>NC_089875.1:64997279-65307279 GCF_040182565.1 Anser cygnoides | reverse complement strand
ACAGCTTGGTGTCATTGGAGAACATGCTGATGACGATAATTCTTTCTGCCTTCATACAGCTCTTCAAGTTGGGATAATTTGGCTAAAATTAACTAAATTTCTAAACCACCAGAAAGCAAACAAAAATGTAGTCTTGCTTAGAATATATAATTATTTGATGTCTTCAAAAATTCTGGTGAAAAGCTGAACAGACTGATTCCCAAAAATCTGAAACCTTTTCCTAGTATAAATACTTATTTTTGTATGCATTAAGTAAAGTTTTACATCCTAAACCTACAAGTTTTTAAATTGACCCACTTAGAAATATATGGGAGAGTTGAGTTGGCATTCCTGTTAATGCTGCTCTAGTACTGACAAGTGCCTGACATGTAATCTTTTGCTTTTTAAATTCTTCTTTTTTGCCAAACCATAGGTTGGAAGAGCCTGTCCATAATCTTCCTAAATTGCCATTCAGTTGTTAACATCGTATTCTTTTGGAAGTCCTGAGAGTGGAGAATAATTACCATTTTCCTTGCTCAGCAGTCAGAGGAAACCCCTCTGAATTCTACTCAAGTCACTGAAACACAGAGGAGAAAAAGCAGTACCATTATCCAATATTCACGCACCTTTAACATTAGGAGATATAAGTACATCTGTTTTGATGTAAGAGTGGTACAATTATCAAGGTGCTGAGTGCCCATTAATTTCTAACAGAGATGCACTGTGACCTCAAAAAAAAAAAAAAAAAAAAAGCAAATATCTTCATTCTCTCCAGTTCATAACTATTCCAGCTATTTACAGCTTGTTCTTTCTACCCAGCCTTTTGGAGAAATTTTCGTTCTTCATGACCTCCCCGCGCTTTCCCTGGATGCCTCTGCTTGTAAAGAAAGAGGTAGGATTGACTTTTGATTAATTAGCTGAGTCCCTGATGAGAATGAAAATACTTCCCCTATTGTGGGTGGAGAAGGAATGGTTTCAATGGCTTGACCTGCCCTGACAGCTCTCTATATTTAGTATGTTGTCTGAAACATTTATTTGGAGATGTCAGCCATTTATCTCAATCAGTTGAAACTTTTAATAGCAGACAACTGGAAAACAACTTTCTGGTAGAACTGATCTACCTTTAAATAACAAGAAACTAAATGTTTAACATTCATATGAAGAAATCTGAAGCAGAATGTATGATATATTTTAATATTTTACTAACATTATGCATTATTGAGCATTGTTTAACTACACTTCTAATTTAAATAAATTAAAAATAATAATAAATTAAATACTGCATCTAGAAGATTAAAAAATGCTTACTCCTCCACCATGTTGTGTAGAAAGACACTATCACAGGTTCAAGACAGTATAGTCTATTTCTGGACGGCAGATGCTCTGTAGTATAATCATTATTTGTAGGGCACAGGGATTTTCAGGCAGGCTGCCAAACAGCCCATGTGCCTCTGCTTATTGCCACATTTCTTAAAGGTAGGCTTTTTAATTGGAAAAAGGAGAGTTCATGTGTGATTTGCTATGCAGTTCTTGAGAAGTAGTTTTTAAAATCAAATGCTATCATATTTTTTCACATACATGAAACTTCAGAGAATGTGATCTTCTGCTTCCCCAACAATCACATGTTAAACTATAATGCTCTGCAGAACTCAGATGTTGATAAGAAGATAGAAAAACTGAGAACTGCATCTTGGGCCCCTAGATAAGTTCATGTAAATACATATCTGCTATAAAGAGCAAGCAGTATGTTCACTAACATGTTCCTTCTCCAATACAAAGTGATCTTACTAGGTACTCTTCCTAGGTATCTCTACCTAGACCTTTATATTCATCTGTAGTCTGTACAATACACCCACCCCACACAGCAGTGGTTAACTACAGATGAGCCCAATTCCAGCATTTTATGGGCATGGCAAACATATGGTTCACATACTCTAGACCCCGTCTGAGAATTCACAGCTGTCTAGGTCACCAGATACATAGGCCTTGCTCTGTAGATATGGGTTGTAGTCCTGCAGCAATAAAACTATAGGATTCTATCATAGAGGAACTAAAAGATGATGAAAAGATAAATACATTTCTTCACTACAAACCTGAAGAGACCAATTTCCATGTTTGAATGTCTAGAAACCATAAATACATTTCTAATTTTGAGCTTAATTTAGATTTGTAAGAACTAATTTCAGTACCTCCAAATGAAAACGTTATACATATATATATAGGTGTCTTAATAGGTATCTAGCTGGGTTTCATCTTACTTCATGTGTGTGTCAGCAATGTAAATGTCTACGTCTGAGCTGCTCATCTAAGTTCTTTTAGACAGTTATGGGAAGAGGCACCTGTAAGGCACTGCTTGTCTCTTTCTGAGTAAGACTTCTAAAGTAAATCTGTTAGCCAAATCCTAAAAATGTCTTTTTTTTGACATTGACAATAGGGAGAAGCTGGGAACCAGCTCCCATGTAAGACATCTGCATTGTAAACATCATGCCCCTCTTGGGTACTAACCCACAGGGCTAATCAAACATAACCACATTTAAAACCTGGAAGCAAGAAGAACTACCTGTGAGGAAAGTCTGGAAATGCTAACACATGAATGCAGCTTGGGTAAGCTGAGACACAAGCCCTCTTTCAGGTTCTTCAGCATCACGTGCTGGGTTTGCCCAGCCTTATCTACATCAGCTGACTGGCAGTAAGTGAGTTTGCCTACCTTACTGCTGGGGTAACCCAATCTCTGAACGTGGGTGGAAGCGGACCAGAGGGTACCAGCATCCCACCTGCACTGTAGTGCAGCCACAGAGCCCTATAGGAACCCCTGCCACCTTCTGTGCTTGCATCCACTCCAGGAAGCCCCATTCTCAGCATCCCTCTTGCACCTGTCTTGTGTTTCAGCACCTGAGGAATATTATGTGATACATTATCAGGGGTCAAGTTGTCTGACATAGCTAGAAATAATAAAGTAGAAATAAGAACACATAAAATAAGTAGAAGGGATATAAAAGCTTCTTAACAGTGAACTCTCAACAGGCACAAAAGGGAAGCAGCTCATTACTTACAGACATTTTCTTCAGTGTCTTCAAACCTGACCATCAAAGGCGTTGTGCAGGAGACAGACACACAGAGCACTCAGAGATTCCCAGACCTAGCTGCAATCAAAAGGTCCCTTGACACTTCTGAAAATATCCCTGCAGGTAACCTGCTGCTTTAGCAGCTTTAATAACTCCAGATATCTGGGTCTCTTTTGAAACTGTACTAATGCACCTGCTCAACTCTCTTCACAGGATCTTATGTGAGGTTCCATTAGATTACTTCTTTCCACAAAAAAGATATGAATAATGATGTCCTGGCACTGATGCTTGCTCCCTCTCTGACTCATCCTCCTTTTTTTAGGAAGACTGCCTAAATCTATCAGTTTAAACCATGTAGACAAAATCTGCTATGGCTTTCAAATAGTATGAGTAGGTGCTGCCTTCCTCATGCCTGGAGAACACCACATCGATCATCCTGTGATATTGCACCCTCACTATTAAGGTTAGTCTATGACTTAATGGAGATTTTTAGACCATTAAACAAATGAGATGTGTAAATCCTATAAAGGATGGAGAAGCTTCACTCTAGAGTATGATGCTGAAGTGGTGCAGGATACATTAAAGCTATAGTGGCCAAAGCTGGGATCATGGGGGCTCCTGGGGGTTATTCAAGTGGTAAAGATCTTCATGTGTTCATTACAGCAGAAAGAATCCTGTGAGTGAAATGGGGGGACAGAAGCTCCTCCTCATCCTTCTGGAAGCACAAGAGGGTGTTGTTGCTGTTGAGGAATAGGAGGGAGAAATGACATGGACCCATAGGTCCATGGACCACCACAAGCTCCAAGCTGCTGCCTCTGCTCCTCAGCTCCTCAGCTAAATAAGGAGTCTGATGCTTAGGAAGGAAAGCAGGAAAAGAGGATCTCAGATTAAAAGAGACTATGAAATGCTCTTGGATGCTGGAAAAGTCCTTGGGGAAAAAATGCAAAATTAAAAAGATTTTGGGAGCCTCTAGTCTGAATGATTAAGAAGCTTTTTCTGTCTCTAATTTCTATGACTTCATACTTATGTGTTGAAATCCAGACTCCACTGAAATTGATGATGAAGCTCCCACTGAATTCCAGGAGCTAGGCTTTTATCTATAGTGGCTAAGGAGGATCTTTGCTAATTCTAAAAGTCTTGAGTGTTATTTGAAGAATTTCCCTGCTGCCATAAAAGCCATTGTTGTCTTTGTAGTACTGCAAGAGCAATTCCATTTGAAAAGTGATTTGTACAAATATAAGTATTTTTGTAAGTGTAAGGATCCGTTCCTGTTTCTCATTGTCTTTAATAAGAAACATTTCCAAAGCTCAGTCTGAGAGTTAAAGATGTTATCACACACATGAAGAATTAAACCTTAGTAAGATCAAAGCTTGGTCTTCCAGCTCACTACGGCTTATATGCTGCCTATCAGCATTTTTTTATGTGGACACTTCCTACTAGTCACAGCCTGAAGTGAAGTTCCCAGGTTTCACAGGTACACAGATAGAAAGAGAATAAGGAAGATCTGAAGGTATTTGGAGAAGCCAGCTTTTTCACACAGATCTGGCCATTGCAGCTAATATGAAATGTGGAAGCAGGAGTGCTTCCACTTCAAATACTTTTTCTATCTCCATTCTAGACTGTCTCCTCAGCACCACCATGACACAAGTGTCCTTTTGGGTTTGGTCTCTTTCTCCACTTGAGGTGGAGTCGCGCCACATCTCCCATGTTCCTGCAGTTGTTTCATTTTTGAGTAGTGGATGTAGTGAGTGGAATGAAACAAATCCTTTAGCTTTAGCTGTGGCTGTTTAACTTTTCATTCTAGGAATGAAATATTCATGAACACAATATGAAGGAAGTAGTGTGAAGACACCTCTGTGGTTTAATGCTAGTCCTGGGATGATGGGAAGGAGAATGTCCTTCTCACAGTGTTTCCTTTTCCATGGCAGAAAAAGGCTCTGCAGTACTGCCAGCCCACCCTCCAACACTAGAAAGGCCCCAGCTTGAAATTATGGGAGGGCCTGACTCTCAGGTGGATCAGTATCAGTCACAAAAGGCCTGTTTTCCCTTGTCTACACCCAGGCTTCCACTTTCTCCCAGGAAAACAGGCAGCCTAAGACAGCGGTGGATCTCAGCCCCCAGGAAACACCAAGAGCCTAAAGTGAATCCAAAGTTTAGGTGTTCTGAGTCATCCTAGTTTGTAGTTGAAGAGAACCAAAAATAGGGGCATAACAAAGGTGACACATGCCACATCCCAGCCCCGCATGATTATGCTTGCTGTTGGCTTTATCCAGGAGCCATAATTTGGCTGGGCTCCTTTGCACATCATCTGTATGACAGAGTCAATATTCCTTACCACACTTTCTCACTGTGGCGGTTTGGGCAATATCTGCATAGTTTCATTCGTACAAAATACTAGTGGCTCTTGACATCTCTTCTTTGCAAGACATTTCTCCAGGTTCTTTCATTTTAATGCCTTCTCTTCCTTGACTGCCTTAAGTTTTGCTATGTGGTTATAATTGCTTTTAGCAAATCCATGCTCCATAAAAGAAGCGTACAAGTCTGCATGCTGGCGAGGCACAGAGCAAACAGACTGCAAAGTTATGTTCAAATTTTTTGAGATTTCTTTCTTTACCAAGAAAACTGGAAAAGGATGTATGAAAAGAACAAAGCTGTCTTCAAAACATCCTGGTGGCAATTGTTTTGTCCTGCAAATGCCAATCTAATATGACATTTTGTTCGTATGATGTGTAAAATGGTGAGAAAAAAATGAATTTGATCAGAACCATGTGCCCAGCAATATGAATAACAGCTTATATGAATGACATTAATAATCTTTCTATCAAGGGGTTGGGAGATTTTTTCCTCAGTTTTCCATTTTTATATAAATTACAATTATTGCCTGTGTTGTTTTTTTGTTTGTTTGTTTTTTTAAGACATTAAGGCCTCCTTAAAGGAGGAAAAAAAAGAAAAAAGAAAAAAGAAAGAAAGAAAGAAAAAGATAAGGATTAAAGTTAGCAACCATAAGGCAAAGCAGATGAAAAGAATCTTGTGTGGCAACCAGTCTTACATCTTCTGTTCCCATAATAAATAAATAATAGAATCACAGAATGGTTTGGACTGGAAGGGACCTTAAAGACTGTCCATTCCCAACCCCCCTGCCATGGGCAGGGACACCTCCCACCAGACCATGTTGCCCAAAGACCCATCCAACCCAGTCTTCAACACTTCCAGGGATGGGGCATCCACAGCTTCTGTGGGCAACCTGTGCCAGGACCTCACCACCCTAAACGTAAAGAATTTCTTCCAACATCTATTCTAAATCTCCCCTCTTTTAGTTTAAAGCCATTACCCCTTGTCCTGCCACTACACTCCCTGGCAAAGAGTCCCTCCCCAGCTTTCCTGTAGGCCCCCTTTAGGCACTGGAAGGCCTCTGCAAGGCCTCCCTGGAGCCTTCTCTTCTCCAGGCTAAACAACCCCAACTCCCTCAGCCTGTCCTCATAGGAGAGGTGCTCCAGCCCCAGATCATTCTCATGGCCCTGCTCTGGAATTGCTCTAATATGTCCATGTCCTCCTGGAGGCCCCAGAGCTGAACACAGTGCTCCAAGTGCGGTCTCACAAGAGCAGAGCAGAAGTGGGGAATCACCTCCCTCAGCCTGCTGGCCACACTGCTTTTGTTGCAGCCCAGGATACTGTTGGCTTTCTGGGCTGCAAGTGTTCATTGCTGGTTCATGTTTTTCTTCTCATCAACCAACACCCCCATGTCCTTCTCCTCAGGGCTGCTCTCAATCCATTCTGCACCCAGCCTGTATTTGTCCTTGGGATTGCCCTGACCCAGATGCAGGACCTTGCACTTGGCTTTGTTGAACCTCTTGAGGGTCCCACAGGCCCACCTCTCAAGCCTGTCCAGGTCCTTCTGGATGGCATCCCTTCCATCCAGCATGTCTGCTGCACCACAGATCTTGGTGTCATTGGCAGACTTGCTGAGGGTGCACTCATTCTCACAGTCCATGTCACTGACAAAGATGTTAAAGAGCATCAGTCCCAATACCGACCCTTGAGGAACATCACCCATCACCAATCTCCACCTGTACATTGAGCCATTGACTGCAACTCTTCGAGTGTGACCATCCAGCAAATTCCTTACCCACCAAGTGGTCCATCCATCATATACGTATCTCCCATTTAGAAGCAAGGATATAAATATAAGACTACAGTTCTTGACATCTAAATTTATTCCTGGATCTCTTTAATGTGATATGTATGAATTGATCAAAATGATACATACACACCAACCTTCCACACATTGTGAATTCAACAAAACTGGTTTAGATTATGAAAATATAAATTAGGAATGTGTCTTTTTTTTTTCTTTTTTTTTTCTTTTTTTTTTTTCAATGAATTTATATCAATTTAGATGTGCTGCACATTTGGCCAAACAAAAAAAAACCTCCTTGCTCTGGGGAAATTCCTTGGCATCAGCTCTATCCATATCCTAAGAACAAACAATTAACTGTTTATGTTTAAAACAGCAACGAAAAAAATTATGGAAACAAATAGCTCTACCCCACAAATACTTACAGATTTAGTATTCTAAGAGTGAAACTTTGAGATGCCTGACAGTAAAATAGCATGAGAAAGAAGAAATATTTTTAACCAGAAAAATCATCAAGAAAACAAACAAAATGATCTTTACATGTAACAGAAAGCAGAAGTGCCAGGGAAGTTTCTGCATGTAACAAACTGGTTTCTAGCAAAAAGAAATAACTGAAGAATGATAGTATATAGAAATAAATCAAGAAAATGGAGACTAATAAATTATATTGCATCAACACAGAGTATAAGTAAATCCCATGTTTATATTTGTATGTTGAAAAAAGTACTGGTGCTTAATAAATAAGTGTTTTTTCCATTATAACCATTATAACAATATCTTAGTAGATTGCATAGGAAATCATCAGAATGACAGCAAAACCTGTCTGTGCTTACTGGAATCATATTTTCTGGATAGAATAAAGCTTACACTATTAAACAGAATTAAAGCTACTGTGATAGTTTTAGTAGCCAAACAAGCCAAACAGCAGCCAATACTTTGGAAATATACAGTGTATTTGTCAGTAATACTGTGGCATTCCGAACACTTCCAAAGTACAGACGCAGAAAAAAACTTCCAGGAAATAAGATCTCACTATACTTCAAGCCACAAAAAAAATAAAATTGCATAAAATTAAATTTAAAAAAAAAAAGATAGAAAATATAGAAATATATTTATGAAAGGCTTAGATTTCCCTTTTCTGCAAATTATTGTTTGGACTCCATATCCATAAGAAGTCCCAAAGAATGTATATCTTACAAGCTAATATACCCTCTTCATATGCAATTAATTATGTTCTGAATAAGTTTTGCAATTCCCTGTGCAAGAAATCGGGCTATGATGGGATCGAGGTTGTCTGGGAGAGCACTTAACTTCGTTTGCTGTGAGATTTTCCCTTCCCTGCAATCTCCCACCTTCTTCACTATAGAAGTGTCATAATCTGCAGCAAAGGAGCCAAGAGTCAAAATGGATAAAAACTCTGCTCTCACTATATGGTTCTGTCAGCATAGGTACAATGGCTTTGCCGTCAAAATTGTTCATGTAACTATCCTGAAGAAATATGGTATTTTAACTATTCATTTAGAGATCCCTATAAATTTTCTGAAGAGACTGTTGATAGTGTTGTGATTTGTAATTCCATTCTCTTGGGGATTTCCAGAGCTGCAAGAAAATCTACGCATTTTTGAAAACTCAGAATCTCCTATTCTAAATTATTCACATTCTTCCTCTAATAAATAAATCCAAAATAAGTTTGGAATTTCTGCTTTATAGAAATGTAGAACTTCTGTTATTTGCTTTAATTAAATTGCAACAAATACATTTTTGTTTAATTTCCTGTGAAATGTAACTTTTATAAAATGTCATGGTGCTTATTTTGTCAGCATGGCAAAATGTCATCAAAAGTGCAAGAATCTTGCACTTCTTCAATATTTACTAAAACTTGGGTTTAGGCAATGCATGACAAATCTCAGTGGCAGCTGTAATTTGTATGACCCTTGTAAATCAGTTGTCCCACATGATACATAGCTACTACATCAGGTTCAGTGAGATTTCCTATAAGAATGAAAGACAGTTTACTGATTAAAGGAAAGATAAATACTGAGTTCTGCTCTGAGAGATATTAATGCAAAGCTGGAATTATTCCAGTTAAAATGAGTTTAGCTTCCCAAAGAAGTTACACTGTGATGCAGTTAAATCATCACACAATCTTCACTCATGTAGAACGTAAGAATATTGGTGAAAATCTATAACTGTCTTCTAAAAATCTCTTCTTACAAATCTATATATGAGAAGAAAAATGTTTGAAGTTTACATTTAACCATTTTGCTCTCTGAATTATAAAGTTTTGCTGCATTGTATCATGGCCATGCTTTGCATACCAAGAGATATTAGTAATGGTCATTCAAGTATCCTGTCAGTTAAAAAACAAAATTACAAAATAGTCATGACATTTGACAGGATTATCATTTGCAAGAGGAGAATTACACAAATGCAAGAAGCTGAAAGAGTGAACACTGTCTTTATTTTTTTCTCATATCAGCTTCATTGGGCACTAATCTTCCTACAGTTTTTCCAAAACTGGGTATTATGTGGGGGAAACTGTCAAAAGCGTTTTCTGTCTGGCACTAACTGGCTTCTGTTGAAGTCCCTGAATTTAGGCTTTTACTTTAATAGCAGAGTTTGTTCAACATTAGGCATATTTGAAAATTATTTCTGCAATTTACCAGTGACTGGGAAAAATGTTTTCTTCAGGCTGAGCCCTTCTTTGGTTAAGAATTGTCTCAAAATAGATCCCACAGTTGGACAAATGTGTTTGTTTCTTAGATATGGTCTGCCAGATTTTCATGTGGAATATTTCAAGCCGAGGAGGGAGAATGACCTGTACCGTGCAAGTTCTTCATGGGTGTTTAACACCCACAGTTTGAAACTCTAGCTCTGTTTATTTTCTCAAATAAAAACCAAGTGCTTGTTTCTGGGTCCTAGGTTTGGACCAGACCTCCCTGCCAGCGAGGCCTGGCAGGAATGACTGAATAAGCAACCACTTTGGGTCATGCTAAAGTAACCCCGTGCGACTGAGTGGTGAGAGCAGCCAGAACTTGCAGTTGCTCCTGGGCTGGCTAACAGCTGAAGCATGTTGTTGCTAGTCCTTCCCCTGACCTTCAGATTGTCTTTTAGCTGCTGGCTTTGTTTGGATCCCTCAATCTGGATCTTCATCCTGAACACTGACTCGCACCATGTGTGTCCTATCGCTGAAACAAAGGGCATGTGATAGGTTTTTCAAGTGTGAGGAGTAAATCTTCAAGAGTCTCAGGTCTTCAAGGAGTTCTTCAGAGTACGCCACCCCTGTTGAATTTTATTCAGATGCTCCCTGGCATCCGCGTTAGCTGCGTCTGGATGTGAACAGCTACAGCAGAAAGCCATCCTCTAATTACTGCATCCAGATGTGCACACCTCTCATATGAGGTGCTAGGACTTGTATGGACGTATCCTGTGACTCACAGTACTGTATGAAGTGGCACCACCCTGAACAGTTTTCATTACGTGTTAGGAGAGATCCTGTTCCTTTCCAGATGCATACACTGAAGTGCTCACAGCCCACCAGCTTGGCAACATTTCCTTCCTATTTGTTATGCTCTATGTTTCTGTCTAGGATTTTTCTCTAACAGATGGCAAGATGCAGACTCTACAGAGGGTGCAGACCTGTTCTAGCTGCTGACATGAACCCAGCTTTCATTCTGTAGCCCCGAGCAGATTTCATAAGGCAAGGCATACAGTAGAGAAACCTGGCATCTGAAGAAGGCAGCTTGGCCTTGTTAAGAAGATCACACTTAGATTACAAGTGGATACAGCAGGCTTTAATAACTACAGCATTTCCTTGTGCTGATGGTCAATATTGGAATAGAGTGGAATAGAGTACCAGGACTATATAGCCATGCTTTCTGGCACAACATTTGAGGAATTGCTTGAGGGACATTCTCCAACCCAGATAAGGACACACAAATCAGAAAAAAAATATATCAAGCTAGAAATGGGCTGCTATTAAACATTTCTTTATAAACTGCCCTTTTAATGGATAAATGTTTGTTTTTCACAAAAAAATATAATGTTGACAATTGCAGGGATTGTAATGAAAAATATTTTTCAGGTGAGCTACTGCTGTGGTAGAGGTACTGTTGAAGACTCCTGAAATTATAAATTGTGGTACTGTTGTAAAACTCCTGAAATCCTCAAACGAATCAAACATGAGGGGTTCCATTTAGTTCATTGAGCTGGACTTTGTGAAGCAAGAGAGAAGGAATCTCTTACTAGCCTACAGTGCTAACATATTTTGAGGCTAAGAGGTCTCTGGAAGAGCTGACTTTAGCTAAGGAGTAGGACCCTGGCAGGAACATACTGCCTTTTTTGTGGACCTCTCCTGAGCTTTGGTGGTAGAGAAGACTGAGGAAACACAAATTACAAGAAAATGCTAGAAGTTAGTTGTCCAAAAGTCTGTTATGACATTTCTGCTTCAAAGGAAATTGCCCTGCACCACCATGCAGGTAGGGATTGAAATTGGACTAACAGGAACAGGATGCTAAGTGAGGTTACAAGAGCCCTGATTACTGCAAGATGCTGTGGGATCTGTACACTTTGCAGGTGCTTGTGGCTTAAATGATTTCAGGTCATCCAGAAGACTGAAGTTACACACTGAGCTTCCAAACAAAATTTCCTCAGAAAATTCAGGCAAGTCAAAAAAATTAAAATTAAAATTAAAATTAAAATTAAATAATAATAATAATAATAATAATCAATATACCTATATTTTTGCACCCTGCACTTTCACCCACAAGAACTGCTGGATTTCTATCACTAAGGCCAGCCTGTGCTCCATTTGACACTGAACCACTCTTTACATATCTGAAAATGTGGTTCCCCTACTTAGAGTCCCTCTGGAATCACATCTGCTACGGACCAAAAGTGAAACGAAGAAAATGGAGGTTTTATCTTTAACTAATATTTTAAGTGAAAAATATGACTTTAACCCGGAGAATATTTTACACTTGAATAAGTGATTTGTCAGTAGTAAGCAAAAGCCGGACCACTTAATGGTGCCACAGTAAGGGTAAAGACAATGGTTTCTGGATTGCTGTGTGCCTTGCTCTTCTCTGATGTGCCTGCTGGTCTGATCTTCTTTCTTACCCATATAGAGGTCAAAGAATAACAGTATGGGGTTACCTTGACTGAAAGCTTCTTGCTTCCCTCTGCTCTCAAACTGCTTTTGGCTGCTTCAGCTCTTCTTGTCTTTCTTGTCCTAGATGAGTTTTAGTAGCTTTCTTCTTGGGGAAATGTTAAGCAATTGGTAGCCCATAATAGTATGGACAGGTTCTTAGTAAGTCAGCAGACCAAAACACTGATCTGGCTTACAGACACCAAGAATGTCAGGTGCAACAGATTTGCAGGGACATACTGGGGCAACTCCAAGTACAAGACAGTGCAGACATTATTAGGAACAGTTCTGAGAAAGTCTTGGATGAGGTTCAAATCACTGAAATTACTAATGTGTTTCAGATTTGGCCAAGAGGCGGCATTGAGCCCTCATTTTCAACAGAAAGGTACCTACCGTTAAATAATGTGCTGTCTCTGACACATCAGTTTTTACCAACTTTACTGTTACAGCAATTTAATCACTGGTTACTTTTACTACCAAGGCAAATCTTTATGTGAGGTTTGTGTGCAGATAGGATGATGTGTTTCGTATGTCCAAAATATGTTTGCTGCAGGCAGTGTTTGCTGCTAAGTAGATAAACCACATCTGAAGCACTAATGCTCTCATAAACTGACTTGTGCTTTCTGATCATTTCTTTTAAACACAGCTTCTACTCAGCATCAAAAAACATTAGCACTTTTCAGAGAAACCAGATCCCTCAGCTCTGACACATGATTTAGCACCCTGATCATTACACAACACATGGTTTCAAAGTGTCTGTTGCAATTTTAAACATGTGTGATGCTACTTGAACTACACTGTCTTTTTCACAAACTGCCCTGGGGAGTTTATTGAACATATTTTCAATCAGGTTTCTTGGCACTTTAAGTATAGTTTCCTCAAATAGCAGGGAACATTGAAGTACAAGATGAAACAAAATAATACAGCGTGGACTAAGCAGGTGCAACTTTCATGGCCTGCACTCAGAGGTGTTGTGAATTCACAAGTGTTTTGAGTTATTCTAAGTTTGGTTTGATCTGTCTATCCCATTTTGGCATTTGGGGAAAGTCTAGAAACAAGTCTGACACAAATGCCATGACTGCTGGAAAGAAGCAACAAGTTGCTTCCCGCTACTTTAATTTCCTCCTTCACTTTCCTGAGCCATTTTTTGGGAAGCA
This sequence comes from Anser cygnoides, assembly GCF_040182565.1. NCBI lineage: Eukaryota > Metazoa > Chordata > Aves > Anseriformes > Anatidae > Anser > Anser cygnoides. Next base: position 65,293,797 of record NC_089875.1, on the reverse strand, counting down.
AACTACTAGCAGAGGCAGGCAGAGCCCTTAAGAGGTAGCACTTGCTCATGTCAGTATGGAGCCTTTCATGGTTAAAGGAGTGGGTGAGAGCTGGGTGTGCAGTGGGATGCCCTCTTTGATCCAGCTTGCCACAGAGCCACATAAATGCTAGTGACAGCACTAGGGAGGACTGTGGGAATGAAAGAGTGACCCCACAGGACAGGATGAGACCACCGCTTTCAGCAGCAGATCAGATTTATACCAGATTCAAATTATCCTAGAAGTATAGCATGAGTAGTCCCCTTTTCTCACAGCCACTGAAAAACCCAATCAGCACAGGCTGTGCTTATTGCTGAATCAACTCCTTTCTTATGGCTTCAGAAATGCAAAGATGTGCTGCTTGCCAGCTATAGGAAAGTGCAAAACATGGATCTGAAGCCAGAGCAAGGATGAAGAAACCAAAGCTCTCTGCCGTTCCCTGAGCAGCACTGACTGCTGCACAATGGGAAGAAGAGGCAGGATACCGAGGCTGATGGGGGCACAGACACTTTGCTGATGGACAAGTGCTGGCCAGGATTTCTCCTTAGCAGCAGGCTTCTCTCCTGTCTGTCCCGCCTGCTCATTCCTCCCAGTGGCAGATTTTGTGGATCCATTGCTCTGTGCAATACCTCCCATGCTGCAGGCGGCTGGTGGAAGCCTCCCACCCTGCTCCAGCCAGAGCAGTGGGTGGGCAAAGGGCTTCAGCACTGCCTCATGGCACACACCTATCCCACGGCAATGGCCTGGCTGCAGTTATCTGAAAGCCAGTTGGGTACTCCACTGAATTGGGCTGAATTGGGCTTTTCTAGCAAAAAGCATGTCTTGTGAAACCCCTTCCTTGTGTCAGCCTTGCTTGCTTCATCCAGGCAAAAGAGACGCTGGAGCTTCTTCAAAGACCTCTTCTTCTGGGAGCACACTCAGCTCTCATCAGCTTCAATACCAATGTCTGTGCTAAATAAGAGGCAGAATTTAGTCCTACATATGCTTATTTGGGCAGGTTCTATTTCCAGAGCTATTATGAAGTAAGTGTGGAACCTGCCAAAATATCAATTCCTTTTGCCTTACGATCGCTCCCTGGTGTATGCCTGTTTCAGCAGGAGTAGGTTAATAAGGAAAGAGCCCTTTGCATTACCTTAGCCAGCTGAAAGGGTGATATCATGCCCTGGGGGCTAGCTCCAGTCATCCGAGTTTTCCTGCAGACACTAATGCTAATTGGCCATGAAGGCAAAAGACATACCTGCTCTCCTGGTGTGTAGCTTAGCGAGATGAGCAAATCACCATGGGGTGCTTCAAACCCACTGTTCCAGATCTATAGACTGATGTCTCTGTCCCTGAAAAACAAAAGTAAATCTCACCTTTTGGGTGAACAGATGTAACAGTATCATTGTCAGTGGTATTTTACTAGGCAGAGAGCTCTGTGTTGTGAAGGCTCAAGTGGAATTCATACACTTGCTTTTATGGAGCCTAAAAAGATCTGGTTTAAAATCACACAAAAATCAGAAGTTGCAGAAAACTGCACAATGAATTAAATTCAAATTTCTCAGATACAGAAAAGAGTGTTGTCAGTTTGCTTTGCAGAACTATAATGCAAAGGTCTGATCTCAACTGATTTTAGTTTTTCTTAGGCATAGCATCGAGACCAGGGATCTGCCACCGTGAAACTTCAACAAAAATTGTATTTTGAGTCATGCTAGTAAAGTCTACTGAGCAGAATAAGCTACGGCACTTTCAAAACATGGTTGCCTGACCTTTGGAAACTCTTCTTGTCACTTGAAGACTTGCTATCCTGCTCATGCTGTTTTATTCTTTTCTGCACATATCACCATCACCAGTATGCATACAAGTTGACATGGTACTCTCTTCATCATGTGGGAGAGCTGTTTCATTGTAGGCAGTCCTGGTGATATAAAATGATATATGAGGTCATAAGATAGCAACCAAATCAATGAAATCATCATCTGGTTAAAAAAGAAAGCAAACCATATGTGAAATAAATTTTAAGCCAACAGAAAGAAAATCTAGTGCTGTCATCACCAGAGTACCCTATCACCTGTATAGAACAGTGCACGTGCGCTGGATGTTCTTGCCACCCAGTTCCTAAAATCATGTGCATATGGACCAGTCCTATTGCACTCTCATAAAGCACAACAATTTATGCAAGCTACAACTGTGCAAAGAGTGCAAACCATCCTCATCCAAAGTGCTTTCAGGGAATGTGCAAAAGAAACAATCTAAAGCCTTGGAAGATTTAGGACCAGACTTCTGAGCAAGGAAGAAGCCTTCTTTGGTACAAATAGCTCTGTATCTCTGGAGTCTCCTTCCTACCTTTAAAATCACTTCTCTGCTCTTGAGGATTGTTACTGTTCTGTTGAGAATCCAACATCCGGGCAGTGGGTTTTAACTATGGGAGAACTACCAATATACAAGAAACTATTTATATAACTAATTGGTGTCTGGTTTTTTTGTTTGTTTGTTTATTTGTTTTTTGGTTGGTTGGTTGTTTTTTGTTTGTTTGTTTGTTTGTTTTTTCACAAGGGGTGTCACAGAATGACCATGAAGCTGGGATTTCCCTAGCTAATGTAAAAACCCTGACTGAGTGAGCCTGTTTTAATAAATCCTTCTAGACTGAAATTAGTGATGCATTAGGTCTGCTCTAGTCTTTCCGTACCTATGGCATAGCTAATTAATAGTCTGTGTAAACCATCCATAGATAAAGGCTGCTGAGGTCAGAAGTACATGGTTCAAATATCTGCTATATCTACCTTCCTATTCAGCAGTTTCCTGATATTTCATCCCCCCTCCTCAGTCTCCTTCAGTACTAGTACAGGGGTGTGCAGCATGCAGCGCAATTCCTTTAGCATACGAGAGAAAGAGGTTGAGAGAAAAAAGACAGCCGGGCAGCATATGCTTCCTCTCCAGGCACATATCTTCCCTGAGAAAAAGAAAGGGATTGCTTTGGTACATGCTGTGTTGGCCTAGTCTTCGCTATTCTGGGAGATGGGATCAAACATACAGGCCTGATTCTGCCTGCAAGACTCTTGCTGGGCATCCCTGCTCTATGTGGTGAAGCAGTGCTGAAAAGCAAAAGCTTACTAAGTAGAGATTTGGGGTTTGCAAAATGAAAGGGAATATAAGAAGAGAAAGGAAACAAATCCTTCTGCACCCTAGAGCAGTTGTTTGAAGTCACCCTGATTTTGCACTAGCAGAAATGAAGGTTGCTTCCTCTACAGTTCTGCACTGAGAATGGCCACTTCCAGCAAGACCTTATGCCCCTACATTGTCTGAGAACACACTCGCATTCCTACATGGCACCATCCAAAGAGATGAGCGATGGTGTCAGAAAGAAGACAACCATGGCAGCGCAGTACAGCACTGAGCAGCCTCTCCCAGCGCAGCTCATTTGCTTGGGTCCTGTGCCATACCGATGTGGTGACGCCGCTTCTGTTCCTGCAACAACCTCATCCATTGCCAGCCCAGACATCTGGCACCATATCTCCTCACACAGACTTGTGTTAACTGTGAAATTTATGAACGGTAATTACCAGTCCACATTTCTAATTCCTTTTACTACTTATGAATCCGCTAAATACTAGGGAGGGTTAACCTTACGCCTCCACGGAAGGGCTGAAGTTAGACTTCTGTCTCTGAACCTGGAGTCTGATGCACACAGCGAAGATTTGTGCCTGTTAATATCTCTCTCGTATTTCTTCTTCGCCCTTTCTTCCTTCCTCCAGCATGTGCTGGCCAGACCTTCTCAAATAGGCACACAGCCACCTACGAGAGGCACCAATGTCATTTATTCACTGTGTTTGCAACAGTGACTGTCTGGTCACACAACAAGCCCAGGTGAAGAAGCAGTCTTCAAGTGGACCTTATCACCATCAGCATGACTCACCTGTGCTTGCACCTGAGGACAAACGAGCTGTGAAAACCTCTGAGAAATTTGGAAGCAGTGGCAGTGTGTTGTGGCATTGAATACCAGCATAGTAAACTCACCTCTGTAAAATGTTCCAATTTCACAATGTTTCAGCTACACACTACTAGAAAGCATCTAATATTAAGCCATCCATCACCATGGGCAGGCTTCTCATTCCTTTGCTACAAAGGCAAAAGTAGGTAACTTGCATGTGATTTATAGGGAAAACTCCAACTACATGAGTGCAACACACCCTGAGCCAGCAGCAGTAAATCCAAGCCCGCTGTGCTCTCAAGGGAATGCTCCATGCAGTAGCCTGAAAAATATGTGCAATGCCTTTGAAAATCCTGCGGTTGAGGTTTGGTAGAATATTTCTCACCAACATCCTATGTGGCTACCTGCCTGTGCCAAGAGACTACAGCAACAGCAGCAACTGCAAAACCTGCCTGGTATCAGGCCTTATATCGGACTTCCCAAATCACCTTCACATACAGTCAGAAGGTTATCTATGTATATTAAGTCTGTCTATATAAATTGAGAGAGCGAGAGAGAGAGAGAGAGAGAGAGAGATGATGATGATGATATCTAGCCTTGAAAAGAAGGATGCTGTAATTTTCTGGCTGAAGTGTTTAAAAATGTTATTGCAGGAATTTGGAGAAGTCCAGTTCAGATTACTAAGAGGAGAGTAAACAACCTCTGAGGCTGGTAAAGGACTAATATGAAACAAGAATTAGTAAAATGAATTATTCTGCATCTGGGCCCTGAGAATGTGGGACGGACGGGCAGGCAAAGTGACTGGAGCAGACAGTGAAATGTACTCAGGAAGAGGAGGAATTCAACTAGCTGTCATCAATTGTAAGTTGTTTTCCATTTTTATTTATGGAAATGAATTAACCACAACAACAAAAACAATTAAAATACTCTGCTCAACCCTGAATAAGAAAAGGAACTCATCCTTTGCCATCCAAATAACCCCGCAAAAAGTGCTTTGCCCCCAGTGAAGCTGCGGGGTGGCGGGAGAGCAAAGGGGAAGCAGATCCCCGTGGTGCAGCGCTGGGATGTGTCTCCGCCACCTCCAGCAGCCAGGCAGCAACAGGGCGGCTTGTCCTCAGGACAGGGAGCAGCAGGGCAGCCTCCTCCCCAAAGGACATGTCTGCAGGCCTTCTGGTCTTCCTGGGTCCATGGGCTGCTGCTGGCCACTTTTGCTCCAGCTGTGAGGGTTTGCTTTTCCCTGTGCTCAGAATGGACTGCTTCAGGTACAGCCTTCCTAGAAAGGTAAAGTCGATGTCAGTGTTTAAACTGATGCCATTTACCCCCCATCCTGTGTAATATAATCACCACTGCAGAGGGGAAGGAAGAATTAAATCACTCTCAGAAATCTGGGAGATGGCAGGTGTTAGCCTCTTTAATAAGAGTAATAAAAATAATGGCTTCTATTAATATTAGGCATCTGATTTCCAGTGCTGAAAAAGAAAAGTGCAATACCTGCCATTTTAAATTACTCCATTGTGTTTTTATTCCTTCCTCTCCCCCTGGGATTTCAAAAATCTTGACGAAATGTGTATGCACTCTTCAAATATTTCCTGAGGCCAGGGGGGTCCATATGCTCTTAGGAACAAGTTTTTTACCCTGTTGGTCATTCCTGATGACATTTAGATTTTCTGATTGGTATATGTTGGCCACACAAAGCTAGAAGATGATGGGGGTTTCCCCTTGCATATAAAGCAATACTTTCTATGGTTTCAGGGCAGCACAGAAGTAATACATTTTTTTACAAAGATTAAGCAGAACACTTCAGTGTTTGCATTTTGATTACAGACATAGCTCCTAAATTAGACTGTCGTTGTCAAGGTAAGAACGATATTTTATTTAAACTGCTGCTGAACATATGGTGTTATTTATGCATCAGATGTCCACAGCAGAAGGAAGTTTCTAAGTCTAATTTATGCTGTTAGTGAGTAGCCAGCAAAAAGATGAGACCTCACTGTTTTTACTAGCTAACAGAGTGCTGTTTTAGATTAAAATAGTTAAGGGATGTATTTTCTTGAAGGAAAAAAAAAATCTACACAGATTTGTACAGAAACCATGACTAATGTAAGTATAGATCTGTATCCTTCCTCTGCTGTCAGATCTTGCCTATGACGTGGTCTCTGTTTGTCCTCAGCAACCCTTTGCACATCATATCCCATAGCCTTTTTTTTTCTATCATTATTTTTGATGAAAGTATTATTTGAATGGATTGGGATGGAGGAGAGGCTATATGTGGGAAGGGTGGATATGTCTGTATTCATCTATGTGTCTTTATTCATGCATTGAGAATTAAGAAAGATTACTCTTTCACTTATATGGAACATGAAAGTGAGCTGAAGTCAAATTTCAAGTCATCTTTACTCTTAACCAGGGACAAATGGTGGACTTAATGTGAACCAATGCACACTGGGGATTTTTTTTAGAATAACAGGAAATGAGAGAGTACGTTAGAAAAAGTTAAAAAAAAAAAACAAAAACTTATAAACAATTTAAATATTTCTTCAGTTCCAAGTGTTCTCCCTTCCTCACCTTCCCAGTGCTGAGGGGGGATTTGAGCACCTATTATTCACCTTAGTGCATTTAACTCAGCTTTGTAGTTGGTCTTTAGAGCTACAAAAGCTCACTTCCTTTAAAGTTTGGCCCACCTAATTGCTCTTTATTGTCATTGCTTACTTCCACCAGAACATAGATTTATTTTGTTTAAATGTTAGCACTTATATTAAAGAGCTAGACGGGTATCTGCTTTACAACAGACTCTGCTAAATATATGCAAGGTTTTGCTATTAGTCATTCAAAGGGAGCTGCTAAGTGTACTAACATGTGGGAATGGATGTAAGAATTTTACTTTTCAGACAGAACTTCTAAACTCTATCTGGAGGTGCCAGGCTGGGAAGGACAGGCAGAAAAGGCAGCAAGAAAGGGCTCCCCGAGCTGGCCCCAAAACAGTACCTCATTTGGGACATGGAATGGGTCAAGGGCTGGATGTGTCACCACTCCCATGCTTGATCAGCATAGAGAAAGATTGGTGGGGACCATCCAAAATGACTGGGAGGATGAGGCAGCTCGAGGTTTCTAAAGGGTATTTCATCAAGAGAGACTATTCATCAAAAATAGGTGCAGCACTGCTGCCTGTTGTTTGAAAGAATATGTGTGTGTTATTGCCACCTATTTCAGCTAATCTTTGCAAAGTTCTCAGGTTTCATTTTCAAAAGCATTAAGCACATGTTTATATACTATTCAGCACTGTTATGAAGATTTTTCAACAGGATATGAGCAAAGTCAATGAATCTGGAAAGCAGCCATCTGACAAGTCCTCTGAGCTGAAGTAAGGACATCAAGGAATGACATGGAAAGGGGCTGTGATGCTTCAAGGGCAGTGTATGGTAACACCAGCCTGCACAAATCGGCTAGGTTATTAGTCCAAGACCCAAGTGGGTCAGCGTCAGAATGACTGTATGCTGCCTTGTTCTCATGACATCCATTATTTATCAAATGACACCACTGAGCAAAGTGACTTTGGGTTACTTCTCCATCTTTTTTCTTAGCAGGCCTGGATCTGTCTAAAGTGCTTTTGCACAGGTACCAGAGCCAAGAGGAGATAGGACCTGACTTCACGTTGCCTTTAATACACATAAAATGCTCTTATTTATCCTCAAATACTGCATCTACAGAGCAAACGTGAGACATAGATGTGTGCTGTGCATGAATGCATGAAGCAGAGACACACCTGGCACCTCAGGCAGGGGTACTCACTCAAATTAGTATTTCACACATTGTGATCCACATGAAATGGCCCAATTTCATCAGAATCTGCATGTTTATTTATGCCAAGACCACTATATTTTAAAATACCTGAATATTTTAAACTCCAGTAAGTATGTGGCTATATTTTTTGATCTCATTTAGACTATTATAAAACCCAAATAGCTCCACTCAGTGAGACATTGGTGTAAATCAATAGGTCAGAGCTTGCTCTGCCAAACCTCCTTGGCTGTAGAAGTGAATAATAGTTTAGCCCTGTCATGAGATGATGGCTTCTCTGTTTGTTTCCCCTGCTTTGATGAGCAGGGATGAACCCGGGGCTTTGTTCTGACAGTGGCGGCCTGATAGTGCTGAAGCCATCTGCAAACAGCCCCTGACTTCTGGCCTACAAAACCCCAGCTATTCCATCCTCAGCTTCTATGAGCAGATCCTGCCAATCATGACAAATTGTGTGAAATTTGTGGTGAATTTGTGATGTGGAGAAAAGTCCACTAGGGACTAATTTGACACCATCAGATGCAATTTCCCTTTATTACCCTAAGGCAAGATTTAAACTAGATTCCAGGGGTGAGAGGTGACTCCATTAACCCGCAGCACTTGCTGCCACCAGACAGTCCTGAGCACAGCGAAGCAGCCGTGTTGCTCTTGCTCTTGTTTTCTCATCTTTTCTGCGATTTTCATTTTAGGGTGGCACTTTTCATTTCCAGGCGGATACCTCTTTTCATAGTAGGGCTGACCTCTACCAAAGCCTTTCTGCAGCCTTTTTTTGGCACGAGAAAACCCAGACAGAGGTTCCATCTTTCCAACAGACCTGGGTAACCCCGTGTGGTCGGGAGCAGGGAGGCAGGGCCGTGGAGGGCAGCGACACCAGGCCCCGGGTGATGCTCAGGCAGCAGAGGAAAGTGGGGTTGGTGAGGACGTGCACACCCATGGGATGCAGAGCCAGCCCAGACCCTGCGGGGCCATACCCACCATCCTGAAATGAGCCACAGGGTACGTGGGTGACAAGAGTAGACAAGGGCCATTACACCTCAGCTGAGCATCTGCATTTGAGTGACCACGTCCACGTGGTACTACATCCTCTTGCAGTTTGGGACAGCATGAGGCTTTCCAGGCTGGTTCTCACGGCACCAGCCCAGGCCCCGCAGGCGTCCTAGCTTGGGATTCACACTCAATAAACCAGTTTCTTCACTTCTGGATCCCAGCAGGCACTGGAGGCAGTAAAGCTCTATTCTCTTGAAATCACCCCTGAGCTATAAATCTTTAGTGTGCTGTTTGCTTGTGTGCCTATTTATATATGGTGTGTTTACCCTGCTGCCCACATGAGCTGCACACCAGTGACAAATAACTGCGCAGATGTTAATGCTGACTAACTGCATGTGAGATTGCAGAGTCACATCTATTGCCCATCTTCTATTCATTCAAGACCCAGTTCTAACAAAGTACACTGTGAAAAGTCCATAAGGCAAGTAAGAACAGAGTTTGCTTAAGAGCTCAGTTTGCATATGCTTTCTTTCTCCCCACCCCCTACTTCCTACCCCCCAGTCCTCTTTTAAAAATTGAGCTGTTTAGTTCTCTGCCCATGTGTTTCTCCCTTTGACAGAGGCACTGGTTGCTACAGTTCGTGGTGCTTAAGTAAGGTTTTGCAAAGGACAGAAGCAGAGCTCTTCAGTGTTTTCAGTGATTAGTCAGAAAAGTGAGGACAAAAAATGAGAATTTTTCTCTTTAAGCTTGGGCATGAAGCAGACTCTTCTTAGGATGCTGAATGTAAGTGGTTTAGCTGAGCCAGGACTCCTGATGCAGCAGAGGCATAACCACCCTGAATGTGCAAATATTTCAGTGTCTGTCTTTGGCAATAATGTACAAGAGGCACTGCAGAGACAGGAACAAGAAACCCCAGCAGGACAGATGCAACATAATCTCCCTCAGTGCAGTATTCTCCATGGGTTTAATAGGTAGCATAAATCCTGAATGATGAGGTAGTCGTGTCTCTTTTCAAATGCCTTTTTACTTGTCAGGAAGAGCTGTTAAGTAAATTAAAATGAGCTAGTTTAAAGAAATTAAATAAAAATATTTATATAGGGAATTGGATAGGTTTGTCTTCACCTATTTAGCTAAATTAGGTGAAGCCAAAATGCTGGGGACTGATGATTATTGCAAAATAATCTGTATGAAGACTGGTTATAAATTTAAAGTTAATTAGCTATCCCTAAATGGTTTTACATATAAGTGGACATTTTTGTCCTGAGGCAGACAACTGGAAAGATTTTGCAGGCTGGATCACCCAAGAGTACAAATCTGGGCCACAGTGCTTCTGATGACAGCAATGCATTTCTATGGTTAGCTAGCACCTTGTGGTGTTAGTGCTATTCAGTGTCCTTCAAGAACCATCCTCGACTTTTGTCACATCTTCTGCCTTTTTCTCCCTCCGAGGTACTGTGGGAGGCAGGCTCCACTGCCCTGTAAAAATGTTTGCCACACACTCCTCCAGGAGGAAACAAGTTGGAGGCATCTGCTTTCAAGATCAACAATTGGCTTGGGAAAGAAGAAGAAGAAAAGAAGAAAAAAAAAAAAAAAAAGCAGTTTGAGCTGAATTACTGGCACTACTGTTTTCACCTCTCCACAACCTAGCTATGACTTGCAGAGCATCCTGAGTTAAGAGTTTATAATTCCAGCTGAACTTAATGGGATTATTTACACAAGAATTATGTTGCAATAGCTAATAGGCCTGCTTGTGGACAAGTCTGTTTTGCTGTGTCTGTACTGATTTTGATCCAAAGAACATTGCCACTGCTGCAGTTCCACCAGTAGGTAGGAACAACTGCAGCAGTGCTGTGAATGACCCCTGCTAATTGAACAGTAATATTGTCTAATTGTGGCCCAGGAGAGACTGTGGCTGCTGCCGACTTGTCCACACCAAATCTCCCAACATCAGTACAGCAATGCAAGTTTTGCTGGTGGGCGGCTTGTAAGGATAACTGTGGACAGGTCCTCTCTGTTTCAGCTTTCTTCATGGACTTGATGATAACAATAATGGTATTTCTCAAAGTTACTGTAGAGACAAATGAACAAATGCTTATAAAGTGTTTTGAAGCAAAAGAATGTGAAATGTTCTATTTCATTATAAAGGGGTAGATGCAGCAAAGACAGCAGCTATGCTGCCTTTTCTTTAACTTAAGTAAAACATACTTTTATAATGTTTTACTGATGCTGGGTTTTGACTGTGAGAGAGGGCAGTCAATCAGTGTACATAAACAATGACACCAAGAGATGCACTTCCTCTTCATGAACTTTGGAAAAACTGATCCATCTCATGTAATAACAAAAAGAAAAAATAAGGAGGAGAGAGAGAGAGAGAGAAAAGAAAAGAAAAGAAAAGAAAAGAAAAGAAAAGAAAAGAAAAGAAAAGAAAAGAAAAGAAAAGAAAAGAAAAGAAAAGAAAAGAAAAGAAAAGAAAAGAAAAGAAAAGAAAAGAAAAGAAAAGAAAAGAAAAGAAAAGAAAAGAAAAGAAAAGAAAAGAAAAGAAAAGAAAAGAAAAAAGAAAAGAAAAGAAAAGAAAAGAAAAGAAAAGAAAAGAAAAGAAAAGAAAAGAAAAGAAAAGAAAAGAAAAGAAAAGAAAAGAAAAAGAAAGAAAGAAAGAAAGAAAGAAAGAAAGAAAGAAAGAAAGAAAGAAAGAAAGAAAGAAAGAAAGAAAGAAAGAAAGAAAGAGAAAATATGTTCTTTGAGCCAATGTAAGGTGTAGGGCAATGTTTCATATTAACCCCAGCTTCCTCTTCATCCAGCTGACTTCTTTGAAAAACACAGCTATACCTAGTCCTACGGCCCATGGTGTTCCTCAGGGAAGCTCATTGTTATGGTTAGAAAGAGCTAAAGGAAAAATATTGCTGAGGAATTTAAACAGATTTTTTTTTCAACCTGGCAGCTTTGTAAGAAAAGGGGATGCATTGAAGTTGAAGTTTCTCATGGAGATAACTTTTTTTTTTTTTTATTGATGCTCTCAGGAAATATTGGAGAATTTCCAGCAAGGCCCAGACAGAAACCACTGGATTGCCTTGGGATGGGTTAGGTTAGGTTAGACCAGGGCTCCTTCTGAGGGTATGGCGATCTAGAAATCAAACCCCTGTCCCACCTGGCTTGAAACGAGAATACCGATGTGGCTCACCCCTGCCATAGCCAGTGATTTCTGATCAATGACTTGCCCTTTCCCAAACCACCTGGAGACATGGAGACTGTCACAAAGGAAGAGAGATCTTCCAGCCTTCAGTGACAGAGATGTTCAGATGTTGTGTGGAGATCTGGCTACCCATCCCTGGGGCCAGTCAGAGAGACAGCCAGAGCTGCCTGAGCTGGCTGGGAGCCACAGAGCTTCTATGGAGCTCAAAGCCTGGTAAGAACAATGATGGCAAGATGCAAAGGATGGGCTGCAAAAGCCTGCATCAACATGGATGAACACTGCTAGGTCAGAGATGTCGCATTCAGTTTCTCCCTACAGGCTCAACAGCAAATGTAAAGACAAAGAGAAACATGAGCACGGTCTTCCCACACTACAGACATGCACCCTCATCACCGCCAGAGGCACAGGCATAGGAAGGAAGGGGAGCAGTGCTTTCTAGGGGCTTCTTCAAATTGCCTCAGGCCTCTGTGAAACAAAGCCAATAAGGATAATTTGGGAAATGAGAAATATCAGTTAGCTAAAATGGAATTTCCCATTCTCTACCAGTTGCCTGAACTCCCCTCTGCACTTTCTTTTGTACACAGCAGTGCAGAAGGGAAATTATTTCAACTAACTTCAGACACCTACATATTTTAGGGCACAATTCAACTCAGCTCTTTTAGACGTCTAGCTCTTTAGACAAACAAATCACTTGTAGAAATCCCCTGTGTTTTCTCTTACTATGAAAGCTGCCCAGGTGACAAGTTCATATGCAGATACGTGGTCAGATCAATTCCACCCACAGGTGACTACTCCTCCTACATCCTTCCCATTTCCCCCATCAAAAAAAACACAGATCCCCTCAAAGCACAAGGCTCAGCACAAACAGGGCTCCGCTTGCAGAGTTGCACCAGGATGTGTTCATTGATGAGTGAAACCAGGTTGAAATTCAACTGCTAGCTCTGGCCTCCCACTCATTATCTCTGCTTGGTGTTTAGATCTCAGGGAATTTGTGGAGTTTCTGGGCTGCCAGATACCAGATAGTCTTTTCTGCGAGGCAGTGGGTGTAATTCCTTCAATGATTGTGGACGAATCTCTGGAAGGGAACCTCATGAGCATTGCTCTCTCTCTCTTTTGAGGAAAAAAAAATTGAATTCATAGGTTGTCTGACAAATGCTTGTTTTCTGCTGTTGTCAGAAAGCCAGGAGACATTTAGCAGCTGTAACCAGTGGAAGCTAAATAAAAGCAGAAAAGTTTCCAGTCTGCTGCTATGCTGGATATGTATGCAAAGTGAGGTTAAAGAGAGGTAGCTCTGCCCCAGGAGAGACTGTCCCTCCGAATAATTTTTGAAGTAGCACAGTCCTCCCTCCCCTCCATCTCTGTATATGTTTAATTCTTAAAAACTGTCCAATAACCACTGCAGAGCAAGGATAGTAGATAGGATATTCAAATAATAAATCAATGTTAAAAGTGAACTCACTTTTTAAAAGTAGGGTACATCCACAGCCTTCATCCAGGATAGTAGCATATAGCTGATGGGAAGTTACATCCAATTCAAAGTTACATTTCTAACGCAAGTTATTCATGTAAGAGACTTAGTGTGTCACCAGATACTGAAGCCAACAAAACACTGTAGAAAACGATCTTAAATACAAGCCATACCTCCATTTCTTTGGTATGTGAAACTCTTTTACTTTCTCTTTTGCTTTTGTTTCCTAGGACTCTGTTTGCTTCAAAGCTAAAACTGGTATTTGCTGGTTTCAAAGGCTATTTATTGCTGTGACAGTGACACATCACTCCAAATAATGCCTCTTAAGTACTATTAGCACGTATCTGATCTGAAAATGTACAAACACATTCAAACAAAAATGCAGCATTAATAGACAGGCCTAAAATAAATAAACAGGAAGCAAACAGAATGTTTTAAAAGGGGAACTGCAGTTGAAATACTTTAAAGATAAATAAACTTTTAGATTTGACTCCCTCTAGAGTATTTCTAAGGAAAAGCTTGATACAGGAGATTTCTTTTTTTGTTGCAGAAACTCCCCCACGGCAGTCCCGTAGAGATGTAGTCCTCTCCTGGCGCCAGCCAAAGCCAGGCCCTGCAGGGCTCACACCAGAGTATGTCACTGAGACCGGAAAACAAAGGAAGATCTTCATTTTTAATAAAAATTGAAGTAGCCATAGTAGCTCATGTCTACATTTTCAGGAAAGAGAATCAAATCTTTCCTGTCTTTATCAACTAACAGCAGTAGGATTGCTTTCCTTTGGTCTGTCCTGATGAGTCAGACCACAGTGGACCCACGTCTATAGGGGACCTGATGTGGGACAAAGCTATCGTTCACTTTGACCCTTGGGGTCAAAAATCTCCTGCATTGGAAATTCAAACAAGCTCAATACAGTACTGCAACATCTGCAGATCCCATGTGTGTACTTTTCTAAAAGGAAGATCAGTCATCTAGCTCAAAAATAATGTTATCATTGTAGCTACTGAGGTCTTCACAACCGTTTCAGTTGAACTCCCTCAGTCCTCTTGGGCACAACACAAGAACCACCAGAGTTCGGCCATGGTCTGTACCCACTACTGATCCCACTACTGCTCACTCTGGGGGAGTTGCAAAGGATTAAGTAGTAGTCAGATAATTAACAGAAGAAAAGGTAGCACAGAAAAAAAGCCGCTCAGTTTTCAAGAAAGAGCACACTGGAAACAACATCCACTCTTCCAAAGAGTTTATATCTATGTGCCTAATGAAAAACAACAGGGCATCAAATATGTTCCATAAGTTTCATATGTAACAAGGAAGAGAGAATGAAGGACATGCATGACATGCATGATTGTTCTCTCTTTGCCAGGCACTAGGATGGAAAGATATGGAAAGATATCTACCTGGAGGAAAAAAAAAATAAAGTAAACTTAAGTGTGCTGTAGATGCCTGGATTTGAAAATACAGAAACTGGATTTCTCACTAACTCCATCACTTCTCAGCATGTGATGAACTCTCAGTAGCTAGTTTTCTTATATCAAAAGAAAAAAAAAAAAAAGCTGTAGAAATGTGTAGATAAATTCGATCTGACTACAACTCTTGTACTGCACTGCAGTCCCTCCAGGAATAAATTTGGATCAGTATGCCATAGACTCCAAAGGGTCAACATGACATATTGCATCATATCCCCCTACACGAAAAAGAATTCACTAACAAACATCACTTCCAAAAGTGCTCCTTTATTCCCCTTTCACATTATAGTTTCTTATGAAATATTTTAGTGGATGGCTTTGGTGCTTTGCCACATTTCTCTCAATCTATTTATAAATGTTTGGTTGGAAAGAAAGTAAACATTATGAGACAAACACTTTATAAACCTTAGTTATTTTCATATAATACTCGAACTGGAATTGATTTTGTTTAAAAAAATAATAATCCTGAACTGCTGTGCAGAATGGCACAAAATCTCCCACGCTTGTTAAAATACAAAAAGGAAAAAAATCAAAAAGCATAAACCAAGGGTTTATACCTCATCTGAGAACACAGAAGTGATGTATTTTACGAGGGAAAAAAGAGGGCCTGCCAGGTAGACTGCATCCTGCATAGTATGTAGCTGGTAACAGCCTTCAGGGCAACCACCGTTGCTTGATTATGAATCGAATTGACTAACATCCCGCTGGAAAAGCAGCAGCAGCGATGAACGTGTGATCTGCCCTCTCCCCAGTAATGGATTAAACAAATGTTTCACACCTTAGGGCTCTCTGCCTCCACCCGGAAAAGGAAAGCACAACTGGGTTCCCAGGGCAGGAGAGCGCTGGCTCCTCTGTATGCTGCTGCAGCGAAGGGCTCTGTGATGGCTGCTAATGCACCCTTCCCACCCCACCAAACCCAGAGAGTTGCTGCTTGTTTATTTAAATGACACTGTTGTTTGAAAGGATGGGGGCTTCTTATCCTCTTGAGTCATGCATTCTCTGTCTGGGATCCTCTGTTTAGGCACTTTTAGCACCTCATTAATTACTAACTGCAACAAAGTCATGCTGTTTTGCAACTCTATTGCCTTTGTTAAGAAATCTCAATCCTGTGTTAGAATGTGAAAGGGGACTGTTATCTACCATATGCCCTGCTTGACTCCATATTACAAAATTAGCTTTCGAGTTCCTGAAATACATATACATGTGCTCTTTGTATCCGTACCCCATGGTTAAACAGCCTGGCTTTCGTTAAATGGCCTGGCAGTAATGCTTGTAGAAGCTACTGTTGTAGATAAAAAACACTCTGAGCTCCATACGGTATAATAAATATTTGTCCGGGAAGACACAACTTCTTAACAAAGATTTTTTAAGTCCTGGTATAAAACTCAGCTCCAGATGCCTTATTATGAATCTGTGGGTACTATAACACTCTCAAATAGTTAATTATTAAAGATAAGTAACCTGCAGACTAAGCAGTTGGAGATTTTATTTCACTTTTAGAAGGCAGGTCGGTGGGGTATTACCATGAAAGGAGCAGTGAAACTCTTCTCTGCTATGTCCTGAACACTATTACTGTGTGCCACTCTGCAAGGACATAAAGCGGGTTGGTACGAGAAGCTGGATCCAAACAGGGACTTTGAAGGCTGTGTGGAAAGCTGTGATCTAAGAATCATCCTCAGCAGCAGCTTAGCCTAGAAGCACCCAATTAAATCCACAACATCCTTCCTCATTTGGGGTGAATGCTCCTCGGTGTTCAGCCCTGCAGAGACCCAGAGCTAACCCAGGCAGGACTCCTGGGCGAGCAGCTTGAGGGCTAAGGCCAAGCAGGGCAGAGCATAAATGCTCTGCAGAGCTAGACCCAGCCACCGGTTGGACCCCTCTCAACAAGCTGTGCGCAATAACTTCTTCATAATACAGGGACAGAAAAAAAAGAAATGGTAGTGAGAATGCTTTTGCTTAGTGGTTAGGACATGCAGCCAGGAGATACCAGTTTTCTGCTCATAAGGACTGTTTCCATTTAATGTGAAATGTGCAAGCAATCTTAGAGAGAGAGACGAATTAAGACTTCCCTTCATGTGCCTTAAAACTGTCTCCTTCTAATGGTCTGACACCGTGAATCTGGTTTCCTTTGCCATGCAGTGGCACGGCTGCAGCAGGCGGAGTGACCCCAGCTGAAGTCCCATAACCAGGAGCTGGGGGTGCGGGCTGTGGCTTCACCCCAGTCCCACTCGTGCTGAAGGTGTACGTGGAGCATGCTTCCACCCCCTGGCCAAGGGTCAGGGACACCAGGGACAATCTCCTGTCAGTGGACTCAGGAAGGAAGGAGAAAGCAGACTCAATTTGTTGAAAGAAAGGATATGGCTTTCTGCCCTGATGGGGAGGCTGGCTGGATCAGGCATGGATGGATATCCAACAAAGCAGAAAACCCCAGCTGGGCTAAATTTTTCCATATAGCCAGCTTCTGCTGGCTCTCTCAGTTCATGGTAAATGTTGGTTTTCATTGCAATTTGGAGGGGTGTGCCTATTCCTGCTCTTTTTTTCAGGGCATTAAGCATCTAACTGTTGAGTTTTTAATGTCACTTGCAAATTCATACACCTAAAAGATTAAAATTGTTACTACTAGGTAGACGGTGCCTGTATGTTTCATTAAATCTTGGCTTTCAAGCTGTAACTGTCTGATGTCTGTTTGTAGCTTGTTCAATGCAGTAAATGCTGATAGCTTAGCAGAAGCTCCACATCACTAAATCATTGCTGTTCCACTGGCAGCCATCAGCACCATATGAAAAAGAATAAAGTCCTGAACTGAAATACAGAGAAGTTCTTTCCAGTCATGAACAGCAGTCAGAAATATGCTTGAAGGTATGCAAAGTGGTGAGGCTCTGACTGAGGAAAGCAGGTCTCTTCATGACAGGTACACGTGTTTATTTCAGTTCAGATTATGCCACTGCAACATAGACATCTGCTTCTTGCTCTCCAGGCACAGGCGCAGACATCAGCCCATGCTGAGAAATTTTCCTCAACAGAGGACCATGTGTCTGGTACATCAGAGGTTAGCAGAGAACATCCTTCTTCAAGACTACCATTCTGCAGTCTTTCTGGACCTTCAGATTACGCCTTGAAATATGCAACAAGAGCATTTGAGTACAGAAGTTCTTGATTGTTCAGCGTTATCGGCCTAATACAGTCATATGTTACTGAAATATCATGTAGAATAATTATCAGTGACACATTTACCAATATTTAGTGAAGGACAACCTGACTGCAATGCAGTGCTCTGCAACACAGCAGGCAGCACATCCACCAGTGGTGCCTGGCATATGAAGTCAGTAAGTGAGATAAAGAGTTCCCTGTAAAGTATGATGAGGAAACTGAGGAAGCATCAGGTGCATAAAGGTCATGTTTCATGCACAACATTTGAGAGTGTTGTCTCTGTGACTGTGGAAAGAGGCCAGAGGTAGGCTTGAGTGGTGGTGCTGCTGAAGAGGTAGAAGGTGTAGGGAAGCTGTGATGACAGCTGTCAGACCTGCCTACCCTGGCATGCTTGTTTAAGAGGGATTCTGCTGCTGTTTCTCTATATTTATTAACAAGAGACCCAGTACCCCAGCCAGACCTGCTGCCCCTCCTGGTACCATACGGATGGGCTACCCCAGGGCAGGGCACCCCATGTTTGCACGCTCCGTGCCTCATGTCATGACAGTGGCTGCTCACAGAAGGCAAGGATTGTAACACTGCTGCCTTTCCATACAGACATCCTGTAGATGCAGTACCTGACTGTACTTGATCCAGTGACACCATGGTGTAAAATATAGTCTGAAATGAAAATAGTCCCACCTTCTCGTCTAATGCAATTGATTCCAGGTCATATGTACCATTAATGGCACACAGAACAGCCCAGGATAATGAGTCAGGACCTGTCAATAGCATGATAGCAGGCAACGAAAAGAGTTTGGGATCTGCTCATCCTGTTTGAAGTACAAGGATGGAGTTGCAGTTGTTCACGTGTTCTCCCTCTGGTCTTATAAATCTTGGATTTGAAAACCCTGCAGCCATAGAGCCTATATGCCCTTCCTCCCAGGGGAATACTCTGTGTTTTAAAAGAAAATGAGATGGTGTTTTGTAGGCAGAGTAATTTTATTGCTGTGTTTCTAAGCTTGTTCCTTGTGAGGGAACTCAGCAGAGGAATTGTCCATGCCTGGGACTGAGGGAGGTGGAAGGGTGCTGGGCCTGGGCATGAGCAACCTCAGAAGCTCAGAAGAGGAGCTTTCAGAACAGCTTGAGCTAAACTGCCTCAGGACTTCCTGGCGAGTGGATGTGGTGGCTGAGAAGAGCTGAAATTGGAGCACAGGAGCTCCGCACCGAGCACCATCGTCCTTCTTCAGGCCTGTCTGTTCGTCTACATGCACACAGGACTATATGCATATCACTCCTGCTAGGGGGTGAGCACACACATGAGAAGACAGGCTTCTTTTCTACTCCCTGCTTTTCTGAAGGACACTGCATCTATGAATTCATCTTCAGTAGTGTGATTGCTTCATAGACCCCTTTGAGACACTTCCTGCCCTTACTGTCTGTTTTACACATCAGGCTTTTTATTCCTGGCTTGTCATGCTGAACTAGATCAGGGAACCAAATGTGCTGGAACAAAACCGTTTCTATTTTTATTTATTTATTTATTTTTGTGGGATTTCACTTTTTTTCAGCCAGATATTTCCCTAATCCAGTGTGCTACTGCTAATGCTTGGGCCAGCACAGCTCAGGAAGTGGGAATGAGCGAGTCACTTGGGCAAGTGTGGGATCTACCTAGGGGGACATTCCTACCAAAGAAACTCACTGGAACCACAGCCAAAGTGAGAAAGCAACTAGGCTTCTAAGGTGCTGTGAGTCGTCCTCCCAACTACTGGAGTCACAGAGAACCCAATGCCTGAAAAAAAGAATGTGTCAGAGTCCTGTGAAACCTTTGCTGCTTGTTACTCATATCCTCCAGTTTTACCCAGTCACAGCTTTACTTCACCTCATGGGCTGTCACCACAGGAAAAGTACACGTGTAAATTGATGCATGAATTTAGACCTGTGCAGTTATTCTGGTGTTGCCTTCTGAGTGGTTAGTTATTCTAGACCAAAAGCATATATATTTTTTTAATGTATCATATATCATTAAAGTGTTTATGTTAATCACCTCTGTTCTAGGCTGAGTATTTACACCCGAACTACATGGAGAATCCCATGGCAATGCTGAAATTTTTACTGGCAGGTCAGAGCTGCTGTAGGCATAGCTTCTGCAAAGACAGAACAAGAGGTTGGTCTCCATCCCAAAAGCTTTACAATCTGATTGCAAGACCAAGAGATGACAAACTGATAGATGAATAGAGGGAAACAATGACTTAGCGCGGTTTTGATCATCCTCATGTTAACTGCTAAAGCTTTCTCTGTGCCAAAAAAAAGTTCTCAGTTTCATTTTGAGGCCTTCCTGTTGGACTTTCCTAACTGAATTGCATCTGGAAGATTTGTACTGCAGAATTTGCCCATGTGTTTTTTCCCAAAAATACTTTTTTTTTTCCTTTTGTACAATAAAACAACATTTCAGCTCCCTTTCAGTGTCATCCAGAGGACCAGATCCAAACCCCTCTTGGACTGATGAAGGGTCAAGCTGACAGCAACAAGCTTTGGACGTGGCCCAGACTGACATGCTAATTTAGGGCCCAATCCTGCAGGCTTTGATTACGTTGAGATTTCATTACAATTACAGAATTGCACAAGTCGGAGATGGGAAAAATCAATTAGGTCATCTAGTCTATTCTTTGCCAATGTAGGATTGTTCCCTATTGCACATTTTATTAACGTTCTGCCATTATGTCTTTTAAATATTTAAAGCATAAAGGTGTTATTAAAAATATTGGGACTGGATCCTTAGGAACAACTTTATTTGGAAAACAAACACAAAACAATAAAACAAAACCCCCAACACATTCTTGTATTTTTAACCTACTGTGAGTAATTTCACATCGTTTCTTTCTTTTGGTTTATTTAGACTACACAATTATAATCCTCTGTTTGTGATATTAACAGCTTTTGAGAACGCTCATGATGTTGCAGAAGATTAACCTCCTAAATTGAATTTGACTAAAGAACAAATGGGTTATGTTAGGAAACATAACAGAGAAATGTAACAACTGTCAGATCTGGAAATGTGGAAAAGAGTAGTAATACAAACACACACACACACACACACACATACGTGTATATGTGATTTGGGTTATTTCTTCTGTATGTGTGCCTCCCTGCATGTCTTCCCCACTCCATGCCTGCCTCTTAGTTTGTATGGGAAAATTAAAAAAAATAAATAAATAAAAATCTGGGGCAAAGGCTGTAATGATTTGGGGTCCTGGGTAGTGCCAAGAATATTGTTAGCAATTAACAAACAGTGAATGCGTTGGATTGTGCAACCTTCACGCAGGATGAGGGCTCCAGTCCTCCAGCCCTTCTCACTTGGGCAGGCATTACTGACCCGCATCTGTGGGGATGCTCAGTGCTGGAAGTCGTATCTGTGCGATCTGCACCAGGAACAGCACCTGAAAAATAAGGATCTCATGTATGACACTGTTCCATTTCCAAATTATGTATCAGAACTAATCCAAGGCCTTTACTTCTTTACCATGCTTCCCGAGTTGAAAAGGCAAATTAACAACCCTTTTGTTCACTTACACAAACTATTTCCAGTCTGGAGAAGAATGACAAAGGGTTAGCATTCAGCTGTCCTGTTCACATGGTTAGTTTTTATGACCAGAGTGCCATTTTAAGCAAGCACTATAACAGCTATTAATTGAATATTATTATCTTAAAGTCTTATTTTGGGACATAATCGAGCAACTTGAGCTCACCTCTTTTTTTCCCCCAAGTTATTAGCTATTCTAAAAACTAAATATACCATTTTCCAGCTACAGAGAGTTGCACAGAGAAACCACTGGGTAGTTACTGCAATAGTGAAAGAACCACGCACTTCGATTAACAGATACTTATTTTTAAAAAAAGTATTTCAGAAACTTCTCCTATTTGATGTTAGGGTCTCCGGTTGCACACAGTTCAGTAAAACAGAGGGCTCCAAAACCCTTGGCTTCCCGGAGCCGCCCTGGGCCACCAGCTGCTCCCCCAGCTCCCCACCTCTGCCATCCAGCCCAAAGCCCCGAGATGGGCACGGAAACACCCCATTAGCCAGCTCTGACCCCAGGAACCTCAAGGCCCCTGTGGGCTGTGCTGCTGGCGGCCTTGACTTGGCCAACATCGCTCACTGCCGGCATGGGCAGCACAACACCAAGGCACAGCTCCGCTCTGAAACGAGCTCCTTCCACACATTTCAACAATATAAATCTTCGCCTTTTATCGCAGGGCTGCAGTAACTGTTTATGGGTTTGGTTTGTTATTGCCGCTGGCTTTTTTTTTTATTTTTGCTTTTTGCTTTCCTTCCCCTAATGGAGAGCTTCACGGGGGGCAGCCCGGCCCTCTGGCATCCTCTCGCTCTGCCTCGTCGCAGACCCCAGCTCGGGTCAAGGCCGGGATTTTTGTCCCCCCTGCCTTCTCCCCTTCCTGCACCCCATGCGTGGCGGGGACACGCGGGTGGGCAGGGCCGGGGGCGCAGCAAGCGGAGTTTCTCAGCCGCGCTTTGTCAGGGCGAGGGGAGGGAGTGCACTCCCTGCTTGTTTAATGTTTTCCTTATGTTTCTCGCCGAGCGTTTATTTTTTGACATGCTTTCTCTGCCCGCTGGTGCTAACGCTGCTCGAGCGAGCCGTCTGGCTGGCTGCAGGTTGGCTCACACGCGTGTCCCGTCCTTTCCCTGCAGCCCTGTTTATTTATGCCACTCGCCTGGCTCGCTCCGACATTTCCACACACACACCAGCACACGAGAAGTCTCAGTCTCCAGCAAAACAAAACCCGACAGCGAGGCGAACGGGCTTTCTTCGTGTCAGCGTAGCCCCTCAGCTTGTCTGCCGAATTACTTTTATTTTATGCCTCTCTGGCAATCCCACCCCATCCGGCTCAAGTATCCTGGATTAGAAAGACTTTCCCCAGAGTCCTTTTCAAAGGGAGCCTCCCACAGACCTTTAAATCCCCCACATTTTATGGTGCAGATATTTAACAGCTCCGAGAGGGGCAGGGGGGAGAGAGGCCGAGGAAAACAGTTACAAATCGAGCGGCTGCTCCTCACACCGCCCAGGCTCCTGATGCCATCAGCGCCGTTTTATCCGGCTTTCCCCCCTCTCTTCCCCCGATAGCCGCTGAGACAAGCGGCAAAGCGAGCATGGGTCCGGCCAAGCGGCCAGTTTCCCCCTCCCCAACGTCCCCCTTCCCCCAAAACAGAAACCCTTGCCGCAGAAAGGAAACGCGATACCCTTCTGTCAGACAGCCGGCCGTGCCTCGCCTAGGTGCGGCTGAGCCGTGCCCCTGCTGCCGGGGCTGCGCTGGGGGTCCCGGCGGCGGCGGGGAGGGCACCCCCGGGGCACGGCTCGGCTCGGCACGGCTCGGCACGGGACGGGAGACCCCGACCCGCCTCCCCAGCCCCATTTCGAGCTGTGGGGACGTCGGGGCGCCGCACGGCGCGGGTCCCCCCCCGCGGGCAAAGTGCCGCCCCCCGCCCGCCCCCGCCGCCGGAGGATGCTCGGGCGCAGCCGCCCCGCGGGGGCCCGGCCGGGCTCGGGGAGCCTCCCCCCGCCGTGCGGGGCGCCTCGGGCTCGCCTCCTCCCGCCCCGCCCCGCCCCGGGGCCGCTCCCCCGGGGCCCCGCAGCGGAGCGGCTCCCGCGGGCGGCCCGGGGGCTGCTCGGCGGCGGGCGGGAGCGCCGGGGGGGGCCGGGCCCACCTGCGCCCGCCCGGCGGCTGGCGGTGCCCGCGGCGCAGAGCGAGGCTGCTCCGGAGCGGCGGCGGCGGCGGCGGCGGGGGGCTGGGTCCTCCTCCTGCTCCCCCCCCCCCCCCCGGCGCTCCCGCCCTCGCACACTCCTCTCTCTCTCACGGCCGTCCGTCCGTCCGTCCGTCCTGTCGGCACCTCGCCCGCCCGGCGCACGCACGCAACCCCCCGGCGCCCCCACATCATGCTGCCGGCCGCCGGCACGGCATGGACCCCGGCGGCGGCTGCACGGCTCCTCTCCGCTGCTGAGACCCCCCTGAGGTTTGCGGCAGGTAGCGGGCCGGACGGTTTCCAAGTGCAATAGGGAAAAGCGGAGGGGCGAGGAAAAGGATAAAAAAAAAAAAAAAAGGGAAAAAAAAAAAAAGGAAAAAAAAAAGGAAAAAAAAAAAAAGGCAAAGGCCACCAGCCCAGCCAAGCCCAGCTTTGGATCTCAGTGCAGGTATTTCTGCTGCTGTGTTCATCCCTTGCCGCCTAGCACCCCGATTTTTTATTTTTATTTTTAAAGGAAAGGAAAAAACAAAACCAACGAAAAGGAGAAGTCGAACTCTCAAAGGGTTACTATGCAATTGCGACTGCTTTCTTGGTTTTTTATCACTTTGAACTTTATGGAATACATTGGCAGCCAGCACGCCTCCAGGGTACGGCGACAGGGAAGAAGTAAGTGCGAAGAGATTTATACTTTGATAACTTCTGCTTCCTCTCGTTGTGCCGTTCACCTGCTCGGGAGCTCCGTGTGCCCCCGGCGCCTTTGCTAGCGCTAGGAAGCGAGTCCCGCGCCCGCGGCGCGCCCGAGCGGATTTGCTGCGGGAGTTTGGTTGAGTTGGAGGGGTGATGGAGGCGAGCTCCCAGCCCCTTCTGGGCTCTCTCACCTCGCCGGGGTGAGCAGCGCCGGCTCCGGGAAGACCTGAGTGTGCTCCT
Organism: Anser cygnoides; assembly: GCF_040182565.1. Taxonomy (NCBI): domain Eukaryota; kingdom Metazoa; phylum Chordata; class Aves; order Anseriformes; family Anatidae; genus Anser; species Anser cygnoides. The sequence goes on along the minus strand of NC_089875.1, from coordinate 65,269,151 downwards.
TTTTATTTTAATGTGCGGTAAAAGGGAGCTCTGCCTTTCTTAGCATTTCCCAAAGGGAAAGCAGGATGACGCGACAGGTAACTTTGGTTTTGGCCGCGATGCCCCGAGCGCCTTTCTCCACCCTCGGACACAGCTTAGCGATCCGGGGGAGGACGGAGAGGGCAGCCCCCTCCCCAAGAACCGCCGGGACGGACCAACACCGCAGAGCAAGCCCAGCGACGGCGAGAGGGGGGCTGGGGGGTCCTCCAGCCTCCGCTCACCGCGGCGGCACCGTCCCCGCTCGCCGGCTCTGCCCGGGGACTGCAGCCCGACATTTCGGACGGTTTTAGTGCCCCTGGGACGGAGGGAGCCCGCCCCGTCTGACCCAGGCAGCCCCGATGCCCGCCGCAGCAGGCAGCCGCCCGGGGCCGGGCTGGCGGCGGGCGGGGACCGGGGGTCCCGGGGCAGCACCCGGGAGTCCCGGGGCAGTACCCGGGGGTCCCGGGGGCATAGCCGGGGGTTCCGGGGCAGCACCCGGGGGCGCCGTGCTGGGACGCCGCTCCGGCCCGAGGTGAGGAGGGTCCCTGGGAACGGCGCCTGCAGGACGGCGCTGGTCCCGCCTGGGGCACCGGGGGGGCTCCGCTGTGGGGACGCGCCCCGGGCCCGGCCGCCCCCGGCAGCTCGGGGCAGGCACTTTCCGCGCACCGACGGCGGCGGGGCCGCTTTGGTTGCGCCTGCCGGCGGCAGATGCCGGGGCAGTGTCAGAAAGCACGGCAGCCTGCATTTAATCAGCGAGGGGTACGCCGATTTACCTCCTCGGGGAGGGGGCGGGGGGTGCTGTTAATATTATTTTTTTTTTCGTTCTGCCTTCGTTCCCTTCCCCCGAGCGCCGCTGCCAGCGCCTGAAAGCCTCCTTTGTGCTCTTCGCCTCCCCGCACAAGCTCCGATTCACCCACGGAGCCCTGCAGCGGGGCGCAGCACGGCCCTGCGCTCCCCACGGCGGAGGGAGCACCCGGGGCTAAGCAAAACACGTCAGGGCGGCCGATTTATTGTCCTTGGCAATGGAGCGCCCCGCAGCCTCCATCCCTTCCCACCCTCTCCTTTAACCCTGGCAGCCGCCGTCCCGCAAGCTGCGGCTGCCCCGCGCCCCACAACTCGCCGGGGGCCCCCGACGGCCCCCGACGGGCGCGGTGCAGGGCTTCGGCCGGGGGGAGAGGGGGGACGGGACGCCCCTGGGGGGCAAAAGGGGGCACCGCGGGGTCCCGGCGGCGGGGACTCGCAGCGGGGGCAGCCCCGGAGCACCTTGTGCGCGCCGTGCCGTGCCGAGCCGGGCCCAGAGCCGGGCCAGCGGCGACCTCTGCTGTCCTGTGCCGCGGCGGGCAGCCGGCGGCAGGTGCGGCGCGGCTCGGCTCGGCTCGGCCTGGCCTGGCTCGGCTCGGCCCGGCCGCTGCCCCGCGGAGGTCGCCAGGTCACTCCTATGGGGGGGGAAGGCAGCCGCCGTGCTGCCCCGGGCTGCTGGGCGCAGGGCAGCCGCTATATGCCAGCATCGGGGCTGCCGGGCGTGAGTGTGCGTGTGTGAGAGCGCTTGTGCGTGTGTGTGCTCCTCGCCCGGTCCTGCCCGGGTCTTTCTTAGCTCCCCTCCTTTAGCTGCGTAACTTTCGGGAACGACAGCTGGAATTGCTGGCTGCAAAAATTAGCTGGTTTGGTGCATAAGGAAGGTACCAAGAAGCTGCTCACAGTTTTATGTTTAAAAGATGAGAGTTGAGCTAAATTCACAGTGGAATAAGTGGCTGAAAAAAAATCACGGCTAGAAATAGGCGGGATGGCTACTGGAAAGTTGGCTCCTTGTTTTGTAAGGGAAGGTAGATAACCACCAGAGCATCTCACGTAGGCATGGTGCACCTTGTCTGCTGGTTGAGGTCTTCGGATCAGGCTGGCTGTAAGCCATGCTCTGGTGTAACCACTAGGTATTGGGTGCAAAGCGAAAACTAGTGTGAGTGTTTATGGAAGTAATTACAGCAGAGGTTAGGGTCACCATTTGCACTTAGTATTTTAGCTTTTAAAATCTATAAATAGTTATTCATGAAGAATGCAACTTGAAAAAGTGTCAGTGTGCAGATAAAGAAGACACCTGTCAAAGCCCTCTGTCTGCTGCGTGGAAGGTTCTCTCTGGATTTCCGTTTCTTTTTTCCTCATCAGCTTCCTTTAAGCGTACGTCCTAGTCCCATTGCTGGGGACGTGCTTTCGAAGTTCCGTTCTACCTGTGCGTTTTTAAATGCAGCCCAAACTACTTGCTGTCAAGCAATGAATCAGTGAGCCCATGTTACTTCATTTTGGTAAATATCCGAGGGCCTATGTTGTGTAGAATCTATCATGTTGTATGCTGCCGTATTTTAGGAGAAAAGAATAACAAAGCCTGAACTGACTAATTCAGAATATGCTGGGCCAAACTCTCAGCTCATATAAATTGAATTTTCCTTCTTAATTTACCCCAGCAGAAGGACCTGGACCTGAAGTATTACTTATTTTGTATTGTCAAAGTAATCTTTACTAGGAGAAAAGTCTGGTCTTTCACTCCCCAAACTCCTACTGCATTTACCAGCTTGAGCATCCTAAATTTCTGTCTCATACAGAACATAGTTGGCTGTAGAGAGGTGAAACTCATCCGAAGTCAACAGCAGAGTGTGGACAGGGGATTGTGTCCATAATTAGACACAGCAGACATGATCAATAAAAGTTCAAAGCAAACATGCCATTAGCAAAGAGATGTGTGTTTTTATTCTGATAAGAGCACTTAAGATTAACAAATTGAGTTGCTTATTTGGGTCCTACAAGAGAGATTAATATGCAGCAAGTATAGAGTAGCATACCAATAATTGAGAAGTTCTACATACCTGCCAGTGTGTACAGTTTTCTGAGAAAAGAAGTAGGATTAAGTCAATAGCTCCAAAATATTTTGGCTCTGCAGATCACCAGCAACCCTCAAAACTCAGTACCGACAGTTGTACACCTTTCTCATTGACCTTTTAACTGCTGGAAATGAAGCATTATTTAATACGGCTCTGTGAATGACCTCCGGAGCATTTGCCGTGACCCTGTGGGCTGTGAGTGAGCCGGGGGCTAAATTTGGGAATCACCAGAATAAACACAGTGACAGAAAATAGATAGAAAGTTCTGCGTTTGTATCGCGGCTCCTACACCAGGGTGTAAAACTGTCAGCACGACGTAGTGGGGTTGCAACGTGCCTGATACTGGTAGCCCATCGGGGCCTGATGCTGGCAATTGCGTCCTGCCTTTGTCCCTTTGTCCCAGGGCTCCCGAAGCAGCAGCGCCGTCACCATAAGGGAGTTTGCTCCTTCAGCTGCCCCTCCATGGGCTCCTCCGGGCTCCTCCGCTGCCGCAGGACAGCGGGTCTTACAGCGTCCGCTCCTGGTCACGGTCACAAGTGGAGGGATCCACCTGGCCAACTCTCTGCCTCGCTGTCTTCCTCATGCACAGCCATGTACAAGTCCAAAATTAAGTCAGTGTGTGACTGCATGACTGAAAACATGGCTGTATGAAATAAAACAGAAGAGAAATGACAGAATGCAAACTGGCAAAATTACGCCTTCGTTTTTTTTACACCCTCTGGAAGGGTGTTATCCACACAAAGTTAAAATTTACTTATTTTGCAACAGGAAAAGAGGAATTACATTATTAATTAAAACAATGCTACATTTTGGAGACTTTTAAAATTATTAATAGTTCACCATCGATATGTATATTTCTAGTACCTGTATGTATGTTTAGGGCTGGCATGGCACAGATAGTAATATAACATATTCTAAACATAAAATAGGTGTTGCTAACATTTTTTGCTGTTGTTTTTAAAGGAAATGAATTTAGTATCATAGTGCAATAATTTAGGGCAGAAGTTAGCCAAGTAAGCAGCCATCAAGTAAGCTGATTCTGTCCTTGGGCAAGATTAAATTATTTTCACTGTTAGTTTTCTCTTTCAAAGTATTTGTATGTCGCTGATACATTTTTTTTTTCTGTGATGATTGCATATTTGTATTGTCAGAGTAAATACTTTGCTGGTGACAAGTGCATCTTTTTTTTTTTTGCAATGAAACTGTATTTCTCATTTTTGGATGAGATCCTGTTTGTTTCGAAATAGACTGTAAATTTCCTATTACAGTCATTAGAAACAAAAGCAGCCGTAGGACTGTTTCATCGTATTTTCATAAACTGTGAACATATTTTATAGTAGTGATATCTTAAATAATTAAATATTAGAAAAACACTACCCGTTGCTGAAAGCATTAGAAGATTTACGAGGTAGTTAGCTTAATTTTTGTTTTGTCTTGTTTTGTTTTTAAACTATATGTGCACGTAGACCCGTGCTTGAAGTATACCATCTGCTTGTGGAACAATGTGTATTATTATCCCAAGAGCCTTAGCATGTGAGAGTAAAGAACGTTACAGACCAGTTCCCATTTCATATCTGACATCTGAAATGGTGATAATTTCTTTCTTTCTTTTTTCTTTTTTTCCTTTCAGCTGCTGAAGGCATTTCTTAGACTATTTAAAATTTCTGTTAAACTGTAAATGCATATATCACCACCACTTCTCAAAACCATTGATATAGGATGTATATCAGCAGATATATAAAAGCCCTATTTTTCTTTGCAGAAAGAACAAAATAGAATTAATGTGATGATTTTAGAGCTTGAACCTGCCTCCATAGTTTTCAGTGGAGAAGATCCCATGGAGTTTTCTGGAGCTGGAGAGGGCTCTTTTTCTGCAGGATCTCAGGAAAGATTTTGAGTTTGGAAGAAGCCTTGTGCTACAGTACTTGCAAAATTTTACGATCCAAATATGTATGATACCTATATAAGAAAAAACAATGCCCTGTACCTTTCAAAACTCTGATATATCATCTCCTTGGGAGGCAATCTCCTTCTTAAGCGTACAAAAAGAACAGCTATTTTACTACTTTCACCTACTGACCCAACTGAAGTCAATACAGTTAATGCTGAAATTATTTTATTCTTTTAAGCTTGTAATTAGTGTACCAAGCCTTTGCAAATCCCTGGTCTGTTCCTTCTTGCTGTAAAGTTTTTGTTTTCGTTTTTCCTGAAGACAATTTAAGTCCTAATATCTAATCAACAAAAATTGAGTGAAAACTTAAAAATCAGATGTACTCAATATGTTGTTTAGCCTGATCACTTTCCCTTCTAGTTAATAAAGCAAATGTTGACTTGACTCTTGCTGTTATCCACTAATGTTAATAAACTGTCTATCATTTCATATTCAATCATTTATAGACGGTGACTACTCGGAAAACTCATCCAGTAAAACCATAGGGGTTCTTAAGAACTTCCCTCCCTACAATAAAGTTGTCTCTTTTTCTCTTGAAATAAATTTAAAAGTTGTGAAAGCCTGGTGAAAGAGATATAAAGTCTAAAAAAATAATAATGTTTTTGTCTAATTTTTAATTTTGGATTCTGAACAACTCAAAATCACTTTGCCAATTTTTCACCAAAATAATTCAGAACAAAGCAATCTTATCAGATGACAAAAGGCAGCTGAAACCATATGCTTTTTTATTCAAAAGTCTGTCTGTCTGCTATTACCACAAACAATGCAGCAGATAAAAATATTCAGAGAGTATTTGTTCATGCAAAACATGTTCTGTCTCTCTCAAAATAAATAAATAAATAAATAAAATAATAATAATAAAAAAAATCTACAACATTCTCATAAATAATTACTGGTAGTGACATAATAATTACTTGTTGGACACTGTCATAATAAAATCCAATGGGATTTATTAACAGTTTATATTTTTGTTGTTAGTCATGAACAGTGCAATGAGCAACACTACTTATAGGACAGCTGACTAACAAACATCTTTGTGTGTTTCGATTTCTCGCTTGTAAGCTATAGATCACACATTTTAAAATGTTATTATTTACTTGTGTGATTAAAAATAGCACCCGCTCAAGGAAAAGAGCCACAAAACTTACACAGCTCCAGTGCTGTTGATCTGGGGATCGGAGCTGAAGGGCGAGAGACGGGAAGGGAACCTCGCCTCTCATTGGGGTGGCACCGAGGTCCCTGCACTGTGCCGATGCTTCTGCTCCACACAGCAGAGTAATTTCGGGAAGAACATAAAGGGATGCTTATAGTGATACTTTTAAATGAAAGCAAAACCTTGAACTGCAGGTCTATACAGAGCTATGGTAGTGCACTGCTATAAACATTATCCTTTCAAGCTCCTTATAGTGTGTCAGCTTTACGTCCTGACATGTTTTGTGTTTAAACTTAAAAGGTTCGAGATGGGATTTCAGATGTTTGATGTTTCCTGCAGGGTAAAGCAGATTTTGGGGCACTGTAAAATAAAACAGGAGCTCATTGATGAGTGTTGGAATAGCAATGATGTGTGATTTCTGCGGCTTCCTGTAAAGTGCTAGGGGAGAAACAGCAAGGCTCAGATCCAAGAACGGGACTTAGGTGCCTAAGGTGTGTCTGGGGCAGGATTTAAACACCTGAGTCCCTTACTTTCAAAGCCCTGCTTAACTGCCAGTTCATCCCTGAAGCATGGGCATTTCTCAGATGTTTTGTTGTTTCTACCATGAGCTGTCAGCTTGCCAACTCTGAGCCCTCACCTGGCACAGGAGACTTCTGAGCTCAGGTCTCTTCTGCAGTGACCGACATTTGCTCTTACAGAAACCCTGGGTAAAAAGGCAGCAAACAGAGAATAACGATTAACAAAAATAACAAACCAAATTTCTTCCAAAGGTAGCTCAGGTTTCCCCAGGCAGGCGACTGCTTGCTGACAGTGGGCTCACCAGCCCTCTCCTCTCCTGTGCTAATGGGTGCAACCAAAGCACCTTAGATGACATGGGCTAGAGTCAGGTGAGACAGAATAGTTACTTTACCCTAGTTTTCCAACTCCTAGCTGAATATTTTTGCTGCTAAGCTTTTGGATACATTAAGAGCAACAAGGCTGCTGCTCCTTCACAGTGTGTTTCAAAAGACAAGACTGAGGCCTCCTTTGCTTTGTTAAAGAACACAGTAGCTTGCGGGGCTGGGCCAGGGCACCAAACCCCACGGACAGCTAGGATTTGAATCAGTTTCTGACCCCAGCTGAGAATTCCTTGCTCAGTGTGCTCTTTTTTTTTTTTTTTTTTTTTTTTTTTTTTTTTTTTTTGTCAGTGCATTTTGGAGGCACCCAATGCTTTCCATGTGTTAGAAAGCAACTTGGATGCTGCTGTCAGGGCTGCTAACAGTACTTCCACCAAAGCATCGACTGAGGGCATCACTACACAAAGCAGTGATGTTCAGAATAGCATTAATCCTTTATCAGTCACTAGCTCATCCACCCCACTTCTCTCAAAATAGCTCACCAGGGAGCAGCTTTCCTGGTGATAGCATTATGGTGGGAAGTTACAGCAGATGTAGGATTTGAGCATTTTTTCCTCATCTCCCCTACGAATTGAGGAATAGCATTTCTTGGAGGAAGGAGAAGGAGAAAGCTCTCATGTGAGCCAGAAACATAGGAGCAAACAGCTGGTGCAACAAGGTTTCCATTGCATTTCTTGACTAACATTTACAAACATCCACATGAACCAGAGCTACTAAAACCTGACACTTTAATATGTTTACAAAGTTTATATATGTTATCAGCACATGTAATACTCCCAACAGGATTTATTACAGGTCCCTTTAGCAACAACATTTTTTATTCATAACAGCTCCACCGGTCAGAGAGAGGAAAACAGCCAGTTTCTTCAGAGCATGCCTCCCACGCACACTTGCCCTGCATTATTAGATTGCTTATTCATGAAGATTACAAATACCAGTGTCGGCAAGTGTTTCATAACCTTGTTTCCTTTTCCTAGAATGTTCATAATTAATTTCACTACGTTTTTTCTATGCCACTGAATAAGGGGTTGCTGGTTTTATTTTACTTTATGCTACACTGCTGAATGAAGAATTACCCCTGCAAAATAGAACTGAGTGGGACCAAAAGATATTTATTTAACATGTAGTCAGAGTCAGAAGATGTTAAGTGCATGAATTTAGCAAACACATGGAGATGGATGAAGATTCCAGAAAGTTTTAGTATAACACAGCATTGAAAATAATCACCTAAGATGAGGCACTGGGCATAGTGTCCACAGATGTCATAAAATATAATAGACAAGATCTTACTGGCTGGAAAGGTAAATAAATTACACAGTTTGTTATTTTGCAAAGATATAGGTTATGTTTTGCAGTCCAAAACGAAGTCACACATTTGTCTTTTAGGTTTCTCTTTTATGAAGAGTTGAGCATTTAATGAGTTTCAGAGTTGAGGATGTATTAAAACTGAACGTGCAATTCTGTATGACAGCATAGAATATATAACTGGTGCTACATCCTGGATAAGTATTTTTAAGTCCAAGATCCTGGTTTTACAGATAAAATATTTTAAATGTGCTATTTAAATTATCCACTGATGAGCAGCTTCAGTCATGTAAGAAGTTGTTGGTAGGCTTCAGGTACGAGTGAATATCAGCAAGAGGACATCCTTATGGCTGCTTAGGTCATGTACTATTTTCTAAGAAAAGACTAAAGTTATTTTAAGTAAGAGGTAACTGTAAAAACAAATTCCCCTGTATATATTGTGGACAAAAATATTTTCCTTTCTCTGTTGGTATCATCTATTTCCGGTAACAACCTACAAAATTTATGTGATTTGAGAATGCTGTTTCTCTTCCATAAATGGGCACCATGTCCTTTCATCTGAGTAATTCTCAGAAAGAAGAAGTTGTTACATTACTAACTCTGAATTAAGTATATTTAAGGAAATAATGTAACAAATAGTGACATGTTTTATGATTATGTGATCTCTTAAGGGCCAAAGTGGGCTCCGTCAACATGAAAATTATGGAGGAGATTTCACATAAGCTTTCTTTTGCAATTTATTTGTGTGCTGTGGCTGGATACTCTGATGAACACAGGTCGTCCCCAGCTTTATGGAGGTGTGGAACAATGTGAATGGGGGGGTTGCCAAGATCTGGCTTGCCACAAAGGAAACTGTAGACTGTACACTTCCAAGATGAAAACAAGCTGCCATTCACCTCTTCCTGAAATCATATAATTTCCCACCTAACCAGTGCTAGGAGAAGTTCATTTTTTCCTCCGTGTAAATCACATCTGAGTCCAGATAAAATAGATTAATCAAAAGAGTTGTCTTTTCTTGCATTTCCCAGATTTACTGATTAAGTAAAAAAGGATTTCAAATACAGTTACCACTAAAAGACCACTGAACATTACAAAAGTAAGGCCATGATCCTTTCCGAAGCCTTGTAAAATTTGTTGTCTTGAAGAATAAGTTATTTGTCTATGGAATTTCTTGGTTGAGTCTTCCATCCTGGTTTCCTGACTGTCTGTGGTTACTGTTGTGTGCACCGAAAAGGGCCTGTGTTTTTCATCTGGGATATGCAGAGACCTTGGGCACATCTTGTCCAAAAGAGATCAGATCAGCCACAGAAATTGCAGTATTGCATATAAGACAGCTTATTCAGAAGAGTCTTCCGTCTCGTGTTCATTGTCTCCCAGTTCTCTCTTTTACATATTTCATTCCCTAGAATCACACAAGACACAAGCCTAGAGCTGTCATCCTTGAGATGGAAAAAATACACTTTATGCAACATTTGCCTATGATCTCCTAAAAAGATCCTTTTGACCATCATTTATAACACTTGACAGAAGTGTCAGAAAACCACACACCTACCAAAAATGCAGGATAGTGTTTAAAGCCATTCAAAAAATACTACCCAAATACACAATTTTGTTTGAAAATATGTTTATGCATGCCCATGTATTTAGTCAACTGTGTCTTTCTCCCTTTCTCCCTGCCCTTCATATCTTCATCTATATACAGTTTACATAATATATGTGCATACAAATTCACATAGACTTAAGCAAGAATTAAAGGTTTTGACATGTTCTTTAAGTGTTCTCACTTGAAATCATCTTAAGACATAAAGGACAGATAACCCTAGAAACAAGAAATTTTGTTTCAAAACTTTGGTCTGTCTGAAAACTCCACCTTTTCTCCCACTGTTTTTATGGTCTGTTTGGTCACAGTAAACAAAATCATTAGCTGCATAGTTTAAATCAAACACTAAATTAAAACAAAAATTGAATGGGAAGCTTGGTAGGGGATCCCCTTCTCTTTCTGTTTAGCCTGGTATGCTTAAAACTTTTTTGGTCGTGGACAGGTAAAACTTTCTGGCTTTTCATGAGGCATGTATCACCAGGTTGGACATCTGAGTCAATGAGGAGAAAGAAAATAATTGTTTGGATGGATTCTGGGCAGGGCAATTCAGTGGTGGTGGAGAAGGATCTTCATGTTCCCCTGTGATAACTCAGCAGCACTGCTGGTAACATTATCGCAGCGTATGTCCATGTGCCCATGTGTATCTGTAGCTGTATCTTTATCTGTATCTGTATGTGCTGAGGAAACATCAGGGAATATTGATTTTCATATCATTTATTAGATGACAAAAATACTGTGATCATAAGACACATGCCAGGTTAACACAAGGTTTTCAATTAGAGTCTCGGCATTGTTTTTACTGGGAGTTGGTTTAGGCAGAATAAACATCTCCCAAAGGTTAACGGATTGATTCTGCTTCTAGTTAAAGCTTGTGTCGGGAAGCAAATAACTCACAGAGCTCTGCCAACATGAGATTTGCATATCCTCAGAATACAGCCTAAATGTTTATATAGGCTATTAAAAAAGACCATGATACTTGGTGGGGGATTTTTGTCCTCACTCACCAAGCCAAAGAGAGCCATGCAGTCTGCACTTCTCTTCATGAGGTGCTGGTAAGGGTAGTGAGGCTATTTCACCCTCTTTTGTCAAAGAACAGATGTAATTTGCCATTTAAAAGTGTGGGAGGGATACTTTCACTGTGTTCCCCATGCTTTTTCACCCCATCCAGCACTCATGAGCTTTCTCCTATTGTATTATCTCCTCAGTTATAGTTACCAAGCTTCCGTTTCCCTCTTTTTCTATATCTATGAACTTTGGCACTACTTTTCAATGCAGTGACTGAAGGGATTCACAGAATGAGAACATACACCAAGCCATACTAGTATGGCTAGTATACCAGTTATATATATATATATATACATATATACCAGTATACCAGCTAAAAAGAGTAAGCACAGGGATAGACCCAAAGTGCTGCATTTTCAGAAGTGGCAAGGGGTAGAGGAACTCTAGATCAGCTCCGTTAGCCTCCCTGATATAATACAGACATTCTCCATGTCCTCCGCACTACCCATAATATGCCTGGATCCGACTCAAGCTTACTGGAAACAAGAACTAGCAGGTGAATGCAGTGAACCAAAGTAGACACACCTGACAGAATTAACATGCAGCAATGTTATGCGGGACATAAATATTGTGCACCTTCTCATATGATTTTTTAAAACAACTTTCTGAAATATTCCCATCACTACCAATTCCTGTTCTTCCTTAGTGTCACCCAAAAGGAATTCTCCCTTAGTATTCCTTTACCCTCCCTCCCACTTCGTACCTATAAGCAGATTGCACCCTTGGCATACTTTTCCATTTTGATGCCAAGCCACAAGTTATTGCAACTTGTGGCTCTGAGCTCAGCGTTTTGATCAGAAGTGGTGGAAAGAGAGCAGATGCCCTTGAGCCATGGTATGATGACTTGATGATAGCAGTGGGTTTCTGGGTGAGAAAAAATAAGCAGTGAATGGCTTCTTTGATTTACAGAGCCACATTGTAAAAATAAGCTATGAATCTTTGCGTATACAGAAAGAAAATATGAATCCTTACAGCAGTTGTCTGACATGGCCTGGTAGAAGTAAGGAGGGAGCTGGAAAAACTTGCATGCTCTAATAAAGTACATAGCCCTGAGGGCTATCAAATGCAAGAGCATGAAGGGTGCCATTTGGAAAGTCTTGAACTCATGAATTTGCTAGTTGGCATCAAACACATCTAGGGCTGTTAGGCCAAGCACAGGTACCAAGATATTCACCCAGTTTGTCTACTGCTCTCCAAGAAGTAGGACAGGATCCTTCAGGGACCAGCAGAAAAAGTTTACTGATTGCAAAAATATTTGGGGGAAGGGGGGAGGAAAGTCGAAAGTCCTCCCCATAATGTTTTGCATTTCCCCAAAACTTTGTCAGGGAGTGCTGCTAGATGCTCAGATAGCAGAACAATGGGTCTCAGTTTAGTAGGGTTCTTACAAAACCCTCCTTCTCAGCTGCAGAGTGGTGTGGTGTCACGGAAGGGATCAGCAGTGCAGTTCTTCAGCTGAACTGCAACGCATTGCACTCTATAAGCAACTCCTAGCTTTCGTAATGCCTGATCGTCCTAGCTTTCCGTATGCCAAGCCCTTTCTTCAACACATTGAATTCCTCAAAGCTCTGCACATCTCTATTCTTTCTCTCTTGTGACAGCAGTTGAATAATGTCTACAAATGGAAACATCTCCTCCTCCTCTTGGCTTGCTACAGTAACCCCCTCCCCCAATATTTTCAGCCTAAGTGGATTTACAGAGCTAGCCTGACAGTTTCTGAAATCGAAAACCTCTGGTTAATGACAGAACCCAAGCACAGCTCTCTCTATGGGCGGGCCAGTGCTTCTCGCTTCTCTGTAAGATGGACTCCCTCTGATGACGTGGGGATGGAAGAGATACCACACCCCGTCCAGCCGTCGGCCTCTTGCTGAGACAGCTATCACGACTGCCAGTTCTTCCTGAAGGTTTTACAATGTGGACAGTTTCAAACAAACATCAGATGAAAGCAATTTTGAGTATAAACCGAGCACAGACAGGTTTGCGTTGGTGATTTATCGGTGAAAGTCATCAGCTCTTATTACCTATTTCATGAGCCATCCAGTCCTTTGGCTTCCAGCCATTTTTAGGGCCTGATTCTGCTCTTATTGAAGTTAATGGGAGGTTTTGTCACTGATTTCAATAGGAGGCCTCTGTCTATAGAGGCTTGAAGTGCTTCCAGGTTTCCATCATAGTCTGCGGTTCTCCTCTTTAAGTAAATTGGACATTAACAGATTGCCTGGGCCCACACCTTTGGACATAGGAAAGCTATAGATCTGATTCAGCTCTCACTCACAGACCAGCTTCATACCTCAGTGGAGTTACTCCTGATTTATACTGGCAGCAGAGCAAGGTCCAATGTTACTTATGCGTGGGTCACTGCCAGCAGAACACGGAGAGAATTCAAGTCACTTGTTATCCCCTTCCCTGCACCTCTCAATCACAACACATACACACACACATATACATATACGTGGATATATTAGAATCATCTGGACTCTTTTAAGTTATTCACTGTTGAAACTGACTTCAAATTCAAATTTTAAAGTTGAAGTAACAAAGAAGGAAAAAAGAGCCAGAAGGGAGCCAGCTGCAAGGGTACTCACAATTTTCATCAGTCTACGGGACACTCCTAATAACATATTTTACTACTTTGTAGTGAACTTTCTTTGCTTCTGCCATAAATATATTCCCTGTGCTGTAAATGAATAGCTTGCAAGCTCAGTAAAGTTAATATAAAAGAATAAATCTTAACTACCTAATGTCAGGTCAGAAATATAAATCTTATCTAATATGCCAGGTCAGAAGGAAAGAATACTTTTAGCTGAAAATAGCAAATACTTTCCAGTGCAGAGCAGGAACTTATTTTTCTCTTTAAAAAAGTATGCTGCCCCTAATAAGATGAGTTGAACAGTCTCCTTTTAGAATCTCCAAAAGAAAAATAAACACATAGAGCAGAGTTAATTTATAAAATGCTCCAAAGTTTATCTTGGCAGAACCGTTTTAGGCAGTGAGATTTCTCTCTCTCTCGCACATGCATTCACACACACACATTCACACACACATACACATCTCAAAATTAGGGCAGGCCCTTACAATAGCAAATACTACAGAAAACTTCTGTAACTGGGCAAGTATCACAGATACTGAGCTTTACTCAGGCAAAGCTCTCATTTTAAAATCAGTGGATTTTTTTCCAAAGCAAGACAACAACCCTTAGAGCCTTTTTGTGACGCACTGTGTCACAGTGGGAGCTGAAGAGCTGCACAAATACCTTCTGTCTCAGGTCTCCCTCCAATGTGCTGGCACTTCTGCAATCTTTATGGCAGTGGTGCAGCTGCCATCCTTCCTCTGCTCCTGCCTCCCTTCCTCACTGCCTGCCCAGGGCCCCACGTGTCGGTCACTTGCCTGGCACAGAGGTCCCTCCCAGGAGCCACATACTCTCACTGCTGCCCCATCCTGTGTCCCTCCTGCACACCTCCCTCACAGCGATGCAGGCTCCAGATCTAACAGCCAAGATACTCCCCACGTGTGGTGTGCAGCACAACCAAGAACAAACAGCATCTTGCCCTATCCCAACAGCCCGAACAGCTTGGAGATCCTCCATCTCTTGTAGCAGACGCTGTCCTTTCAGATAGTTTATTTACTTCAGGGTCTGCAGAGCAAACAACCACTTCCCTCAGAACTAGAAAGAGTAAAGGCAAATTTATGTGGCTGAAACACAGTTGTGGTGCTCGAGGCTGGTGTGTGCACAAATGTCCGGAGGTACCTGTGCTCAGCGCCACCACATTACAGAATGCAGACCCTGACTTGCTAAAACCCCACAGAAGAATGCAATGAGTGGGTTTCTTTTCTTTCCTCCTTCCTTTTGGCTTCTGGGAAGATGCCAGTGATTTCCAGCATTTGGTCTGACAACTGTTCTACTGTAAATATTTAGAAGAATCCATTAGAGATTAAACAAAGTGTAAGTAACTGCTCCTAAGTGATAGCTCTTATTAATGTTTGCAGCAATAGGCACTTTACAAGCACATATGAACGTCCTACCTCTGGGCTGCTTGTAAGGAAGGACAAGATAGAAGGCAGCAGGCAGAACACAGTGTAATTTGAGCGTCAGTGTGTTATCATTATAAATAATCAGTGCAGAGACAGCATTCTGTAATGTGTGCACTCTGCTTGCAAATCTTCTAGACAGCAAAGGGTAGAGTACACTAAGAAAGTATCCTAACCAATGTATTTTAACTGATCTGTATCAGGCTGCAAAAGTACTCAAAGCTCTAGTTGGGACTTTTTTGCCTTTCCGTGGCCTGCCCCTGAAAAATACATTAAAAACAAAACAAAACAAAACAAAAAACAAACACCATAGCCAGTGAAAAAGCACAACTCCAAGCCCTCCCCCAAGTCTAGTGCATCAAGAACAGGCTTTGCAGTATTGTCATATGTTAAAGGGGAAAAAACAAGCACTGCTCTGGTGGAATTTTTAACTTTTTTCATATTGTAAAATTCTCCTGACTGTACAGTATCTGAAGCATTCACTGTGGAGGGTGACACTGATAGCAGGGAAGGAATGAACACTTATGGTGTTCCTGGCCTGACAGTAAGATACTTAAGAAGTAACGCTGACAGAAGTTACTTTCCAGTAGACTCAGTGAATAGCAGGTGTATATATATACATATTCCAGTATCTAAAATGATGCAGACCTCTGCTGTTCTACAAATTGCAGGTTGATGACTTGGTCCATCACTCTGCACCAGCACAGCATCCCCTAAACACACAGTTGGGCTTGTCATGATTTCTGTCCCCAGGGCAGTGTATTGGTGGGGAGCTACTACCTCTTCGTAAGAGCAAGTAGCTTGACTTGCTTCACGCAACTCCATGAAGCCAAGGAGTCAGTTAAGATGAATGTTTTCATACTGGGGCATAGTTCAACCTTTCCTTTCACTTTGTCCTTTTTGGCGTCCGCATGTGTCATTTTTTATCACAATTTCACTGCAGCAGCCCAGCATTTGTAGTGGTGTTGTTGCGGTCATTTCATATCTGACGCCTGTCTCGTGGCAGCCCAACGTGGTGCCGCAAGCCACTAGCCACCAGTTGAGCTGCCAAATATTCATCATATATAGAGCCGGGTGAGAGCTGCTGAGCAGAAACATGCTGGTTCATTGGATTCTCTCATCACTTCTTGCTGTGGCTTACGGAGCCACAGGCTTCAGTGTCGCAGCAGGGAAGAAGGATGAAACTTGTTAAGGTAAAGACTGATAGTGCATGTTTCCCAGAGAAAGGAGAGGAGAAGAAATAATGTTTGTGATGACCTGAAGCAAGCCTTAGCAAGTTAAACAGAAAGAGAGGTAGCAAAAGAAGTAATTAACACCCTCCTCACTAGTTCAGATGCTGGGCTGGTGTCTAGACTGAGGAGGAGGGTGATGTCTGCTCCAGCTTCCTCTCTGTGTAGTCAAGTAGTACGCAGCACAAAAGAAGCAACGTGTTGTTAGAACTGGTTCCCAAGCATGAGGTAGACTTGAAGCATAGGTGGTGATGTGCCTGACTCCAGTGGGTGCAGTGCATTTTTCAAGGTGCTGCTGAGGCTGGGTCATCTCTGACATTTGGTTGAAGTCAGTAGCCATCTGTCAAAGAATGGCTGCTACAGACTGGGTCTTGGGCTTTTCACCATCATTGGCCATCATTCACATCCAAAAGCAGGAGACAGATAGCCATGAAGTCTTGTCTGGGCTGTGGTCTTTCTGAACTTGTTCATAGGCTTCCAGGTGCCAACACTCTTCTACCTCTAGAGACAGTAGGCAGCAGGAGGAGAGAGAGATGAGTTTCTTGACAGTGGCAAGGATGATGAATGCCAGGTAGGAGATAAGGGGAATTATCTTCTTCTGTACCTCCATGTGTGCATATGTGGGAGCTTTGGGAAGTCAGACAGAATCAATGCTCATTCCCTGGAAAAGCTACAGAAGGGCAGACTAGACAGTCTCTTCAAGGAAGAGGAACATTAGTAAGGAATGTTTCTAAGCTAGTGGGCTTGGATAGCTGAAAGCAAATGGAGTTGCTCCGCAGAAAATTCCCCTAAGGAACTGTTGATATGAAATTGAGGGCAATTTTTGAGTTTCTGTCTGGAGAAATAGTTTCTTTTCTGATACATGTTGATATTGTTGGATCAAGATGATCCAGAATCTTTCTTACAATTACAGACAGCAAAATTTTTAATAGCATAGTCAATTTAATTTAGGGGTTGAGCTTAGTTACACAGATATCTCCGCTAGCACCAGCAGTTCTGTAAACATCCTCCTTATAATAATATCAATAAGAAGCAGCAGTAAGAATGCACCTTTCAAAACCCATACAAATATCAGTCCATTTTTCTTATTTATTCTCTTGACAGGTTTTCAATAAACCATTGTAATGATTATATGAAAAGCAAAAAGGAGGTAGAGAAATTCTTTTCTAAGACTAGCCAACGGTAGTGATTGCGTTTAAAGACACACAGATCACTTACAAATCTTGCTGAAGCCCAGGTGGTCATACCTCTTCAGCAGCTAAGGAACAAATCTTCCACTGGATAATTTGGTAGGGCTTTGTTGATATTGCTAGGATTGTGAAAATTTGACCCAAATAAATAACTAATTGATCATCTTCCTTGACCATAGGAACTGAAAGCATAAACACCAACAACCAAGCTAGTCATTGGACATAAAATAGAAGTTACTGGACAATCTCATCTCTAGCTAGAGGTTTAAGGTAGTTCAGATAAACTGAGCTCTAGAAATGTTTATTGCCTCCAGTGACTACAAAGCCTGCTGTCCCCAAGCCCAGAGGATCTCCTTTCTCCATCTGTAGAAGAGTTAAACCCAACAAGACCCATTTGATTCTTGAGGATACTGGACTGCTGGATTAGTCATGGATATCTGAATCTTCAGAGCCTACAAAAAGGGAAGGTGATACCCAGCATGGGTCCGTAAGTGCAGGCACTTTGATTTTTAAAATTGAACAAAAATCTTGCAGAGGTACTATGAAATGAACCTCCAGAAATCCTAATTTCTACTTTAGAGCCATGCTTGAATGTTCAAGGGCAGCAGACTTTTTAATTATATATCATTTCAGCAGAATTGTTGGGATATCATCTCCTTTTAGTTTGCGATGCTGTGGGCCATTCTCACTTATCTTTTGACGTTGTGATCACGATGAAAGCAGTTTCTCAAAATTTGCTATTCCATTACAATATGGTTGGTCACAGCATAAGCATGTGCAATTTCAGTGTGAAACCAGTGACTGAGAACAGAAGCACTTTACAGACACTTAGCCCAGATGTGAATGACCGCTCCAGCGTCAGCAAGAGGTGGGGGTCCAGCCTTATACGTCCAGAGCAGGAGCCCCAGCTTGCTGGGGATGAAAGGAAAGTGTGAAAAGAGTGTTTATAATAATGAAGTTCATTTTTCTTCTTTTGCTCATAGCCATGCTGGCTGAGGGGCTATACTGTTTAAGGTCACAGTGTCTACATGTTCTATATAAGACAGCACCTTAAACATGCCTCAGAGATGCTGGTTTGAAGAAACTGAGTGGAATGCATGGCGTAGTTCAGACAAGACAGGAGCAGTGAATAACTTGGCTTGTTATCCCTTCTGCTTTTTGAAAGAGGGGGAGTATTTCATCATTTCATTCCATTTACACATGAAAAAACATTCCGTTTTCACATCCTCTTTAAAATACTAATTTATCAGTGCTTTCTTAAATTTCTCAGATATAAAGAATAAACAAACTGAGGAAGAGACCATACTGTTGAAGAATTTTAGATAAATGTTTAGGTTTTAAAAAATGAAAAGGTACTGTCCGTTTTCTTTTGTTTTGTCAGTAATTTCATATGAATGTTAAACTGCATTAGACAAGTGGCTAAGACACAGTAAGAGAAAATTAATTGAAATCAAAAGGATACTTTACTGAGATTCTCTGCTTCTCTATCCTGCACAAATATATTGTGGTAAAATCAACAAGTCTTCTACCATTTGTTTGCTTACACTGATGCCTCATCCAGCAGATATGCTACATTGAAACCTTATGAGACATAAAAATCCAATTTTGTTCATAAGGCAACAATGTGGAGTTTGTTTTAAGGAAACTGAAGTTTATTTTATTTCTGAAAACTCCTGTGAAGCAAGTAGTTCTCAAATCACAAAGAAAATATTGGATCATCACCCTATATTAAAAATATGGCATTTTTATTTGCTTTTATCCACAATTATTTCATTCTCTTTTTCTATGTCATCAAAATCAGATTGATGAGCATTATACAACTCACTGTGAGTAAGAAAATGATGATATTGCTGATGCTATCTAAAGAAAAAATGTTAACACACTGCTGAGTTGTCAGAGCATGCACCCCCCAGCCAGGGACGCAGCAGAGAGGGATGGATGCCTGAAGGTGCTCCTCAGGCAGACAGAACTGCACACATGAGAGCACAGCAGCAATGCTGGCACTTGCAGCATCTGCAGTGCGTTGCGGACTGTGTTACCTGAGAGATCTTGGGGGTTTTAAGGCCAGAGGGCCTGTTGGGAGAGGGTAACATGACCGCCTGCTTAGCAAAAGTCTAGGACCCACTCAATGGTTTCTTTCTCAGGCACAATAATTTATGGTTGAGGTACAGCATACTTTTACAAAGATGTCTGACCTCTTATTTGAAGCACACATATGACTGAGATTATACTGCATCCCCTGAGACTACTGCAATGATTAATTTGCAAGGTTTTCTGAATTGGCTTTGGATAATGTGGTTGAGACTCACTGATTCCCATTTCCAACCACTGATCTGCTGTATCTTACTAACAATAACAAGTAGATTTATAGCATCAGATATTTTAGGGGGAACTCCTAATTACACACTGATTGTTTTTTTCCACCTAGAGAAAGAGGTGCTTTTCTGGAGTCTCAGGTGAGGCTAGTTTTGAAGAAAACACTCCTCTGACCTAGATACAGAATTTACTGTGCTTTTTATCTCTAATGCAAGCGTGACTGAAGCTTTAATGTATCTGTTCTCACACCTGTTTTGTGCCAGTAGAGTTTTTTTGGTGTTAAACTTTCATAGAGCTGTTCCTTGCTTATGTCATAACAGAAGAAAGAATTAGGTCTACCACAGAATTTTTCCTGTGTAGAGACCAAGCAATTGTGTTCCTGATGTAAGTGAAGACCACGAAGATGTGGCCTGAAAGCAGATGTCCCTGTGCAGCTTGCCTAATGCTGTGCCCTGCCTCAGCAGCTCTCAGGCATTATGTACCATCAAGATACTTCAAAGCTTAAAGATCTTCAGAGGAAGAAAACAGCAGCGGGGTGATTCACTGGCCCTTCTGAATTCCTAGTACTGAACTATTGCTTCATCATGGGCATTGGGACAGCCACATCTCTTCACTGTAATATAAAGCATAATGAGGCCAACAGCAACCTTGTTGGGTTTTCTGGTAAGAGCCCAGCTGCTCTAGAGGGTCCCCAAATTTATCAGTTCAGGCTGGCTATGGTGGTTATCAGACAGGCAATGCATTCCCTTTCTTTTTCAAACATCTGCTGCTAAAGAGCTGCTTCAGTGACCTAAAAAGTAATATGACCCCTTAAAAGAATAAAGTGTAAAAGCTCTTACATCACAGAGATGGATCTTACTTGATTGCCTTGAGGACCTCAGGATAACAGGTCCTATAGAATTGCACATATATCTGGAATGTTATTGTTACTGCTGCTGCTGTGATTTGATCATATCATGTTCTCAGGGTTTTTTAAGGATGGTCAAAATCACAATATGGTTTGTGATAATTATACTTTTTCTCATTTTCACATCAGTGAAAAACATTGTAATCATTTTCCCCAATCATTTGACCTCCTTTTCACTTGGTTTCCCTTTGAACACCTCTTTCTAATTTTCTGTGAGAACACCTTTGTTGTACTGGCTTTTTTCCCATGTGAAGTGTTACATATGAAGTTGGTATGGAAAGTATTACACAGTAAACAGCAGATTCAAGCTGAAGAAGATACTTTAAAGGTTAACAAAGAGAGACTCTCCAGGACACCAGCTTGATTCTTACTGAAATCAAAGCAATCTGATTTCCTTCCTACCAGAATACAGTTTAGGAGTTACTTGATAAAATTAAATGATAATCTCAAAGTTGAAAATCTTTATGTTAAAAAGCACCAAAACTATCATCTGTGCTTTGTCTCCTGCACAGTCACGAAGAAACAGGGCTGCTAATTGTAAGCACCAGAGGAATCTTACTCCCAGATATTATGAAAGTGACTTAAAAAGCATGAACATTAATTTTAAAGAGCCAAGTAGTACCAAATAGTACCAAATCCTTTCATTAAGCATTTTGTATTCCCATAGCCATGCTTTTCTCTGTAGAATAAGGAAAGAGATTTATTTTTATTTTTTGTCTGTTAAAGAAAAAAGAATAATGTTCTTGCTCCTCTGAAGAAAAATGAAAACAGTCATGTTGCAAATATTTGAAGCTTTTTGTTCTTTACTATGAAATTATCTAAAATATTGAAAAGTTAAATAAAAAAAAAAAAGTTGAATCTTTGAATTAGTTAAAGGATAATAAGTGCTATGCATTCTTTTCAAAGTTTGGGTTAGCGTGTTAACAGTCAGGCTTTTGCCTGCTTCAGGAAGATATGTGTCTGCTCCAAGCACAAGAGCCTCTATTCAAGAATGTGTCCTTAATTTTAATCAGGTATTTAGGTCTAATTGAAGTCAAGGGGTCTGTAACACATGTGTGAAGGTAACCATATGCTGATGTGAGTTTTTGAATGGGGAGGAATTTAAGCATGGGCTGACATGGTAATCGTTTAGGTTTTTATTCAGTTGGGTCTGGGTACGCAGAAAGCAGCATAAAACAGATCAACAAACATTAAATCTTGTTAACTTGGTGCTTGGTATAGAGAAGAAAAAGGGCCTTTTATTTCCCTGAAATTTCTGACCTTTTTTGTTATTTTTCTTCTCCTTGTTGCTCTTTGCTCACCAACCACAGTTCTAGTTTGCTGTGGACAATTCCCAAAGGGAACATTCCTTGCTGGAGTAACTTAACCAGCTCTTTTCCTTCATTTACAGCAAGTACAGCACCCCTTCCAGAATGCAAAGCAGATCTTTTGGTCACAAGCCAGCGCTAATAGCATGTTTTCCAATAATCTAATCTCCTCAGTCGGAGAGCAGAAATCAGAAAGTTAAAAGAAATGACTTCCCAACTTGTCTCAATCTGCCTTTGAAATCTGTGCTTGGAAACGTCATACAAGTGACTAGAATAAATTGTTACCACACTTGCACACATGACTCAGTAGATGTTTTCGTAACAATCTGATGTATATAAGAGAATCCCATATAAAGCAAGGCTGAATGTAGTGCCAAGAACAAGAGTTACACATGAAGGCTTGCGTGTGCAAAGTAAGAAGCCAGAAATTTCAGCCAAAGCTGAGAACATATTGTAAACATCCATGAATTAAACACCTCGACACTCCTAAGAGATAGGTATCATTTCTTCTTTGCAGCTGAAGAAATTGAAGCCCAAATATGACAAAGCCAAAACTTTTAAGTTTGGCTCTACAAGTGAAGCAACAATCCTTTGATCAACATCCTAAATAAATAGCTGCATTTTCAGACCACTGACCATTTGCATCTTCCACAGGCATGATGAAAATCAGGTTATGTGTTTAGGAATGAAGTGGGGGCATTAGTTGTCTCACTGAAGGCCCTGGATTTGAAAATGTTAATGCTAATACTTTCAGCTTTACAATGATAGAAGACAGAAAATATTTCTGAAACAGACAATATGCAGGTAACTTCATCAGCCTTCAAATACAAGAATCCCTAGCTTTCTCCAAAAACCACAAAAATCTGTGGTGCTGTTAGAGGATCTTCAGATATATGGAAATATAAAGCTAGATGTTGAAAGTTTACCCATTCCTTTTACTTTCTTCCACAATGTTTGTTTCATTTCTTTCAGTACTGGAATGTATGGACGCTTGTTTTGGCATTGGGAACCAAAACCATCTCACTCATTTTTTTCAGTACCTAAAATGATGCAGACCTTCGGTGCTCTACAGATTACAGGTTGATGACTTGCTCCATCACTCTGCACCAGGACAGCATCCCCTAAACATGCAGCTTGGCTTGTTGTAAATTCTTGTCCCCAAGGGAGTATATTGGTGGGGAGCTGATACCTCTTTGTAAGAGAGAGTCGCTTGACTTGCTTCATGCAACTCCATGAAGCCAAGGAGTCAGTTAAGGCAGATGTTTTCGTACTAGGGCACAGTTCAACCTTTCCTTTCACTTTGTCCTTTTTGGCATCCGCATGTGTCATTTTTTATCACAAATTCGCTGCAGCAGCCCAGCATTTGGAGTGGTGTTGTTGCGGTCATTTCATATCCGACGCCTGTCTCATGGCAGCCCAACGTGGTGCCGCAAGCCACTAGCCACCAGTTGAGCTGCCAAATATTCATCGTATTGGATGCTTTAAAAATAACTGCTGTGATTTCATGTTTTTCTAATATCTGGGGGATATTTGGTTTTCACTGAAGCCTAACTAATTGTTGGTATAACTTATATTAGACAGTTCTGTTTGCAGCAATGGTTTCTATTTCTATAATTTATTCTGCATCCTGTTAATTATTTTACAGAATAACAAAACAGAACAGAACAGAACAGTCCTCTCTTCCTCATTACTATAGTTATTAGAAAAATGTTCTTCAACATAGCACTGTTGCAAAGTGCCAAGAATATTTTTCAAGCTGGCTAAGGCATCTGACACCTGAAAAAGCAGCCATCTCAGCAAATGGGTCACTTCATTGTGAAACAAGTTGGGTAGGAAGAGGTGTTTCACAAATTTGTACTTGTGCAGTGTAGGGTGACATGCCCTCAGGATGCTGCTGTGATTCAGTCTCAATTATGTGACACATACTATTGTTGTAGGTGAAATACTCTAGCAAAAGTGTATTTCTAAGACCATTTGTGCAATCAAAAGCATTGGACATCACATTTGCTGTCCAACAACAATATTAAATAATATATCAGACAAATAAAAACCAGCCACCATTAGAAGCTATAATTCATAGACTAACCATTAATCTTTTCAAATAGTTATTTATTTATTTATTTATTTTATTTCTAGTTTAGGTTAAATTGATTTTAAAGACACAAGGTTTTTGTGTTTTGTTTTGCTTTGTTGTTGTTTGTTTTTTGTTGGTTTTGGGGTAATTTGTTCCTATTGAAGAAAGAACATTAAAGTAGTTTCAAAAACTTTGATTTTATACCTCTTACTTGAAAATATTTAATCAGACTCATAACGCTAACCCAAAATTTTCTAGATATTTAATTGTCAGTTTTATATACAATTGTATACCTTTCTGGTTATTTTTTTCTTTACCTAGTCTTGTCAATAGGTGGCCTCATTTTTTTTTTCTTTAGAATTTCCTTTTTCTTGCAAATTAAGATGTTATATCTTACCATTCCATACCACTTTTATTATTACAAATTAAATTCACTTGGAGAAAAATTTACAGAAAAACATTCCAACCGAACATGCCACTCTCTAAAAATAGAAATATTTCATAACACAACTTTGACAGAATTCCATCTGAGAATGAAAAAGAAGTGTTTTGTATAATAATAATAAAAAAAAATCTCTAACATCTTCTGGAACTGTTTTTTGAGATTTCATTCTGAACTGTTTTTTCATATCAGCTGCTTCATTTGGATTTATTATATGTAATATGAATATTCTAAAAAGTTAAACTGAAACCAAATATCTCCAACAAAGTGAAATAGATTTTTTTTAATGGAATATTTTGTAATTTTTGGTTCTTATGTCAATTTCCCATGAATCCCACATTTGAAAATCCTTGTGAAACAGCCTTCCCATCCTTTGCTCCATGGTTGATCTGTAGGAGCAGACATCAGAGCAAACAATGGGTGTCCTTTGTCCACCAGAACCGAACTCCCAGTGCTCAGTCTCCTCTCCAGGCCATCCTCACTCCGGGCAGCTTCCAGCTCCTCCACCCTGCCAGCAAGGAGGCAGCCGGGCACCTTGGCCTCCCCCCAGGCACCTTGGCCTTTGGTTACCTTGGCCTCCACCTGGGCCTCTTCCTGCCACCACAGCACCCAACGGGATCACTGCATGCAAGTAGCTTTTGATTGATTTAACTGTCTGCGGAGCTTGATGTGTCAGCGTTACACCATTAATTGGTTTGGGGATGAAGGACGTACATTTACAGAGGCCACATTTAAGTAGCAATAATAAAAAAGCAGCTTTGTTTTCTCTTGTTCTCAGCTGAGGAGATGGGTGTGCAAATCCTCAGGCAGTGGTGGTGCACCACCACCACGTGACAAATGAGTTGTGTCCCTGCTTCTGCCCAGAATGGATGTTAGCCTTGATTTCATCACCCGCGTCCCAACAATTCAGCTCAAATATTGCCCAGCACGGCTCTGGTTTGGCTGTAAGCTGCCTGCTGCATATCAGAGCAGCGACGCTGGATCTGTTACGGTCTTAGGGAAGTGAAGGATGCTTGGTGTGAGTGCAAAATGTCTTTCATGTGGGCCAGCGTGTGAGGCAGCGAAGACGGTTGGGAGGGGGAGGCTCAGACTTCAAAGGGAGGGCAGAAGGCACAAAGGGTGATGAAACAAGCCCTAACTACGTGCCATTCATATTTACTTCACAAGGAGGGCCAGACGCAAGGAGCTGTTGAACTGAGTCAGTTTGTCAGGAATCAGACGCTTACTTAAATCTCAACCAACCTAAAGCTTAATCCCACTCAAAACAGGCCATCTAATCACATTGACCTTTATAAATCAGATAAGGGTGCTCTGAACCATGGGCTACCCAAAAGCTGTTGATTAACAAATCAGTGAGATCCTCGTCCCCCTTTCTTAAGAGTTTTGCTGTTGACTTCAGTGGGCAAGGGTGGCAGCCAGAGAGTCTGAGCTGGCTGGTGGTGAAGTCTCTTGTCTGTTTTCTATCAGAGCTGAATTTGATTTCATATTGTTACCGTTCACGCTTTGCATTCAGAAACCTTTGGCATTTTTTTTTTTTTTAACTGGCAGAGGTCCCAGTGGCATGAGAGAGATGAAAATAGTTGTGTCTTCATTTGCTAGGTGTTGATAGCATATGCATCGCTACCCAGTGCTGCAGCAGAGAAGCAGTCACTAGACTGCTTCTAGTATTTTTGCCTTTAACTTAAACTTGAATTTTGGACAGTATCTTGTGTCACTGATAGGCCGGTCAGCCTGGAGAACTTACCCTTTTTCCTCTAGGAAAATTTGAGATCAGTGTTTATCACTGTTACAAATTGTAGAAACCAATTTTAGAGACCTTCCAGCACTGCAGTATTTCTTAGTATCTATACTCTGGGTCCAAATCTTGATGTGAGACTTGAATTTAAAGAGACAGGTTCTGATTCAATGGTTGCAGGCATCGATCCAGAATAGTTCCACTGCAAACAAAATAATTTGGGGCTTCCAGTTAGTTTCAGCATGGTATGAATTTAATCATCACACAGAAAAAATTAGTTCATTCAGTACAAACTTCTGATCAATGCCACTTAGGAAAATATACAAAATTGAGAGGATATTAAGTAATTGACCAAAGGCACATCTGAGCAACGCCAAGGCAGTGGGCTGGCTTGCTGTCTGGCTTATTAATTTTTTAATGCTGTAAACATGGTAGTAGAAAAATCATAACTTTGACATGGGATTACAGGCATTTGCTGTCTAAACCCTTCTCCCTAGTCCCCAGCATGGAAAGTAAAATCTGTTACATCCTGCTGTTCTTTCTGTGGTTTCTGAAACAAAACTTTGAGAGAAAAATTCTGGTCTCAAAAGACCCTGTGGGAAATGGGAAACTTGCAAATGCTACTGTAGTTGTGTAATGTTGACAGTATGAGCTGAGTGATCCTTATACAGCTTGGAAGTGCATGAGCATCTGTGTAATACGCAACAATAAAAGTCTCCAGTATGCTGGAGCAGCAAAAAAAAAAGGTAAACTGGGGGGACAGGCTCTGCTGCCAGCATGACAACCTTATCACCTTTGTTAGGTGATACTTAGGTGAAACCTTATAATGTAGGTGATATTAGGTGAAACCTTATCAGCTTTGTTAGAAACATATGAATGATAAATGGAAGGCTAGTACAAGGCAGAAAATGTGCCTACATATTTGAGAGAATGAGCATGTACAATGTAAGGGCACGATTTTCTTACCTGAAAAAAGTCTGCACCTCTTGTAACGAAGAGATTTGGGAGTCATGGGGGTCATGGTGGCATTTGACAATTTTTAAACCACTGGTTTTGGAGTTCTGCACCCATACAAACAGTGTAAAATCAACTGGAGATCTTCAGGATGTCATCTTGAAGGTTTAGATATTAAAATACTGTCCAAATATACATACAGAAAGTATAATCTCTTCCCAAAACTCATGTCGCTTTCTTTCACCTCAGCACAGATGCTTGCTTTGCATATAGCCGAGTCTAGCATGTGTCATGACACATTGGTTAAACAACTACTAGTTGTTTCTTACTGCTACTCTTTATAGATCCTATACATTTCCTTCTGTAACATGTAATCTTATCTAGACAGTAAGGATGTGCTAATGTAATTCAGTTTCCTATCCTTATAGAAGACTCATAATGTAGTCTTGAAGGTTGGCTGTTGGAAATAACTACAGCTAGCTCTACCAGTAAAATATGTAGTTGCTTATAGGATTTAGAACTTGATGTGAAAAGGTATTGCATGACCTGATCCAACCATTTCCATCATCACAATGGTGCTTAAGACAACTTGCCTTAGGAATTTTCTTTGCTCCCTGTAGTGGTTAATCTTCCTGTATCCCTGAATTTTAGTGGTGCTCCATAGTACGTGGGAAAAAAAAAAAAAAAAAAAAGTCAATTTCCCTTCTCTCTCCATGAAAAGAATTTTTCAGTTTATTTACAAAACTCTCTGGAATGAGAAGGAGCCATTTGTGGTTGCTGTGGCTCATTTCTGTTGCACTGAAGATGCTAGGAGACTGCACAAAACTCTGTACCCCTGGTGAGATTTTTCTGCCTGTTGATGCTCTTTCTAACTAAATTCCATGGAAATGTGTTCTGGCAGCCAGTGTGCTTAATTTTCAGGATCACTTTGCCAGACATGTATTTAATAATGATGAGGCATCCCCTAGTGAGATCTTGGCCATTTGTGATGAGGGCCTCCTTGCTGGTAGACACCACTACAAAACGGTCACAGATACTCCCTCAGACTGTGGGACAGTCCCGTACTCATCTTTCTGTTGCTCTTTAGAACTGTTGACACTTGGTGAACAAAAGAGGTTGGTTTCTTTTTCCTCGGATGGAACTGAGGGAGGAGGAAAATGTTCTGTCAGGCCAGGCAGATGTTTCAGTCCTTATGGGATCTTTTTATTTCAAAACACTTGACGATCGTCTTTTTTACATGTTGTGTACTACAGAAGGCAGCAATACTCTGAAGTGAAATTGAAGTCAGACAAATATCTGGAAGAGATGCCATCCTCTTAGAAAGAAACCTTAAAGTGTTTGTGAAGCACAAATCACAAAGAGGAAGAGAAGATGTTAAGACTTTAACACTTGACTTTTATGCTGGTTTTCCCGTTTGCTCTTTTTGTGGCTGCCTCTCCTTTCAAGGTTTCCTCAGACTACTCTAAATCCAGGAGAGGCTGGATGGAGAGCCCACATTCCTCAGGCATCACCACTGGTTCTGTTGCATCCCAGAAAACTTATGGCCAATCAAATGTAGCAATTACTGTGCAATGGGTCTACCTCCCCTACAGAGCCCAGCTGCTGCCCCATCATAACACATCAAGTCCCTTGCCTCCCTGTGGGTGATTTAAGGCCAAGCTATCAAGCAGAGCTTAGCCTGTAAGATTGAGCTCAGGTTTCATTTCAGCCCAGGCTGGCAATCTCTTTAGCAGTGATAATACAAGCTAATCAAACCCATGTGTGCTTATTCTCCCAGTGCTGTTCCACCACCCCTGGGCTTTTCCTATGCTCTGCACTGTATGTTACCTACACATTGGTTCAGTGGTTTTGCCCCACAATTGTCTGTTCCATTTCTAATGCATTTTGCACACAGAGAAATGCTGTCCAAGAAAGAGTATGAGGAAATACGCTGTGGTTTGCAAACTGAATTCCTTAATGACTTTCTCATTAGAAGAGCTCACTGCCAAATGCTGTTTGCTTTTGCCTAAAGGACAGTCTGTGTGATTAAGAGTAACTCTGCTTCACACGAAGTATTGTTTTCAGGCCACTGCCACAGACAGCTGCTTCACACTAAGCAAGAGAGAGAAAAACAAATGCCAAAGAACTTGCGGAGTGATAAAGTATTACAAGAACTCAAGGGATATCCCGTCACAAATCCCCCATCACCAGGGCTGGTACCCATGGGGTGTGATTTGGTAGGTGAAGCTGAAGCAGGGCTTGGGTCTTGCAGCGAGGTCCACCCAGGAGAGGCTGAATTCCAGAGTAACTCTGCTGTGAAAATATTTCCTGTGAGCACTCACAAGCCTGAGAAACCAGGAGTAACAACGGCTTTCTAGCACGGATGGATTTCATTTGTCTAGCACATCCATTTCAAGAATGACCCTCTAAATGGACTTCTTCTAGTTGAAGATTAATGGTAAGACAGTGCACCTCAGCTGCAGCAAATGGGAAAAGAATATTCTTTTACCCCAAGCTTTTTCCCTGGCTGTGAAAATATACTCCTGCCTGGATTTCGCATGTATTTTCTTTTTTCCTTTTTTATTTTTTTCCGTCACTTTCAATATATATATGAAGTAAAATTGAGTGCAAAATTTCATTGCCAAAGGTTTTCGAATTTGTTTGCTGTGTGCCGTCAAAATCACCTATCATCCCTTCATTTAAAGTTCAGACTCAAATTCAGCTCCTTGTCCCTAACCTTCTATTTTTAACAGGGAGATCACAACTCATTGTTTTCAGAGTAGGACTTTGGAAAATATTCTGAGAAAGGAAAATCCCCAGTGATTTCATTCACTAATGAGGCTGAAAACTAATATTTGGACAAACAGTGTACACACACACACACACAAAAAAAAAAACAACAACAAAAACAGAAAAAATCCTTCAAGCCAAAAAGAGCTTAAAGACAGACAGGGGATGGGAATAGTTCAGGATTAGCTTACTGTCTTCTCTGATCTCTAGTAGTTAGGCTTTCTAAAGAGAAAAACATGATGGATGGAATCTGGACCTAAAAACAGTCACGAGCGTGCACACACATACTTTTGTATCTGATGCAAGTAAGCAGTCCTGGCTGATGCTTGTGTAAGAGGTGGGTAAGGACATCTCCATGAGTCTCTGTGCTTCTACCATTTGCTTTGCCCATTGCTGTGCTGTATTTTCCATCCCTGAGAGTGTAGGATTTCACTGTGTTCAAAGAGTTTTGGGAAACAAGAGGAGAGGTTGCTCAATTGCTGGTAGGGCCACCTCTGACTGCCGGCACTGCTCCTAGCAGGCCACTCACAGCATACCTCCATTCTAGCTCACAGAAAAACAGTTCTGAGGGTTATGGAGGAATTTTTATAGCACATTTTATTTTCTTGTGTCTTCATAATGAAATAGATTGCACCAAAGGCCAAGTGGTTACAAGTGAGAGCATTTTTTGGACTCTTTGCAGTGCTAAAACCCTGACCTCCTGGTTGTACCGCCAGGGCCTAGCCCATGCGGCCACAGTGCTCTCCCCCTGCCAAGGCACCGTCCCTCTCTCTGCCTGGCTACCACATCTAAAACTTGTGACTAACAGGAGCGGTCTGTGCTCTCCTTGCACTTCTACACCTGTAGACCTCAAAGCACTTCTTCGGGCAGACATACATTACTTACCTGTTGCTACGGTATAGTAATACTGTATAGTATTTACTTACTGTATAGTAAGTATAGAAATTTGAAGCAATGCCTGCACCAGGTGTAACACGGACAAATTTCACCACTTCTGGTTACTTCCTCGTGGTTACGGTGTGCAACTGCTGAAGTGCTTGAGATCTGCAGGCACCAGCAGCTTGCTGCACCAAGAGAGAAATAGTAAAGGCCAGTTCTCTGCCCTGCAGCAGTAAGTTCCCTCCTCTGGCAGAAAGTTATATCGGAGCCTGACTTTGCCCCATTTCCTTCTCGAATCCATTTGACTTGGCCTCTGTAGGAGGGGAGGGACCGGCCCTGGCAGCCACTGCTCACTGTGCTGTGGGGCTCGGGCAAGCGCCTGGCCCTGAACTGGAGAGGCAGGAGGCTGGGAGGTAAGGAGGACAAGGTTGTCAGCTAGAGCTTGGAGATGCCCCTTTTCCAGCATGCTCCCTCATTTTCTAGACACAAATATTTTCCCTCCACCCATAATTTTTTCCCAGGTTCAATGACAAAGCCCAGTGCTGGGCTTTCAGACAGTACCAATTTCTGGGGCACTTGTCTGTCCCTGCTTTGCTCCTTGCCTGAGCCAGGACAGGGGCCTACCTTGCATTCGAAGCAAGCTTAATGAGACACAGGTTTATTACACAGATTATCAGGCTCAAAGAAATGCCAAGCACAACAGATAATCAGAAAAGGATCCCTTTAATAGCTTTTAAGATTAAAAAAGAAAAAAAAAAAAAAGAAAAAAAGACTCTTCTTAATTTAAAATATCAATTCTGACTTTTCAATGAGACTTTTGCTCTGCATTTCCAAGACCAGAAGCTTGTTTTGTTTCACACATTGTGTTATAACATGGCATGAAATCAACCTTTAAATGGAGCTTGACTTACATACGTTAACTTGTTCCTTCGTCCGTAACACTAACAACATGATTCTCCATTTGGAACTACATGCTTTCTTTTTTTTGCTGCATTATTTGAGATGTATCTGGGATGAATGAAAGGCAGGAGAAAGTGTGAAAATGGGTATGTGAACATGTTATTTTATATTTAATATTGCTGAAGTTAAAGTGGAGATGGAAATTGGCCATGTGATGGATCTTAGCTGTAGAGAATTATCTTCTCTTGGTAATAAAGCACTGCCTGTCTCAAGGGCTCACACACAAAGTTTGACCTCTGAGCAGTTACACGTAATGTTTTCTCTGTCAAGAGAATCTATTCATAATGATCTGTCACAGGTGCTCACACGTCATATGTTTCCTGTCAAAAGTGATCATCCATATTTTATATAGCAGCTTTGATGACAAATATTTTGTACTTCAGCTGCTTTTTCTTCTCTCTGTCAGACTTAATGAAGGAAAGTCATGGATAGTTTTTAAATAATGTCAGCTTCTTAGATCACGTTACGATGTCTGCCTTTGAAAGTAGCCTCATGCAAGAACCAAAACACAGGGCTGAGAGAGACAAGGACATTTTCATATGGTTAACTCTTAAAAGCAATTTTTTCAGGCTCTGAATTTCAGAATCAATACACTCTGCATTTTTGGAATCTTCTCAGAAGAAAAAAAATATTGCTCTGTGTTTAGTAAGCATTCACTACTTTGAGGTGAAAAACTACTTTGGTGGTACTACTTTGGTACTTTGAGGTGAACTCACTACTTTGGTGAAAACAAATCTGATAACTGATTTGGGCTTGCAGCTTCTCACTACGCAGAATACTATTTATTCTCATACGAATGCTGTGTCCTGGTCGTAAATACACTTCCCTCGAGGTTTTTCCACGAAGTGAAAGCCTCAGGGGCACAGAGAATTAGGTTCTTATGTTCTAATTGAAATTGTTTGTCCTAAGCAGGGCCAAGGATTTCTTTTTTCCTACCTGTTCAGTCCTACTGAGAGAAATAACCTTCATTCTGTATTCTGTTAATTAAAGAGAAAAAGTGAACTTGAACTCCTTTTGAGATTTCTCAGACTGTGATACTGGTCATTGAAATCTCAGAGTATAGAGGAGTGTCTTTCTCATTTCTGGGCCAAGTATTTTTGCCAAAACTGTAAGTGAACAAAGTACAGAGGTATTCCCTAACTTCCCTGCCACTAGGCAAACACCCCAGGAGCAAGAGCGGTGGTTTTCAACCTGTAAGCCATGGATTCATATGGGCTTCTGGTCCACTTCCAAGGGATCCACAGAAGGGAGCTGACAAAAGCAAGTTCATTTTGTATGCGAACTATTTATCAGTGTCTGCAGATAAAAATAAGTTCAGAACACTAAAACAGGTGATAAAAGTGTAGCACATACATATTTATAATAATTTCACAGGCCTGAGGACAAGGCAGAACAGGAAGGTGACAGTATTTACAAATAGGATTTACAAATATAAATGAGGACTGGATTTATTTTACATATAAAATATAATCAGATGTCTCAAGAGATTAGTTTACACTTAGAAAAATGTCTGGGTTTTTCACACAAGAAGAGGCCAAAAAAGAGGTGACACAGGCCTAGAGCTACTTGATGCTTAATTATCAAACTCCTATTTAAGAATGCAGCCAAGAATGAATTAGAAAGAGGTAAGAACTTCTACAGTACTGAGAGATAAAAAAACATTATTTGTTACCACTGAGAAGTAATTCACTGATTAATGTCTGCTACTGAAAATACAGCTTGCAATATCTCCCTTTTTTTCTGCTACTTCTAAATAAGAACTGGATAGTCTTAAGCAGTCAGTGTACTAAGTTTTCCTTTCGTTGTCTGAAGAATTAGAACAATCCAATTGAAAAGAAAATATAATCCTACCTATGCTCCATGCTGGGATTGGAGCGGGGTAAATGCCACAGTTAAGTCTGAACATCAGGTTGTAATTGTTAGAGATTAAAAACATGCCAGAGAGAACATTCCAGGGGAAGAAGGAGGGTGAGAAGGATGGCTCTCCTGTGTCTTTTTATTAGAGCAAATTAGCATTAGATCTAACAGGGGCATATTCTGCACAGCAGAACTCAATCAAAAGACATTTAGTCAATGAAGGAAATGATATACTGGGTTGTTTTTTAATCATCCGGATTTGAAAAGCAAATATATATGAACGTGTATTTATCTGCTGAGCTAAGTGCATACAAGGTTAACTGAAGAAGCAGCAGGAAAGCCACTGGAAATAACTATAAGAAAAATAAATGTTCTCTAGGATGCTGCTGTTCTACAAAATCTATTTCAAATTTAACTTGCACTTTGTTATTTCTGCAAGATGTGAGCACATCAGCTGAGCTTCTCATTTTTATGCAGGTGAAGTAATCACTGAAATGAAATGTTGGGTCATAAAAGATGCAAGAAAAAAAATGAAGCAATCTTTAAGAGCTGTCAGAGGAGAGGAGGATGGTCCACCCTTCCGAGTACAGAGGAACCATTATGCTCTGGTTCTTTGGAAAGAAATTGTCTAATTTCTTATTCTCTTCCCTCCCCACCCTGTTTTTTAATGCTTGTCTTTGCAGTGCATCCTAACGTGAGCCAGGGTTGCCAAGGAGGGTGTGCTACGTGTTCGGACTACAACGGATGCCTGTCATGTAAGCCCAGACTCTTTTTTGTTCTGGAGAGGATCGGCATGAAACAGATTGGAGTATGTCTTTCCTCGTGTCCAAGCGGATACTATGGGACACGGTATCCTGATATTAATAAATGTGCAAGTAAGTGCTGGGGAAAGGGGAAGCACATCGATTTGTTTGTTCTCTTTTGAATGCTCCTTAGGAGTCAAGTCAACAGAGAAGCAGGAGGACAGGCCGAGCCTTTATTTGTTCAGTTCTGTTATAGCAGTGCAATAAATATTAACCTGAGCAAGGAGTTAGGTTGAAAAAAATCACAAAAGTGCTTAAAGCACGTGGGTTCCAGCTCTGCCTGAGTGACTTGCCTAGGAGCTGGGAGGTGGCCTCCTTCTCTACACCCTGATACAGAAGTGGAGCACGGGCAGGTGATAGGCACTGCCCTCCAAAGCCAGGGGCAGCAAGGCTGAGCAGCTGTAGCTCTGACAAGCAGAGGCCGAGGGCCACTGAGCCTCAGGGGCTGGGGCAGCTTAACTCACTGGCCTTCCCCCGAGACGTGGAGAGAAGGTGGCACTCTGTGGAGATGCGCTTTGCCCTGGTCTCCTTATAGCTTGCCTCATAAGCAGTGTAAATGTCTGTACCAGCTGGCAAGGTCTCAGCCTGATTTGGGGGAGGTTAACAATCCATGTTGCCTCTGGGCTGGGAGACAGAGGACTCAATTCTATTCTTTACCATTTGGACAACATTTTGACCCTACTGTGTATTTTGAACCATAAATGAACTGGAAAAGATTGTAATAGTATTCTCATTCCCCTCCTTTCCCTCCCTCCTGTGATTTTTGTTGTTGAGTTCAGTTTTTATCCCCACAGGTAATATAAAAACATACATGCGACAGCCAAGTCACTCTCCCAGATTTTACCTGGTAATAAAAGTTATTTAATGAACAGACCCCAGAGTAAAATCTTACGGAGTAACTTGACACTGTAAAGTACTTGCTCACTTTTTAGCAGTGTGTGGCCTTACATATCAGACACGAGCTGTGTCATACACAAGTTTTTGCTTATGTCTTTTAAAAATACTTGAGAACTGGAAAATATATTGTTAATGCCATTTTGGGTAATCATATAGAGGATGCATGAAATACTACAGGATTGCTGATCAAACATGAGAAAATCACTTAAAATATGAAAATTACATTGACACAAAACATGTTTTACTTCTTCTGGATAGATGGAGATAAATAGTGTGGAACTGGGTCCAGGACATGTAGCTGGTGGAGTTAGTTATTACCTATGCTATGTCAAGGTAGATCATAAGTACTCTATTGTTATTCTGATAAGCTGTGCTCTGCTTTCAGTTTGCACAGGTCTGCAAGAATAAAAGTGTGTGACCACTCAGCATCAGGCCATCCTTATTAAACTCCGACTCATACTAAGACCACTTGTTGCTCCCCTCAATGCATGTACAGGGCATAGGGAAGATCTAAAAATAATTTTTTACCTTTGAAGACTGTTTTGCAATGCTAGAGTCATGTGAAGTGGTTTTGCCTTGAATTCTAGCGTGTATGAAAGAGCCCATGGTTTTTCACGGCAAAGATCATCAACGTCGTTGTGCCTGTTTGCATTTCAGAATGTAAAGCTGACTGTGAAACCTGCTTCACCAGAAACTTCTGCACGAAGTGTAAAAGTGGGTTTTACTTGTACAGTGGAAAGTGCCTTGAAAAGTGCCCTGATGGGCTGGAAGCCAACAACCACACGATGGAGTGCGCTAGTATCGGTAAGTCTGGCCCCGTCGTGTAACGGCCTGATCCTCTCTGGTTTCCTCAGGGGGGTAGGGAATCTGTGGAGGGCACGAGCTGCAAGATCAGTCACAGCACCAGGGAAGGGCAACTTAAATCTGCCCTGGACTTGTTCTGCATCACAAGGTGTATTCCCCCACACAGCAAACTCATGACATTTCACAAAAGGCAAGCTTGGCTGTGCCCCAAGACACAGCCCTGAAGCTAAGAGCAGTTCTGCCTCAGGACATATGGCCCATGTCATCCCGCCTGTGTGGCCTGCCCTGAGGTAGAAGGACATCCATCCCTGGCGTGAGCTGTTACTGCGTTATGCAGCATTGCTAACATCAAAGGTTCAAAAATCCCGAGCCAGGCCCCACACCTAGTTTAAAGATTAAAATACTAACTGCTTTGCTTTCGGTCCCTTATGCTACCTGACCCTTCAAAGCATGTGTACAACAGCATTTTGAAGCTTACCTTCCCAGAGGCAAAGGCTAGAAGCTAAAAAATTAACATAAAGATGAAATTCCAAATGATATTTTTGTATAATCACCTGACTGCGGACAGCGAGGATTAAAACAAAACGCCGAATAGCACGGCGCTGTCAGCGAAGGAATGAGACTGGCGGCACTGCTGCAGTGACTCACGGCTGCAGAGACGAGAACCGCTTTTGTATCTCTTCAGCCTCTGACTCACAAGCTCCGATTATTCACAGCCAGGGTGAGTTTGGAGGTCACCACACCTAGCTGTCTGCTCCATCCCTCCGCCACCCCTGCAGCTGAAAGCAGAAAGAGTGATGTGTTTGCCTGTGGGCTGCTGCAGTTCATATCCCCTGCCACGGGCACGCTGAGGCTGCGGCAGGGCTCAGCTTATTTTAGTGCACGGGCTGTGAATTGTGGTGGCTGCGGGCTGTGAGCTGTGGCGGGAGCGGTAACCTCTTCAGCCACCAGCAACCAGGGAGCACTTAGGCGCAGCCTGGCGGTGATGGAAATCTCCTCCCCCACGGCGTCGTGCACATAACTCTCCCTGGCACGGCCTGTTTTGCAGGGCAAGCGATGCAGGAGTAAAAATAATGTGCAGTAGGTTTTTGCTTATTAGTTCAGGTGGTAGTGATGGTTTTTATGGTTTTATTTTCTAGCAAAGACTTTCATCTTTGAAAGCAATTCAGAAAATCATTTTTGTTCCTTGGTGGCTGTTTCCAAGTGCTGTAGACTTAGCTGCTTTAACAATGACTCAGTCTCAACTCGGAAAAGCCATTTAAAGCTACAGAGGAAAAACAGAACCTTTTTGTGCACGTGAAGGCCAATTATTTTAACAGGAGAGCTCCAGTGTAATATTAAAAACAAAATGACCCACATGACGATTCACTGGAGGAAGGCTCAGAGATTGCCTGAGGTCAGTTATAGTTTTAGGTTTTGAAAAATTTGAAAGTAAATTCTGGAGCTGGAAAAATGTTGACTTACAAAATCCTCCTGATAGAAGGGCAAGAATCCCTTCCTTCTTTAGAGGAGGTTTATAGTCTTAAGCACACATGGGAATATAAATATAAGTGCTTACTACTTTTTGTTAAGAGAAGGATACTGAGGAGATGGCACAAGAGTAGCATAGCTATTAAGAGCACGTTTTGAAGCTCCAAGGGTTGCTCCCATTTTTGTCTATATTTTTAGGGCAAGTGTCCATCTGCACACCTTTGAGTTCCCAATAGTAGAGGATGTACATTCAGATCACTGTAGTTTAGAAACTGCAACCTGTACTTTTCTTAAAAGATTACATCCCTCTGCTTTGCCTACTTAAACATTGTATTTGTTACAGATGTTGGCTCTTTCATTATTTAAGTTGAATACCAAGCAGGAGATAACCAAAGATGCTTGATTCTTAATGTAATGTCTTTTGATATCAGTTGTTTCATTATAACTCTATTTTTTTCCAAATGCAATACCTCTGAGAACAACCGCAGCAGTTTGACACAATGATTTCAATCTTCTGTCACACCAAAGTTTAATTCTGCTGAGGTTATAAGGATCTATATCTCCACAAAACCAAAGCAACCTCAGAACAGGCCCTAGTAGCTGATTTCACTGAAACGAATTCTTATGTTGTTGCCCTATTTCAGGAACAGAATTACAAAACAGTGGGTACAAAAGAGCATCTGACATAATTGTTTGACATTATTTTATGTAATATACCTTCAGCAGCCCAAATTTACCCAATTCACTGCTGCAAATCCTGATTAATTCCATTAATTTGTGCTACCTTTTGGCTGATGCAGAATAAAATGAATGTACCATATGCATTATGTATACAAAGGTATTGGCCAGGCTCAGCTTGTCCTATGTTTGTTGCAGTGCACTGTGAAGCTAGTGAGTGGAGTCCATGGAGCCCTTGCACAAAGAAAGGAAAAACATGTGGTTTCAAAAGAGGAAATGAAATAAGGGTCAGAGAGATCGTACAACATCCATCAGCAAGGGGCAATCCTTGCCCAGCTACAAGCGAGAGCAGAAAATGTATTGTACAAAGAAAGAGATGTCAGAAGGAAGGAAAAGGTACCACATTATCATCATCATAATTTGAGATTGGTATTGTGCTTGTTTAATAATTCACATCTGAATTCCCAGGCCTTGACTGCTGGTTTCACCAAAGTTCCCATTGATGTGGTGTTCTTTGGGCTGGAGAGAGCTGTGCCCTTGCCTGCAGTAAATAAAGTCTTAATGCTGCTGAGAAAATGCGCTTTGTGTGATCTAGAGAGGACAGGGCGGGCTGGATGGGAAGGCGCATTCTCTCTAAGTTCTGCTGAAAGAACTGCCAAGATGAGGGGTTGCATGTGGAGCTCAGAGCAAAAAGGTCTGTCGTAAAACATGTCATGGTGGGAGTTGTTTGTTGGGTATCAGGCAGTCAAATTTTATGCTTCAACCACAGGATTCCTCTAAACTGGTTCCTATTTCATGCTCCCCTACAGGTATGCCCATAATTCTTGCAATTACAGTGCTGTGGCCTCTCTCCCACCCTGACCTCTTTGTAATAGCTTTGGCTGAACAACGTGGCCTGATCCTGCCATCTACATCTGGCTTGCAGAGTCCCAGTGTAGGGGAAAGACCACAACATTGCTTGGCAGCCAAGGGACACTCCACTTGGTTTTGCCCAGTTATCAAGAATGCCAGCAGAACTGCCCCTCCACATGAGCCAGCGTGTCAGCCTTATTCCCCATCACAGGACCTTGTGGATGCCATCCAACATGGTTAAGAAGTGTATGAAACAATAATTTATACAAATTCTACCCAATAGAGATTGTTATTCAATATTCTCCCCTTAATGTAGCAGGGAAGTTACTTGCTCTGTCCCCAGTGCAGTTACTGTGGTTGACACAGGATTGCCACAGGAACATTTCCTTTTCACCGTCTCTCCCATTTTCCCCACCCTTCCCGTTTCTCCATCCCTTCTATTTCCCCTAAACCTTTCAAACTCAAAAGCAGGTTTTCTTCTATTTTGAGGATGAGTGGAAGGGGTGCAGCAGCTGAATGTGTGTGAGCCAGCATGAGCTGCTGGTACCAAGAAGTAACTTAGTGTTTATTGTTAAATTATCACTAGGATTGCTGCAGATTACTTGTAGAAATATAAAAGGATTTGGGAGCTGGTAATCCTTTTGAAGGTTGGCTTGTTCCCTCAGGATATACCTCATGAGGAGAGAAATGTTAGAAGGAGGATGTTATGAAGCAGAGAGCTTCAGGTGCCTCTCCCTCACTGAAGGACTGGCTAGATTGACTGATTTATGGGAACCTAAGATTTCACCTTCCTGAGGTTGATTCAGCCTCCCTGTGTCTAGCAGTGCCTTGGAGAGGTAGAGCAGTGTGGCTGCCTCAAGGGAGCAGCCAAGGCAAACTATTTACAGATTCCCTCATTCTTAAGACTCTATCTTCAAAATGTCCATGAAGATTACACTTCTGCTCCTGCACAGCAGCACAGCTTGAAAAACACAGCCCTGTTAGCCCACTGTAACTGGACAAAAAGTGTAATTTTTTTTAATACCGGTTACTTTTGCTAGAGCTGAAAATATAATTCCATACTTTAATTTTGAAATTGAAAACTGTTGGTTTTCTTTGAAGTGATAATGATGTCGTGTATTTGTCATGGCAATTTGGCAACATCTTCAGATTGGACAAAATATTTCTTTTTGAGAAATATTTGCTGTTCTTGTGTAGTAAGTACTTTAAAAGAAACTCCTCATGTATTTTACTGTCAATTCTTGTTTTATGGGACCTTAGCCAAGCCATATTTGAAAAATACTGCATACCACAAGAATTCCTTTAAAATTGTGAATCGTCTTTTTTCCTGCAATATGCATAAAACTGTTTTGTTTTTCTTCCTCTTGAACAAGTCGCAGACTACATCCTAGCCTGTTCTACTCTTGGTAGACAATTCCTAAGAAACAAATACGGCCAGATGTAGTAACCTATATTCCAACACTACCTGTGCCCTTAGGATTTGTATGTCTATGGCTGAGAGTCTTTTTTTTTTTAATATTCTGAAATCCACCACTGTACAATCCTTTGTAACACTAACCACAGATGTCTTACTCACTTTTGTACACCTTCAGAGGGAGATGAATTTATTAAAAAAAAAAAGAAAAAAAAAAGATAATCCTTAATAAAACCACGGAAATTCACACCTAAAACATTAGGTTAAAACAGCTTGAAGGGATGGATTATGGTGACACAAGCCAGGAAACTGAGAATTAAGCTAAAGGTTTTCCTTATGTTCCTACTGGAGTAGGGAAATGAAGCTTTCCAACTTAATCTCCAGGCAACTTATCTTACTTACTGTCACTGTCCCATATTACTCCAAGAGAAACCTCTGTTCCCCTTTGAACATGAGAGTGCTGGCTGGCGCAAGAAGCCAAGCCAGGCTCTGTTCTTATGGCTAGCTGGTCCAGTCAATGAAGGGAGGACAAGTTAACAACAAAAACTCTTTTGGACAGAGAAGGGAAAGTAAATACTTACTGTTAATCAATTTTGAAAATACTGTTTGGCCTTGTACAACTCCACGTTGCTGCCTGGGAGTTGCTTTGGAGCCTAGCTTCCACAGCTCTGGCTTGAAGTCTGGCGGCAGAGCTGGCCATTACCGACAGCGCTGCTAATGATCTTCCCTCTGCAGCAGCAAAGACAGAGTTAGCTTGGTCAGCCTCTGCCGTTTCCACGTTGAATACATGTCTGTGGCCGAGGGAGTAAGGGCAAAGACCACATGATGACGGGGTATGTCCGTCACAGATGCCTCAATGACTTTGCTCAAGAAGTTGAGATCAGAGACAGGATGTTAGTCAGTTCAGTTGCTGCTATCTCACAGAAGAAAGAACATGTTTCTGGAACAACTATGCAAAGCAAGATAAAACAAATGAAGACAGCTTTTTTTGTTTCCATCTGCAAATGTGTCCTTAAAGCTGGTGCGATCTATTACAACTCGTTTTTTCCCCTCACTGGCTATTAAATTAAGTTTTACTGGGAGAAGATGCTAGGGTTTTTTTCCAGAATGAATGCAAAAAAAAGGGAATAATTAGATTACCAATAGCCTTACTAGACTAAAAGGTTCTTCATTTTAGCACTAAATTAGTTGGTTCCAATGTGTTTTGACATAGCAATTTGCATGTGTTTCACATATAGGCTCCTTTTATAATACAGTCCAATTGAAACCTCACTGCAATTTATTTCATAATTGTCCTCGTTTAAACTCACAATGGACAG
This sequence comes from Anser cygnoides, assembly GCF_040182565.1. Taxonomy (NCBI): domain Eukaryota; kingdom Metazoa; phylum Chordata; class Aves; order Anseriformes; family Anatidae; genus Anser; species Anser cygnoides. The sequence goes on along the minus strand of NC_089875.1, from coordinate 65,227,414 downwards.
TTCTTTTTAGTCCACAAGAGTATATTATATCAATTTCCAGTTTCTTCTTCCTTTCTCTCCAGCATACTTCCATACTTCTGTGCCCTCAGCACAGTGCACTGCTGCTTTTACCTTTCTACACTTAACATCTTCTTGACTTCTGCACTGGCAGAAGGCATACTTTGATAGTCAACTCTTTCTAGTATCCATGTCCATAAATGGCGAATGTATTTTCAGATATATTGGAAAAGCATAGTTTGCAGAGCATGGGAAATGTTGTAAATTATCCATCAATATTATTTGTTTGCTTTAATAAATGTCAGGTAAAAATGGGAGGTTAGCTGGGACTGAACAGAAAGTTATGTGGAGAATGTTCTCTTCCATTTGGATGTGGGGTCTTGGCTGAATTACTTATGCTTGGCCAAACACAAGCAATTTGCAGCCCTTTTGGTCTGCAAATGGGTATGAGACTAACTGTTACTGGTCAAAAGACAAATGCCAGAACTGCATCCAGAAGTATGTGGGGAAGGAATTGCATGTTTTCATGCACAAGTAACACTGCCAAGACCCCACATCCAAATGGAAGAGAATATTCACCACAAATATCAGTCCCAGCTAACCCCCCCACAGAGTAGTCACTTTTAAATGCTTTCAGATAACATTTTCTGATCAGTTGGAAGAGACTGAAAACACTCACCAAAAGACTAAGTGGGTAGTTACAAAAGGGGAAAGTATCTTAGAAAGCTGAGTATTATTCAGGCTAATAGGCTACATTGGTTACACAATTGTATTGTTGTAAACAAATAAATAATATATTTCAATTGTTTCCTGTTCATATATTCACTCATTTGTATGTTGGTGGCATTCAAATGTTCAAAGGAGAGAACGAATGCTAACTGTTTCCATTCTGTGCAAACACAAACCAATGAAAGGTTCTGTTCCGAAAAGGGAAAAAAAAAAAAAGCATTAGATGTGAAAAAAGAAAACAAAAGTTGAGATGAATGTAGAATCGTACATTTCTTTTTCACTGTAGAGTATAGTAATTGTCACCCCATACAGTCTGAAAGCAGGATGCTGTTATAAAAGAAGTGGTTTGTGCTCTAAGGAGAATATAGATGTTACAGTGTGGTTTCTTTTTTGGTAGGCAGCAAGAATAAGACAGAAAGCAGAGCCTTTGAGTTGAGGAGCTGATTTCTAGATGCACACCGGCTGAAAGAAGGGAACTAAGGGAACAGGATTTTGTGTTGAGCAGTTTTAATGAAGGAAGCATATATGTTTGGGGGAACTATTAAAGCTATGTGTAAAAAAAATATGTTTCTATACTGTATTGTGTACACGTGAATATAAAAATACAGTTTTGATTTTAATAGCTAAGAAGGCTGATACTCAGGTCATCTCTGTTGTTTCTTTGAACTAGCTCCTCTAGCCTTTGTTGGTATGTGTCCACATAATGCTTCAAACATATTAATCAGATTATGTCTGAAAATGTCTTCAGTTGGCTATGGTGTGAGGAAGGAGTCCTATCAGGTGTCCATTAGGCTTCCAAAACCACCACTCAGCTAAAAATTCCAAGCCATTTATCAAGATTTTACTTTAGTTGAAAACAGTGTAACTTAATACTAACAAGCCTAAAATATTAGGCCATAAACTAATTGCATTCACTTAACTTAAACTCATTGAGTTACCCACCCTAATGTATACACTCTGATGCCATATGGATCCAGGTAAAAAGGAAGCACGGAAGGCTCTAACAAAGTTGGCCCTTTAGTATGGAAAGGAAAGGAAAAAGGGAAAAGGAAAAAGGAAAAGGGAAAAAGGAAAAGGGAAAAAGGAAAAAGGAAAAAAATGCTAAAAATTAGATGTTTATGTCTAAGCAAGTTATTGATGGGTCATGTTAAAGGTGTGATACTGCACCCGGGGAGGAGGATTCATGGTCCCATTAGATGGATTCTGAGAAGGGCAAAATGATTTACTCCCTGAAAGTGCCCTTTTTTCCCCTCAGTTACTGCTAAGTACAGTCTAGGGTGAGTGATGTGGCCTTTTACCTGCTAACTTCTACATATTTTGAATTAAATGACAATTTTTCCCCATTTGCAGTGTAATGACTTTGTAACACTGCAAAATCTAACCCAGGGTTCACCCAGGCTGACTCAGTAAGCAAGGCAAGCGTGTGTCAGGGGATCCATGGGTCAGCCAAAGTAAAACAAAAAGTAGACCTGAAAAATACTTGTTTGCAATACTCATTTCATTAAGTGCTGGCAAAATCAGGGTTAGAGCAGTGTTTTGTTGTGTTTGTTGATAAACATCTATTAATGGCTGGACACCTGCTTATTCAAAGGTGAATTCTCTTTTACAGAGCAAGCTATAAGTAGTCTGGTCCTAACCATTCCACACAGTAAAGAGAAAGTCTGTTCCCAGGGTAAGGGAAGCCCAAGGCAGGCCAACAGTTTCCCAGTGTACTATTTTTAATCAATTTTTTTCTCAAAAACAAACAAACAAACAAACAAAAGAAAATAAAAAGGCAATTCTGGACATTTTTGATGCTTGGAATTTTTATTTAACCATATTTAAGTCTTAAGCATAGCTACATGGGTAAAGTAAGATATTCCAATCACAGCTCATCCTGAAAGTCACATCCTCTCCCTTATGTAGAGCTCGGTGACATTTGAAGCAAAAGGACTGGAGCATGTGAGCCACAGAGACATTGCAGTGCACAGTTCTCTAGTCTAACTGTGAGAGATGGGGTGTCCTGTGTGAAGGTCACTCGTGTGGTTATGGTTAATGACCTTACTCCATGGCAGGTCACAGGACTTCTGAAGCTTCAAGATGAACACAAAGCTAATTACTGCATCCTCGTGTTTACATTCTGCATACGCCAATGGGTCATAACTCTGGCCTTTGCAGGCCTGAGTTACTATAATTGAGGAATCTGTCTTGTAAAGAGTTTGGTTGTTTATTTTCTGTTTATTCCTGCCAAGAGGACCTCTCATTTCCTTTCCTCGTAGGGGTTTTGACTCTTTAACTTTAACACATTTCCAGCCTCCAAGAGTAGGGCTGTTGAGACTGGGAATCCATTACCTCCAGCATCAAGAGAAATAGCTTTCTGGAAATATTTTGAGCAAGGCAGGATGTAGACAGCACAAGGCTGCCTGCCACCACTGGCCAGCACAAATAGGTGCCATCTAGAAAAGAGACCAGGGTGAGAAGGGTTAAGAAGGGAAAAAGAGGATCGGTATGAGTCAGAGAGATTTGTGAATCCGAAATAGTTAATAATCAAGGATGTACTGGCACTAGAATTCAAGGGCTGAAAAGATAGGAAAAAGCTATTTCTAAACTTTAATCATAGCACTTTCCAAATTTAATCATGGTTAAGCACTTCTGAAAGTCATGTTAGGTAACTAGCTGCAAACTGGGACCTTAAAATCTGATCTAATTAATAGAAATACTGCATTTTGCTACAGGTACGTTTACTTTGTGTTAGTGTGAACATTAAATTCTCATCGTACCTCCCAGTTCTGACAGACACATATACACTGTGCAAGCAGGTAATACAAACACGCCATGTGCCTCTGCACATACATTACTATGCACTGTGGCAGTCCTGTCAAATCTGGGAAAGAAGTGGGTGGTCAACTGTTCCTGTAAGGAAAGTGAATCAGAAAAAAAAAAAAAAAAAAGCTGGCTGCATTCTTCTATTAAAGTGTGGATGACACGACACGAGAGCTTCCCTCCTCAGATCACCAAACCAAATAAGGGATAGAAGTCAGCTCTTTTTCTCTTTCTGATCTTCCCTTCTGGAGACTTCTTGTGCTCCAGAAGTGGTTGGCATCTTTTAGATGTCTGAGCTCTGTAGCGAAAACAGGAGGTCACCAAGTCCTCTCCCTCCACCCTTCCAAAGTGCCCATCAGGTATTCATTCAGCACCAAACGTCCCCCACCTTTCTGTCCTGAATAGAAATGTTTGGAATCAAGAAGGGTAGCTACAGTTTTAGAAGGTGAAATCTGCAGCTATGTCTACGCTGCTAAAAAAATGCAGGCAAAGGTGCATTCCCTGACCACAAGGTAAAGGAGCATCGTTTGGTCTGCATCCAGACTAGTTGGGGCTATTCTGCTGATTTGGCTGAGGGAAGAGAGAGAGCTGCTGCAGGCCAGAGTCCCACACCAGTGCAGACACAAAGGGGCCTGCCTGCTCTCTGCCCTTCTTTCCTTGCTTATCACACTTTGCTAATCCATGGCACCTTCACCTTTGGTGGCATCATATCACTGTGTTTCAGGGAGACAAAAATAGGAAACTTTGGCTACCATCTCCACTCAGGTGCAGGGGAGAGATCACTTGTGAAAGAGCAGGGTACCATTCTCTCTAACCCCACATCACTTCCTTGGTCTGCCTGCATATCTTCATTTATCCATCTTTCCCTCCACTTCTCAAGGCTGATACTTCCAAAGTCCTCGCCCTAACTTCTAGCAATTTAAGGAGCTCTTCCTGAGGGACAGCTGGAATAGGAAATCGTCCTCTTCAAGGCTGTGTGCCATGGCAAAATACCTTGACAACTTCTTTCTCTTGACTCCACAGAAGACCACAGCAAGCTTTTTACTTGTCTTAGGGCAATATTCCCACAAAGTAAAGATGTAGGGAAGTGGCTACTGACAGCAAGGCTCACTCAGCCCTTGCCATCTGGAGATCTAAACCCCTCACCATTTTGGCTTGTATGACCTGGAAAGAAGAACATATGCAAGAAAGCAGTTTGGTAGTACATCTATCGAATTTAGTCCAAGAATGCAAAATATTTGGGGTATGTGAGCTACAGAGTAAATCAGGCAGTGGGTGTTTCAAGCCTGATGGTGATACTCACAGTACTGTTTAATCAGCTAAATCCTGGACTGTGGAACACTTCCATGTATAGCAATGCTGTTATAACACTGCAAATTGTGGAAAGCAATGGCACTCATTCACTATTGTATTAGCTGCCTAATTCTTTTAAAGGGCCTGATCCAAGGCCCACTGAAATCCCATTGACTTCAGAATACTTTGGACCTAGCTGTAACGAAGAGATTTTCAACATTCCTTTGTAACAAAGTGAAAACAAGCACTTTTTGGCTGCAGTTTCTCCTCATCTTTCTGGGTATTTGTCTGTTCTTCCCCACCCAGGCAGCTCTGTTTGCTTTTCCCCAGCCGGGTCTCTGGATCTCCAGTCTCCTTGTCTCTCTCAGCACACTCCCCTTGCCAGCTCTGACACCTGTTGTAGCCTTTGGTCTGCTTAAGCTGCCACCTCCCAGCTCTCTTCCAGCCTCATAGCTCTGAAAAAGAAAACACTCGCTGCCATAACGTTTCATTATAAAGTTCCAAAGGAGCTTCAGGTTGTTCCCAATGAGATAACATCCAGTGTTGTTATCAGAGACCATAAAGATCAGGCAAGAGGTTGTGGGAATCTCCATCACAGAAGATTTTTAAAGAGGTTAAACAAACATCCATCAGAGACAGTCTGAGTATAGTAGTCCAGCCACAGAGTCCAGTAAGGGACTAGATAATGCTTTGATAGGCTTCCCTACATTTCTGAAATTACCACAAAATGTCCATGAAATTTCTTCACGCCTATTGCCTTCTGTAAGGCTTCCACAGAGAGACAGCACATTGCACATTTACAGAGCAAAAGTTCAAGTATCTATTCATTGACATCAAAATGAAGCCTCCTGCTGCCTTTACCAAGTTCAGATTTTCTTTTGGGCCTGAAGCAGGGAATCAAAACCAACTTTCTTTCTATTTTGTTCAGTGTATGCATCCTGCATTGCTGGTATATCTGCCATGTTCCTCTTTGCATTTACCTGCTTTGAACCATTGTTATAGAGAGTATAGGGCTGGATTTTCTTGGAGAAAATTTCAGTGGGCATGTCACATTAATTCACCAGAGATGTAAGCTAGCTCCACTCTGTCAATGAAGCTATGTATATTTTAAAAGCAGGTGAGGATATGGCCCATGAGGAGAATATTGTTGCATGTTTAGGCTTGAGAAAAAGAGAGAAAGAGAAGAAAGAGAGAAAGAGAGAGAGAGAGAGAAAGAAAGAGAGAAGGAAAGAGAGAAAGAGAGAAAGGAAAAGAGAAAGAAAGAAAGAAAGAAAGAAAGAGAGAGAAAGAAAGAAAAAGAAAGAAAGAAAAAGAAAGAAAGAAAAAAGAAAGAAAGAAATAGAAAGAAAGAAAGAAAGAAAGAAAGAAGAAAAAAGAGAAAGAAAGAAAGAAAAAGAAGAGTTAATGTTAAGAACTGATGCAAACAATAATTTTTGCTAATTTTTGTTGAAGTCATTTTGCAGTGGCAAGAAAATAAAGAGAAGAAAGATCATTTGTCATAACAGTTCTTTGGCCATGTCTTTAATGCAAAATTCAGAAAAATCATTTCCAAAATTTTCTATTTTTAGTTCCTTGAAACAAGAAATGATAGTAAAAGGGTTGACCAGTGGTCCGCAAATGAATCATATACAGGCAAGAATTTAATGATTAACTGTGGGGATTTTTCTACCGTTTTTTGGCTTATAAGCAAAATGACCTAGTAATGAAATTTCTTGATTTTAACCTAATCCTCCCCAATATCTATGGCAAACAGTAGCCCCCGCATAAAGATTTACAGCTACAGTTATGTCTCTGCTTTGTTCTTAAGCATGTATTTACTTCTGCCCATTTGCTTTCTGAAATTCTCTCTCTCATTTGTCATCTGAAGAACTCCGTTTAAAAGGAAAACAGGCTTCAGACATGAAACACAGCTACATTCCTGAAACATGAGATGAACAACCTTTAATTCATGCAACCTTTCATTTACAGTAATGTTTAATGGATGGCCCAGTCTCATTATGGACAATGCCTCTCCCTGTCATTAGCCTACAGAAAGGTCTAAAACACTTAAGCATTTAAAGAAGCCCCGTTTCAGGCCCTGTACTCTCTCCTTTCCTCCCTCCCCCACTTCCCATCACCCTTTCCAACTTCCCTTGTTCTAAGTGCATAATCTAAACTCTGTACTCTGCAGATTGCACTTATTGTTGGCTTCAGCCTTGGAAGGACCCTTCTGAACACTTTTTATACAAACCCTAACAAGGTCACAGTTGGAAAAATCTCAGCTGGTGGACTTGGATCCCATGAGCTAGTCACCATTTATAATTAATATTAATGAATGGCAGACGACAGATGTTTATTGCTTAAGTAGAAATGTGCATTGCTAAACCAGAAGGATTCAGTTTAAATCCAGAGAACTGACTTTATTTCTTGTAAAGATGTGGGTGGTGGGAGAGAATGCCAGTAGGAGATCTAGCCCGTGCTACCTTTAAGCATGAGCAAGGAAATGATACTCTAAAGGAGGATCCTGAGCGTTCTGTGTGATTGAAGCATGATGTTCAGTCCTTTAAAACATTAACTGAAGTAAGGAGGAGCCTTTCCATCCATTTCAACGGCTTTGATTTGTACCGGTAGTGGTTTTCATCTGTAGCTTCCAAAGCACTAACCAAAATCAAGGAAGTGTTATCTGCATTTTACAGTTGTGGAACATGAGGGGATTCCCTCATACAAAGACTGTACTAAGAAAAAAGAGTCCACTACCAAGATGAAGGATCACATTCCCATCCACAGTCTATTTTAAGGTGTTGGATTTTTTTTTTCTTTCCCCAGTGTTCTTAAAGCAAACTAAAGCCATGAAAGCGAATCTCTTAAGTTTAAATCTGACATGGTGGAATATGCAACACAGAGATGGAAGAGTCTCTGTGAATCCCTCTGAATTCTATAGGGCATTTTCAGGTTTAAGACTGATGGAACTTCTGTTTCGTAAGTGAAAGCAACTCATTCTTTCAGAGTACAGAAATTAACTGCCTCTAAGTGGAGACATACAAGAATCTTGGGTAACATTTGCAAAAGTACATGAAAAATTTAAAGTAACTTCTTAGAGTTTATGGTTGACGTTGGGATGGGGGTCTGTCTATTCATTGCACAACGCATCATACCTTTTTTAGTATCTTACATGGATACTGTAATGTATCCTTACACATATATTTTACAGGGATACATCTTACTATGTACGTATGCTCCAAGTGTTTACTTTTTTTTTTTTTTTTGTCCCTGAGATTTCTACACTTCTGTATAACAGCCTATGGAGTGTTTCAGACTATGTCATACCAGAACCTTGAAAAATATTATTGGTTTTAGTGGGGGTTGGCCTCAGGTGTAATAGAAGAGTGCTTAAGGAGTTTCTATCAAAAGCTGGCAGCAGTCAGGTTTGTAGAAACAGTGGGTAGTTTTGTTTGTGACTAATTTGAATATTCTTGGAGCAGGCGGGAAAGTGATTAGTTAGTTGGTTTTAAAGAGAGGCATGGGATTCTCTTTAATATAGTTGAGTGGTGTACAGGTTCTTCTTCAGATGGAGAAAGGAGGTGGCTGGAAAGAGACTGCTGGTCCCTACAGTCCCAGTTTTCAGAGTCTAGAAAAGGTCCTGACTTCTTGCCATGCGTCCTACTAGAGGAAATGTCACTCACTCTGCTTTTGCTTCTGGTTCCCTTGAACCTTTCTGAAACCCTACAGTTTGGCTCCTGTAACCGGCCCCATAGTATAGGCAGCACACACCCCACAGGCATGCTTACAGGTGTAATGCCCAGGCTTATTACCATTTTACCAGCACTGCTGTAGCTCTCTTCAGGCACCCCCTGAGCACCAAGCAGAAAAACACACGCCTGCAGCAAGTTCTGCTGGCCTGCCATTATAGACTGCTGGTAGGAACAGTGCCAGAGAGGACACAGCACAGATCTCCTGGTGGGGTTACAGATCTCAGGCGGTTACAAGCTTTCTTTAGTGCTGCCTGGTGCCCTGTGTCATGAGAGGCTGCTTTCTCATCCCAGTGGGAGCTGCATCTCATCTATCCTGTGGGCCATCTAACCTCATTCATACCGGATCTAAATGGCGTGGTGGTCAGTTTATAAAGTATACCAAATAAAGTGGACTCCAGTGATGCATCACCACATGCAATACTCATTCTTCACATTCCACTTCAAGCTACTCATAAAGCCGGCTGCTAACTTCAGTGTGCAAAGTCTGTGTTACTACAAACAGCTCTAGACTCACAGTTCATTCCCAGAGGGATTAAAAAAGAATAAACTTATCACATTCTTAGGAAAAAAAAAAAAAAAAAGCCTTGATAAAATTTACATGGACAATTTCTATCTGTGATTCATTTCAAATTGAAGACTTATGGGCAATGTTAAAATATTTGCATTCATTTTTTTTTATGCATGTCCTCCATGACCCCTTCTTAGAAATCTTTGTTTTTAGTATTTTATAGGTTTGAATTTTCCAAAGGAATGGAAAATACCAAATTGTCAAAGTCATCACATTTCCCAGAAATATGCTGATTTCAAGGAAGTCCCAGTGGAAAGCAGACAGGTTTTGAAACAACTTTGCCTTTGTGTTAAGTTTCTGTCTAGCGTTCTGCCAGTTTGTCTGTTGGGAGGGCCCTTGGCAGCCCACCTGGCAGGCTGACAAGGACTCAAGAGCCTGAAAACCTGAGATCCCTGTGAGAACATCTTGGTCACCTGAGCTCCTCAAGCTTCATAGGGCTAAACTCTGAATCCCTTTGGCACAAAAAATTTCCTGAGCCTTTTTCAGAGGCCGCCCAGGACTCGGTATTCCCAATCCCCTTCTCCCCAAGCTGCTCTCTGCCTGCTGAGCTGCCAGGTATCTTCTCAGTAGGTGAGAAAACGTAGAGTGGCCAAAGTGAAATGTTTCATGACTGTTGTTGAAAGGGGACCTTTGCTGTCACTGATCTGTGTGAAATTTAGAAACCTGACCTGTCATTTTAAGGATGAAAATGTATTTGGAAATATTGGCATTTCCTTGAGAGGGGAAGATCAATGCTTCAGCCAACTGAAATAGTACACAGATATTGGAGGCACTTAACAGAAAGAAACAGTCATTTTTCAACACCTTGCTTGTGAAAAATATCCTTGAAAGCAAATTCTCCCTTCATGTACACCAGAAAACAACCTTGGTGACCTCGGCATGCTTGAGCAGGTAGAACAGAGGGCAGAATCAGGCCTCTGGCAAATTGAAGTAATAGAACCCTGGCTCTGGGCTGATGATTTTGCTGAGTGGATCCATCAGGAGCTGCCTCCCGCGTATATATCAGCCTCTGCCGACTGGCTGATCAATCAGCCAGGCTGGCCAGGATTACCTGCGAAATGCACGGGGGCGCCCATCCACCTGTCAGCACAGGCATCACCCCAGGTGGGAAAGCAAACAAACGGAGCGCAGAGGAGACGGGACAAGTGAACCGTGCAGAGCAAGGCCAGCGTGGCATCCTGTTGACTCCCCGTCTTCCTTCATCTTCCTGGGGTATCGGGAAACTTAAAGAGATGTAAGGCTCCAGGTGGAACGCATGGCTGTGCCTATCCTGGCAAAGGAAACAGTGCCAGATCCCCAGCTTCCCTGGCGCTGGTGCTGGATGGCATTGCCAGGCCACATCCACGCTGTGGGCCACTCAGCACTCAGAGCAATTTGGCATGCCGATAAAAGCTTTTTCTCTGCTTCCAGAACTGAGTGGCTCAATTCAGAGTGCCACATGGGAACAGTCCCTGGCTTGGGCTGGCTCTCAAGTGTGCCAGGGAGATGTTGGAGGCTGGCCCGTGCCAGGGACCTCTCTAACCACTCTACAGTACAGATGGCAGGAGCAGTCCTCCAGATGGCTGTGTTTAAGTGCTAGTGGACATGGTTAAGAGCATAGCTAGACTAGAAATACTTCTGAGCTCCCAGTGATGCATCAAGGTGGGATTTTCCGCTTCCTGGCTTCCCCTCCGACATCTCGGCAGTGCTCCAGGTGGTGAGCGTCACCCACTGGGAGCAGAGCCACAGAATCACAGAGTGGTTGAGACTGGACAGGACCTCTGGAGGTCTTCTGGCCCAACCCACTGCTTTTGGGGCTTCCTACCTTGCACTCTTGTGCTTTACGTGAGCTTCAGAGCAGTGGGGTTATATCTGTATGTATGTACAGATATGTGTATTGCACGCACGCATTTCTGTTTGCATGCACACACACAATGCTAGCCACAACTGAAGGTCCTGTACTGAGGCAGAAACTGATGACCTGGTCCGTGTTATAGTCAGCATCAGCAAATCCACTTTGGGATCGTCAACATAGCCCAGTACAAAGTCATGTTCATTTAGGGAAAAAGCCATTCTGCATTGCCTGCACAGGGATGCATCCAAACATTTGGATTGTATGAATATCTTACGAATTGTCAGGTTACATTAATGCAAATATCATCATAAGTAAAGCCAAGGAAAAAGGCTTCTCTTGTTTATCCCTCTCTTCAAAAAACTCTGAGTAGAAATTTGAGTACTAAAGAAACAAGTTTCTTTGGGTGTTTTCTCTCTTTTTTACTATTGTACTAGAAAGAGTTCAAATGTCTGCTGAGGCACAAGCATCTGTCTCTTATCATGTATAACTTTTCTTGATTATTTCTAGAGAGGCAGACTAAACATGAGTCTCTGACATAATGCAGCATCACATTTTTATTTCTGGTTTGCTCAAAAGCCTGCACCAGCTGAACTAAGTCTCTAAAACGGGCTATATTTATCACCTCAATCTGGGCTAGTGGGAGGACTTGGATTATTGGTGCCTATAAAGAAAATCAGCTATTATAGATTTCTGCCAGTATCCTGAAACTTTAACAGGGAAAGATTTTTTGGTACCAATCACTAATATTTCCAATCTTTCTGTTGTCATCTGATTGCATTAGTGTTAAATGAGAATTATATGGTGATTTTGGGCAGTCATCTACCTTTTTGCAGAATTTAGAAGAGCTGTAAAAATCAAATCCCATCCAGAAGTCACTGTTAAAAATCTCAGTGCAAGCTCAGCATAAAGGTTGGAGGGAGAACACCACTTTCCTAAATACCAGCATGGTGTATGTCACTTCCCATCCTAAACAATGTGGAGCGGTTTTCTGCTCTGCTAAATAGCCATGAGTTTCCTGTCTTTGGAAACACTGTTGAGATTTTATAAGCTGTGGGGTCTTATAAGATGCAAACTGTTATGTAATTATAAAATTGCTGTTGTTAGCACATTAGTGCTGATTAAAACAAGGCTGCTAAGAAATTTCCTCAGTCCCAACAGGCAAGTGCAAAGGAAATGGATGCCCACGGGCTCTGTTCTGAACAGACAGCAATAAATGCCTCCACAAACAGCAAACAGAACTCATCACAGAAATCCTCCTCCTCCGTCTCTCTTTGACTGGAGGATATTCTTATATTTTCAAGCGCTGACAATGTCTTTTCTATGGCACAAGAAAGACAGCTCCAACCCATTCCTACTGCAGAGTTCAGTTCAGACCAGGGACTTTCCATAAGCATTGCTTATGACCTCATGAGTGTAGCAGTGCCATTTCTCAAGCAGCCCATGGAAGAAATGATCCCTTCCTAATTCCCATATGCCTAAATGGGATACAGCTTGCTCTTGCTCTTTATCTGTTACAGCAGCAACTTCTGACATCTCCTGCCTCAGCATCATTAATCTGCTCAGCCTCCTTCCTTTCCCCTCTGCCTGCTTTATGCAAATGGATGCTGTGCAGGCCTGATCTATTCCTGTATTTAGACAGTGTTCTCATTCCCCGTCATGTGCCTGCCTCAGCATTGTCCTTTCCTTGCAAGGACAGGTTAGAGCACATAACGTTAGTAAGAATATTTTTCAAGTGAATGCAATTTAATAGTCCAGAGGCAAATGAAATTTTCAGAGACAAATGAAGTTCAAGGACCCTAAATCTCATGGAAACACTACTGTGGGTCTCAGGCTCCAACAGCCCCTCCAGTCTGCATCTAGAAAACTATTTTCATTTTCTAGAGGAGACAGGCAAGTACATTAGTCACCAAGTCCCCTAATGCAGCTGCTCAACCGTATGTCTGCATCATCTGAGGTATCTTGGGGTATCCAAGGACAGTGGATACAAACATACCTTAAGATCTGTACCCATCTGGACTGGTACATGGAGGCCTGGTAGGCTGTCTTCATGCATCCCAACAGCAGGAGAACGTATGTCTGGGTAAAGTAATTGCTCCTTAAATGCCTTTGGACCTTAGCTCCTTTAAATTTTTTACCCCTTGCTTCAACAGTTGGTGCATCTTCAAGAGGAATAAAAGCAAGGAGAGGAAATGAACTGAGCCACGTAGCACCTAGGTGATTCTGAAATTGGTAACCCTTGCCATTTTGGTCACCTGTAGATGTAGTGATTATGAAACAGGGCCACCATACTAGGAAAGAAATGATCGCTGATAAGAAAGCTATGCTGTTTAAACTTCAGAAGCTTTACCAGATGAATCAGCCACTAATGGCTTGTGAATGAAAGGACAATGTCCTCTGCACCACTGGGCAGCTGCAGCTTTGGAGGCTTGTTATCTTGGCAAGTAGTGTGAGTACATGCTACAGCTTGTGTTCCAGAAAAAAAAAAAAAAGTGTCACTTTTCGTGGAAATGAGAGTGAGCTGTCCATTTGCATAACACAACATGACTGGATTACAGACAGAGCTGTAGTAAGTGATTTTAAAGCCTGGGGCATGGTCCTCTTACTGGTATCTTCACTTGGCACAGCTTCTTCCAGGTTATCATGCTGTCGTCCATGCAGTGCAGTGAGGAAGGGGTGACATCCCTAACTGGACTGAAAAATGTCTCAGATAGGTGGGAAGGAGCAGGGACGTGAAACGGTGGCACTTGGCCCCCCGAGTTTATCCCCTTGCTCTGTGGGGTACTGAGGGGCAGCAGCACGGGTGCTGACCGTGCTCCTGCAGCAGGGAAAGCGCTGAGGGGTCAGCTGAGGCTGTGAGAAGTGTGAAAGAACACTGTGGCACGTTACAGCTGTGGCTTGTGGTCTCTTATTATAGCCCTTCAGCTGACTGCAGTGTAGTGGGGAGGATTTTGTGGTCCGTGGTGACATGCACAGTGGAAGTGCCAGGACCCTTCCAGATAGGGGCTTATTACGTAGGTGCCTGCAATCCCTCCAGATGCAGCTCTGGGACTCCTCTTGCCCCTTCTGCTCTCCCAGGGTAAATTTATTCACGGGAACGATCTCTCCAAAAGAAATACAATTATCCCCAATGCCTGATGCCAGACTCTCACCCCTCTTTCACCCCATGAGACCTACCCTGTGACATCCCCCCACCGAAGCAAAGCAGCTTGCACCATCAGATATGATGCCTTCTTACTGTGGTTTGGGGTTTCAGTGCCCACGGAAGGGAGACGTGAACAAATATGATATATACGATATAAATATAACATATATGAACAAATGTATGTCATAACTGTAGCCAAATATAACAGGGTGAGACTAAGGGACAATGCCTAAAGATGACAAAATCTGGAACCTGCAGTGGTTATTCCACTTCAGCCATGATTTTTTTTAGGATGTACAGAAGTCCCAAGTTCTCCCGAACTGTGACCAACCTTTGCTCCTTTTAGTCCACAAGATGTGTTATAGATTTAGTGGAAACCTCACATCTGATGCAATAATGCAAACACATCTCTGAAATGGTCTGGTTTGCATATTTCAAGATATATTCCAGCACGGATTACATAAATGCAGATGTGGGGATTTCTGAGACCGTGGGCTATAAATTAGATTAACAAGAACTCAGCACCTTTAAGCTGCTTTGACATGTAATTATATTGTTCTCTGAATTAATTTCACCATCTGCATTTAATTTGAACTACTGCACTTCTCAGCATTACGGCATGTCTGTAGATTTACTTCAATATACAACGCTGTAGCATTAGAAGTAGCAAAGCATCTCCCATCTACAAGAAAAGACTGCACAGTGCCTGTAGACTAATTCCTCCAGCACAGCTGGCCATACAAAGTTTCGGTTTTGGAATAAAAGCTGTTTTAATGACGAATTAACTGCTTCACACACCTATGTGAATCTCACGAACCCACGAGCAAAACATTCGCTCGGAAACATTTGGCGGTCTCCTATTTAAAAAGATTTATCCCCCTATTTTTTTTTCTTTTAATTTTTATTTTATTTTGCTATTTCAGAAGGGCTCGTTGACCCGCCAGGAGAGGCAGCTCACCTCTCCCCGGGACCCCGCAGCCCCCGGGACGCGGCGGTGTCCCCGCACCGACCGGGAGCGATCGCGGCGCGGCACCGGGGCGCCCCCGCGCGGCCGCAGCTCGGTTCCCCGCGCCCCCCGACCGCCCCTTCCAGGGACGGGGGGCTCCGGCTCTGCCCCTGCCCCCCTCGCCTTGGCGTCCTCAGTGTAGAGGAGCTCGGGGGCTGGAACGGCCCGTGCTGTTCCTGCGCTTCTCACCCGGCCAAACTCCTGCGTTTAGGAAGAGTTTTCACCGTTTCTGTGCCATAGAAAAAATATTCGGGAACAAATCTCTGGGAAGAGGAGAGCATAGGTATGAGCAGGGAGGGGGATACATGCAGGAATCTACCTCCGATTGCACCCCAATGCTAGCAGATATCACGGAAAGATGTCATTGCTGGGAGACTCTTCCCTCGGGTACACGCTGAACCAAGGGCTGGGCAGCATAAAATGGAGTAACATCACTCCGACGTAAAACCTCCAATTTTTGAAGTTGTGGTGGAAAGACATAAAAAAACCAGCCTAGACAAAGATGGCCCTTCAGCGCTCTACCACATTACCCGAACAGCACAGAACTAGAAGACAAACCTTTCACAAACTTCATCAATATGGACATATTGGCATTAAACCACACATAAAACTGCACAGAGGACTCCACATTAGTCATCCTCAGAGCAGAGGATAAGTAGGACTGAGTTCTAAGTACTTACCAGAAATCAGTTTTGCTCATCCTATGTAGGTTGAGCAAAAGAAAAAAAGCATGCCTAGGTGGGTCTCTAGCTGGATGTCAGGTCTCCCTCAAAACTTGCAGACATATAGTCGTGTGCGTTCTTTATATATTCACACACAGATATAAAAATACATACATCTTGATCCATGACAGAAAGGGAAACCATTAAGCATCTTTCCAATGTGCTTAAGGAATTGTGGCTAGGAAGTCACAGCTGAAGGATTTTGGACAATTACCAAGTGAACAATGTCAAACACTGAATGCCTGGACAGTTTCCATTCAAGCAACATTTCATCTTGGGCCAACTGTATTTACAAACCACTGGAATGAAATTCCATACTGTCATTTATCCATTAGTCAGAGACAGCGTTACGGCAGGGTAAGACGTGCGCTCACTGCTGGGTGGAGCTCTCCCAGCAGTGGTTAGCTCTTGCTGAGCCTCGCATGCCCATCCTGCAGGTCTGCCCTGCTCACCCCTAGGTATCGTAGGTGGCACTGCCAAATCCAGAGAGGGATTCTGCAGGTGTGTGTGTGTGTATTGGGGTCATATCTGACTAGTTACTGAAAGTTTGAGGAGCCATTTTACATTTAAAGCTTTACTGCGTGTTTCAACAGTGACAGATGAAAAAATCAGATGTTTGTCCCTGCTTGACTCAACAGCTGCATCTAAACTTTCCCTTGCTCTCCAATCGCAGAGTTGGTCAGGAATGAAGAACCTGTAAAATATCCCATTCTATGCTACATGATAAGAAGAGGGTACAGTGTATCCTCACATCTCAGTCTTACTCCTTGCCGTCTGCCTTTTCCTCTCCTCCTCTGAATCTCTCTCCCTTTATCTGACCTCCTTGACCTTGGATGGTAGAGTACCCCTACTCTATCTGACCTTGGATGGTCATCTGTTCTCAGAGCAAGCCACTGCCCTGAGCCTACTCCCCTACTATGACCTACTCCCACAGAGCTCATTGAGGTGTCAAAAAATCCCAGTTTTGGTTTTTGGAATGGGAATAGTTCCAGGTATTCAACATCCTCAGCCACAAGAGCTACTGTCAAGTTTGTGTAACTACCCCAGCATTGGTGTAGGAAAGCCTGGGTTATCTCTGCTGATATTTCAAAGCAAAAAGTATTTGTGCTGCAGTTAAGAGGGATAGATTATTTACAGTAGTATTGCAGTTTATACAGTTTATAAAGTTAGACCAGTCAGTTAGTGCAACCTGGCTTAGGCCACAGAAGTCCTCAAACCTGCTGTGTTTTGGTGGAGTACCTGGAGCTGTGCCCTTGGCTGTGGGAGATGGGAATATATTTATACCAGCTCTAAAACACTGTGACTCTCCAAGGAACTTCCACCTCTTTGCTTAGAGTCAGATGGGAGGTGTGAGGCCAGCTGCTGAATTTAATGGTTTGGTGAAGAGTTGGACACTTCCAGGCACTGGTACTGGTGTCCAGCTTCCAACGGGAGGTGCTAATCCTGGGCTTTACGGGCAAGGGAGTGAGAAATTGCAGCAGCCTGAGCAAATCATCTAACATGTCATCATTTTTATTTCAGGGAAAAAAAATAGGGAGGAGAAAAGAAAAAAGTCCAACAAAGACGAAAGTAAGGAGACAAGACAGGAAAGCAAAGGGCGAGTAGCCCGAAGACAGAACCGAGAACAGAGGGAAAACAACAACAAAACGCAGCCGAAGAAACGAAAAGCCCCCAATAAAGAACAGACCCTGGCACCCGTCGACACTGCACATTAACAGCCTTCCATGATTGTTTAAGTCTTATGATGCTGCTATCTCTACCAGACCGCCCTGACAGGTGCTCCAACCATTCAGGCCGCAAATGGACAATGCTACCAGTTATTATTAAACTCTAAACAACATTCCAAATACTTCCTATATTCTCCAAGCAACCATAGTTTATTAAAGAGATTGAGATGAGCCAAGAAATAAAATCTAAAAATGGGATACTTTAAAACTGTTATATTATATGCTTCCATGCATCTGTAAAAGGCAAATAAGAATTTTTGTATATATTAATAATAGGGTATAAAATATAGCAATATAATAATGAATGACATTCAGATGAACAATGTTCTTTTTCTTTGTAAAATATTTTTCAAGTTATTGTTTAAGTATGAGGCAAGAGATATGTCTAAATCAAAGACGCAAATCGTATCCCTTCATATATTGTACATAAATATTACGAGAAGGAGGAAAACATTTCTGAAGAGCCAGTAGGAACCCAAGGTTTTATAACCTCTGGTGGAGCAGAGAGGATTTGCCTGTGGTTCCCTGGTCCGCGCTCCAGACGTGGGTGAGAAACACCAGGGGAAAGCCTGCAGGGCTTCAAAAGCTGAGGGAAAAGAAGCAGAAACATCTGCAGCTTTGAAGACTGAATCCCTGAGGCAGAAAGTGACGGTGCTGAGCTTGAATAGTGCTCTTATCTATGGGACAACACAATGTTTTCTGGTCTAAACAGTGGTACAGTGTGTGCTGTTTTATGCTTTTTATACCTATGTGTAACTTAAGTCTACATTTCAAATCTTCTGGTGAATGACAAATCGTATTTGTAGGAGACAATGTTGAGTTAATAAAAAAACAGAGAAATAGACCACGTAACCCTCTTTGTTTTTCACAGTGATGCTGTCTGCTTTTCTGCTGGAGGGAGTGGGGGGGAGAATTTAGTAGCTTCATAGAGAGAAAAGGACACAACTTCAGCCACAATGTTCATCTAGTGAAAGAGTACCCACAATCATAAGTCTATTGATGAAAAGAATTTATAAACTTCTGTCCAATTTTACTTAAATTCTTGTCCTAGTTCTTCTCTCTGACAAAGTAGAAGTGAAAATTTCCATTGCTCAGAGAACAAGCAAAACCTCTGGATATCATTCTAGCTATTTCAGTGGCTAGAGTGACCCTCAAGAGAAGCACAAGCTATACTATATGCTGCCTCTCTGCTCAGAAATGGATTTACTTTTTGCAGAAAAACACTGAGGAGCCAACTCATCACATTTGCTTTGTTGCCACACTTCTCCCAAGGGTAGATTCCATAGGGGTAGCAGCTTGCCTAGTGTGGTGTGTGGTCTAGAAAACGCGGCAGGCAAGCCTTCCTAGCCAGTTCCTGTCCCTACTCATTAGCTCTTTCTCACAGCGATTTTGCCTAGACAGTCTGTCTTGGACATTGAAAAAGACCCTACCCAACACTGACTTTTCAGTGACTTCTGGAGGAAGATACTAATCATCCAACCAGCAACGCAGGATAGTTTCCTACATTCTGCTTCGTAAGAACTTTGTCTCTTAATGATATGTGTATAGATGTAGTACTCTAATAACACGGGTGTTTAAGGCTCCCACAGCTTGGCTTCATCTTTCATGAGAACTAGTCAAAACTTTGTGTAACTGGTCCCAGATTGTGTGCATATGTCGTATTTTTGCTGGTGAGAAGAACTAAACACTAAAGGCTGAGTCTTACAGAGATGAGTGTCATACGTGTGTAACACTCCTCGTGTACAGCAACGTCTGAATGGATGAGGGAAAAGTGGGGTGTGCTGAATGCCTGTGCGAGGCACCCAGCAGTGGAAACTTGAAGGGAGGTGCCTCTCTGCAGGTTCCCAGCTCCGCCAAGTAAATTATCTACACTCTTCTTCGCAGTGTGCTGGTCTCTGCCTCCCACCACTGACCCTGACAGCAGCAGTTTTCCTCCACCAGCATCTTCTCACAGTCTTGGCAGCACCAGCCGAGGAGAAGCTGGTGTCAGAGAAGTGGAGGGTGCAGGACCTGTGCTCCACACTGAGGCTCCAGGTGATGCTGGAGGGAGGCAGAGAGAGGGAAGGGGAAATCCTGCCGCTGCCAGGCTCAGGTGTTGCCACCAAAAGATGAGGTGCCAGCTGCAGTTCTGTGTGGAGAGGGACTGGCATCGCAACAGAAAGCAGCATTCGGTGCTTCGAGCTGTAGCAACTCATCTGTCTGGGGTGCTGTGGGCAGACAGGGATATTTAGCTGCTCAGGAGAAATATACTGCTCAATTTACTTCCTCCAGGGACAGGCTGATGGCCAAATGAGCCATCCCTATGGATACTTCAAACTAGACCACCAGTTTGACCACATGAATAACTGAACCCAAGGGCGCTTTTTCTGCAGCTCTTAAAAACAACCAGTAGGATGGTGTCTTCTCCCTGCCTTAATTAACATAGGAGTTAAATGTCAAGGGGCTTTCAAATGGAAGAATGTCTCTTGAAAGAATTACAAGCAAAACCTATAAAAACAAACAAGAGTGTTCAGAGGGGAATTAAAAAGAGGAAAAAGCAAAATAAGGGAGCTAAACCAAGAATGTCCTTGATCTCAGTTGTTTTTTGCTACATCATTTGGAGGAGACAAAGGAGTGCTATGTATCTAGCAAAGATAGACAGAAGACTGGAAAAGCAGTATCAAGAGCAACAGGTTGAAGGAAAAAAGAGGGCCAAAGGAAGAGAACTGAGGATACAAATGTGAGCTTTGTTGTACACTGCCGTATAAACCTTTATTAGAAACTCCAGTGTGCCTCTCCCTTCTTACGCAAGTGGCAGTGACAAGTGAGATGGCTTGTCTTACCAAGAGCAGGACTTGGAATACTGCAACCTTTCAGCAAGGGATACAAATGTAAAAGGAATCTGGCTTGTGGCAGTAATAATTTATAGCAAGAGCACCTGAAAAACCATGATACAACTTTTCCTGGAAATGATCAAGGAAGCTGCCGTCATGTTGTTCACTCCCACAAGGAATAGTGTTTGATAATATTTCTGGTAGCCATGGTGAAGCACTAAAAAGTACATCCAACTCATCTGGGCAACTACGAGTTTCTCCAGCCCTGGCACTGAATGGAAACTACACTGACTGCAGGTGAACTGCTCCATTGGGACTACCAAGAAACTGAAGAATACGGGTCTTTGTAGGTCAAATATATTGCAATGGCACTCACAGCCACCAAGCAATAACTATGTGAAATCAGGGGTCGATGATCTTACATGTAAAGTCATTAAGAGCCAATGGGGAGTCACATGACCTTACTGCAGAAATGCTAATTAAGTGCTGCACATAGCTGTGACTAAATTTGTGTGAAATTTCTTTCCTGACAATTATTTCCTGGTCACAAAAATACCTCAAAACCTTAATAGTCAATTTTAAGCAATTCCCAGAGTCACGTTATGAACAGAGTAGGATTATGAATGATTTTCTCAAAATGGGGACTAGTTGAACAGGTGTTAACTCTTGGCCAAATTCACAGTGTGCTAATTATTAAAGAACAATTCTGGAATAAAATATCAAGTATCAGTTATGATCAGTAGGACAACACAAATGATGTGCTGTTTCTGACAGTAAAACCATTCAGAGAATTATAATTAGCAAAAAGAGAGAAAATTTCAAAAAGCCACAGTTATGGCCCAGGTTCCAGACCTGTCTAAACAAGCTGTACCTGGTTCCCTCACCTGGCTCCATGTTAGTGAACACCTGAATAGGGGAATCCAGTTGTAAGGCGTCATAAACAGTTAAAGCTGTGAACTGTTGAACCCTTCACTGAAATTGTGCCAGCAGCTTTATTCTGAGCCACCACCACCACCACGGGAGAATTGCTGGGCTGATCAACGCACTGAATAAATGACTCTCCCCTCAGCCAGGCTTTGCTGCGTGCGGTAGCAGCGGCAGCAGAAGGACCCACCAGCAGAGTGGGACCATCACCAGCCAGCCCTCACAATGAAGGTCTTGTGTCATGCTCTCTACCAACTGCCTCTGGATATTTGTGGTAGTTATGCTGATGGGAAAGCAGCACATGAATATTGTTATTAATTCAGAAGTATTCCTCTATAGCCCTCATGAGTCACTAGCCCTCATCTCTTTTTTGTTTCTGTGGTTTTAGGCTCTGCAGCTTATTGAAGGCTTGACTTTATGATGCAGCATGAATGTACAATGAGTCTTGTACTTAATTGCTATGCATTGTTATTTTCAGAGACAGCACTGGGTTTCATCTGTACGGTTCACATGATGTTACAATAATTCAAACAATAAATCTGCATAGCATGACATAAGAGATGATTACGGGAGTCGCTCCTTCCTTGCAGTGACGTTCTGCAAGCAGCAGTTAGAGCTGCAGTTTCAGGGTAGCTTAAATCCAACAGGGAGGGCTTGGGTGGTACCATCACATTTCCAGGCTCACATCTGCTATCTCACTGCCGTTACTTAGCACAAAGTTTACACATTAAGGATCTTGCACTCTTAGGCAGCAAGAGTGCTCTGCAGTTATACACCCTCAAATAATTCTTCCATACGGCCTCTTGTTAAAGGGGGATTAGCCCTTTCCTAGCATTTTGTGATAAACTGATATCATTTCAACAGATGATAAGTCAGCATGTTTGTTCACCATTATGATAGCCCATCTGTGTCTTACATCTTTCTCTCCTAACTTAGCTGTGATATTTTTGTGGATTTAGGTCTGCTCTTTCACCTCCAGAATGCTAATTGTATCTGCCTTTGAGAAACTAGTGCATGCATTGATTTGTTTGGCACAGAAATTTATCTTTTTCATGTCTGGATGAAACTTTTGTTGATAATATTCTCTAAAGTATTTCAATATACTAATAATGTCCACATCAATCCCTCACACTCAAAGACGGTCATTCAATTTCTTAAAAATAAACTCTCTGCACTCCTGCAGAAGGCTGGTTGGAAGATCATCTTGCCTGGGTAACATTTGTTAACCATCTTTTTAGATATAAAGCTGTCTGAGAATGATCATACACATGTCAGCAAGAAAACAGACCTTTAAGGAACTTTGAAACTGGCCATCTGGTGCTCCTCTTTAGAACGTACTAAGTATTTCCTAGCAGTCATCTGAAATGTACTTCAGTGCCTTGTGGCTCTGTTTCCATCTCACCCTTACCTTATCCAATCTGGGCTGTTCATGGGAAGGTTAATAGGAGGTAGGATATTTCCACCTTGTTTTCTCAATACACACGCAAATCTGCAGTTACTCTGTGTGTGCATCTACATTACTCTTAGCTCAAGGACACTCCAGAGAGTGGATGCCTTTGTGGGTCTTTAACCATTTTCCTTTCTGACTAGCTGCAATACCTTCTGGATTCCCTGCCTCTGTCTGAAATTTTTGGAGCTCTGGTCATTGCGGTCACACAGATTTGTCTCACATTCACCTCTGTTCTTGTTTCTTCCTTCTGTCCCCTCCAATTCAATCCTAAGTGTCCTTTTCTTATTCCCTTTCTTCTGCACTAACGCTGATCCCCTCCTTCTAATCCGTCTTCTTTCTTGGGTATTCTTACAGGCACATCTGCCACCCGAATGACAAAACTCTCCTTGCATTTGACTTCTGAGACTCCTCTTTCTTTTTCCTTCTGTTTGCATCTCTCCCATGCTTATCTTAATTCAGTTGTTTCATCTTATGAAGGCTAGGAAGTAAAGCAAAACCAAACTGTTCCAAAACACAAGGTTTCCTTGTAATCAAGGAGTCCCAGCCTGGGGAAAGGAGCTCTCTTGGATTAAATTTCCACACACTTTTTTCAGTAATAAGTACTGTGGAGGAAGAAGAAAATGCAAGCACCAAAAAAAATAGGATGCAATATAACAGGAACAAGAGGGAGAAAAGCTGTGAGATGGTCTGGCACCTTTAAAAGGGTGATGTGAACAAAATTAAACTAGCAACAGCAACCTTTTTTTTTTTTTTTTTTTTTCTTGTATAATGGGAATAAGGCACGAGGATAAATGATCCCAGAATGAAACAGGTTTCTGTTTATTTTATTCTTGATGTGCCTATAGAAGGAAAATGGAGAAAGGGCAAATTAAGGCAGATACAGGAACAGAGGGTTGACTAGCTAAAGGAAGAGACTGTAAAACATACTCTCATGATTATTTAATCTGTGCATGAAATGATCTCTACTGATTCATAGGCTACTCCAGCATACCCAGGGCCAAGCAGGTTAATGAAGTTCTACCAATGTTTGTACAGTCATTACCCAGGAGGAACCAGTAGAGCAACCAATGTGTGAAACAGGTTTTCTTCCAGAGAATGAGATGAAGGAACTGCTTTTTTTGTGTTTGTTTCTTTGTGTGCATGTGTGACTGAAAAACAGGAAGGTAGCTCCTCTTTCTACCTTATGCTAGAGCTCAAAATACCTGGTTTCATTGATGGTTTGATCCTTACTGTGTTATCAATGCACTGTATATCTCAGTCCTTAAAATAGGCTTCTATGAATAAGGAAAAGATGGATAAAATTTCATACGCAAGTCAACACAACCAGTGCAAGGGTATGTTCTTTTCTTATCAGAACTGGCATATTGTCTTATTCTGCTGTCAAAGGTACAAACTTTGAAAAACATCTTACAGAAAAAGTGTAATTCAAAACTATAGTCTTTTTTTCTTTTTTTTTCTTTTTCCCACTGTGAGACTTTGCTCATACAAAAAACCTCCAATGAGTAAATGACAGCAAATCTGTCATACAGGTACTCTAATAATTCTGCTCTTTGAAACAAAACTGATAGTCTCATACAGCAGGAGGGGACTAACAATGGGTAAATTACATAACACTTGCAGATGTCAGCGTACCAGTGCTAGTTATTGGAAAAGCAATGCCCAAAATATTAAAAAAAAAAAAAAAAAAGCTCACCCTTTCACCGCCTTTTCTCCCTACTGTTAATTCTCTGCTAGCTAGTGGGAGAGTATTTGCTTTTGCAAGCAAGAGACTCAATAGCTGGGAAGGAGCTGTCACTGTTACTAAACCAGGAGATCACAAGGCATAAGGGCACAGTTCTGTCACTTTTGGTGATGATGCCTCTGTCAGATGTTTATGTTTTGCTGCTATGCTGTTCATTAACAGTACCTGAGATATTACTGCTCTTCCCGTCTCTCCCTTCCATTGAAGAGCAACTTTGACTTTCCCGGAGTGTGATGAGCACCTAGTTTTTCCAGATTCAAGTTAGCTTTTTCTAAAACCCATTCCTACCCACCAGCCCCTGCCCCAGACACCTTCTGTTCAGCAGATGGGCCGTATGCAGGATCGCTAACTCCACTCTGCTGACAGCATGACTTGGAAGCCCCAGGTGCGTGTTGTGCACTGGGGTCAGGGGTGGAAGGACTGGGCGAAGACAGGGTTTTGGATCACACTTATCTAAAAAAAGGAACACATTACATGAGCCACCATTACCATTACATGAGCCACCAGTTTTAAACACCCTGAAATCCTGAAAGGGAGCATTTGCATGTTAATAAAGTGGTTTGCATTATTGTCTGTCTCTGTCTATTATTCTCTATCTGGACAAATCTTATAGCAGTATCTTTCGGTGATAGCTCTCCAGATGATAAGAACAAGCACGTACCCTACTCTACAAGAGTTCTTTTATTAGCTGGCATTATTAGCTGGCACTCCAGTAGTGCATCAAATGATGTAATTAGCATCTCCGATCTGTGGTTTCTTTTCACATCCTGTTTCCTACACCCTTACATTTGCTGTGCCTAATGCATTAGTGAAGTCTAGACATATTGTGCTTGCTGCACAAGGGAAGGAGAAAAGAGAAGCAAGACTTCTCAAGTTAGTGGAAATTTTGCCTGACAGATCATTTTCTTGTTTTGGTTCATTTTGCTTTGTTGTACAAGGGAGAAATGTCAACATAAGATAATTTCTTAAGCACATGCACCCTGAGACCTACATTTTCAAAAATAATCCCTGGGGAAAGAAAAGACGGTAATTAAAAGTAGGTATTTGAAAGTCAGCTGGGCACCTTAAGCTGAGATTCTGGTACACCATTAGGGGGCCACCTTAATATAAGATCTTAAGAATGAAGCTCTTAGAAAGACTTTTATTTTATTCAGGCGAGGAACACTCGCCCAGGGATAAGTAAGAATTCCTTGCAATTTTCTCATGGGTCCTGCAGAATCCTAGGAGCAATTTCATACATTACAAAACGCAGGTCCACTGCACTTTAGTTACTGTCAGTGGGTGGTTAAAAAGCACAATGTCCACATTGTACCTAAGCTGGAATTAAAGAGGTATCAACTATTTTTCAATATAGAAAGCTTTGTCTTCCGACTACAAGAATAAATAAGTCATTGGTCAGGAATGCTGGATACTTATAATTTCAGGCCTATAAATCCTACTTAGTGTGTATTGTAACCAGCTTTTACTGAAACGTTACTTCATAAAAATCACACTAATAGCACTAATAGCACTGTATTATTTATTACGAAGAGTTAGAGCTGCAGAAGCATCCTCATCATCCTTCAGCTACCTTCCCTTGTGGGAAAGCAATAACTGCCATGGCTTGAAAAATGGCTGATAGTACCACGAGGAATATCAATATCAATTTGAAAAGTGGATGTTCTTTGCAAGCTATAAGGCAATGAGCAACACAAAGCACCTAGATAGAGTCTTATTTAGAGGATACATTGACACCACTGCATACTTTCTTAAACAGGTTTTTACTTTTTTTTTTTTTTTTAATATAGAGACACAGATCTGCAGTTAAGGTTTCTTTGCATGCCACTTTTATGTAAGCAATAATAATGAGTAATAATTCCATATAAAGCTGTCAGCACAATTCCATATAAAGCTGTCAGCCTTGCATGAGCTCTGCTGCCAGGCCATGAGAAGTGCCTGGGCTGCTTTACCACTTCCTTGGTGTCTGGCTGGTCTGAAACACAGGCAGTGCCTCTGCTCAGTTAAGCACCAGAACAAGTCTCTGGGAACAAGTCCTCAGCCAACAGCTGAACGTACCCATGGGTATTTGTGAAGCAGCAAGATGAAATTCAAGAAGGAAAATACAGAGCACCACACATAGGCAGAATATACAAACACACAGAGAATGAGGAAAGGCCATTTAGGCAGCAGTGGTAACTCTCAGCTGAATGGAAGAAACAGTGTCATGCTATCAGAAAGCAAGCAACATCGTACTGGCACACACAAGCAAGGATGTAGCCTGTAACATACAAACAAAGCAATTCTTCTGTTCTTCAGTACTGTTAAATGTCCCAGCTGAAGTACAGTGTCCTCTTAAGGTATCACAGTTCAAGAAAGAGATGGTTTAACTAGAAATAGTTCAGGCAAGAGCACTGAGAATGGTCAGAGCTCCAGCAAAATGTTCTGTGAGGAGAGAGACTCGGGGCTCTGGACTGCTAGGCAAGAGAAGAGAAGATGGAGGGGACACATGGACATACTTCAGGTATGTACCATTGTTCATTCAGCACGCACAAGCTAAAGAGATGTTATGCTTTTGAACTACAGAAAGGAATATCAGGATGAGGCATTAAAAACAGTATTGAATGGCAAAAGGGGCAAGCCAGTGGAAATAATGCTATAAGGAAACTGTGGAGCCTCTGTCAATAAACCTCAGCAAACACAGGTTAGAAAAATAGCTATTAAACAACAAGGGTGTATGGTGGTGCTGCATTAGAACGGAGGGATGGACTATACTATCTCTTAATGTTTCCTTTTCCCATCTTTTGCTATGAGTCTCTCACATCTAAATCTATTTATGAAGCAGATAAAATATATATATCAACACTGACAAGGATGAAATGGGTATGGCCATGAATGGGAATCATTCAGAGGACAGCTGCAGGAAACTGAACTAAAGGAGTTCTTTAAAAGTCTAAATCTCATTTCTCTCTTTTCTGGATATAATAAAAAATAACACCCACTGAGGGCAGGGAGCAAAGGAAAATGCAACACATGCCAAACACTCTGAGAAAGCTAGCTAGGTAAAACGAAAATACCGCTTCCGTCCCGTCTGTTGCCAGTTTATAATTTTACCTTTTATCAGGATATGCAGTGCCTGTACTCCCAGTTTCCACATTCATACACTGAGGAAAATAAAACCACAGAGCTTTTTCTATTGCTTTCCAAATAAAATTTACTCTCCACGTTTCTCAGTGACTCAAATGAACACTGAAGCCTCCAAATTCAGAAGACAAATATAAAACATAAACTCTATAATCTCCTTTCTTACAGGAACAAAACTTATGCTGTCGTGCTAGGCACCTGTCAGCTAGTTGTCCCAGCAACTTGTCAGCTTACTGGACAGTTTCATCCTGATCTGAAAAAAAAATATATATATATATATGTTCTGTACAAGGTATGCATTTGACAGACAGATCCTGGCCTGCCAGTCAGCACGTACAGAGAGCTCGTGAGCAGTGGCAAAAGTAGGGTTACTGGGGAAAAGGGGAAGGGCTGCGGTCAGAAGATGTGAATTCAAAGGCAAATAGGCTTCCTTATTTTGGTTGCTCATGCAGTGACTTGTTTTGCTTTCTGAACTTAAAATTTGTAATTTGTCTTCACGATTTTGGAGGAGAACAGGAAGGGTGCAGACAACCAAATTGCAATTTCTTAAATCCTCAGTAGGATAGTACTATTTTAACACAAATATATATATATATATAATAAATAATCCTAGAGGACCAGTGATATGTGTTAGCAGCCAAGACTACTGCTTTACATTACACCTGAAAGACACTGCCTGGAGGAGCAGAGCCTTCTCTAACATTACCCGGACGCTCACCCCCACAGCCAGCGACAGGACCGTGGGCTTTGTAGGACCCTTTTGATGACCACATCAGCCGAACTGTACCCAGCTCATGCCATGCACACACCGCAGCCCTGTCCAGCTCTGGCAAAGCTTTTCCAGAGTAGATTTCTGCAGAGGAGGGTGAGTGCTGCAGCTTGCTCCAGCAAGCACGAAGAGACAGCAGAGGGAGCACGCACTCATCTCTGCCCACCCCACTGACTCATGTGGAAACCCACTCCTGAGCCCAGCCCTTTGGTATCGCTCAGGAGGGGGACGTATGGGGTATGGCAATGCAGAGCAACACCAACAGTCCCCCTCTGGGTAGTGAGATGAGATTTTAATGAATCATTTTAATGATTCTGACATCTTAAGGTACACATATACATAATACCTAAAAATAATAAAAATGAACGACTGCCTTGGATTTCTCAGAAGCCTTGGGGTTAGATCGTAAACCCAACCCTTTCCTCCCCTGTCACAAACGGCACTTGTCAATACCGAGATAAGCCTCCCCCACCCCGTGTCTCCTGGTCCATACAGGGATCCTCAGAAAGCAGAGCAAAGAACTGCCTAATGTAGTCAGAATTAAAAAGCAAAACCTGGGACTAAATGCCAAGCTGGGTGCATCAATGCCTACGTCCACCCCAGCAGGTGTCATTTCATGCATGTGTTGTTATCGGGAGGTTAAAGAAACACATTACAAGGGACAGAGAGAGACCCCTACTCCAAACAGCACAACCCTGGGAGGTGACATTTCGCTGGGCTGGCAGGCCGGCTGGGGTCACGGCTGAGTGGCCTGGTTCAGAGCCGAGATGTGAGCGCAGTGGCGCTCCTGCCCTGCAGCTGTCCCCGTTTGGACCACGCACACTGACGCACTTAGCATCACATGGCCAGGAAGCAAAGGAAGATCTACTTTAGAAAGATCTATTTTGAGATCCCTTGGACACTGGAGCACTGTGCTGTGTGTGCTCAGCAGCAAAGCACGGGGGGCGCAGGGCAGGAGCCGATGGGGCTGCAGAGCTGCTGACATCCAGGCACAAACAAGGTAGCAGTGCTGAGGAAGTCAGCGGGCAGGCACAGGAGGCAAAAACAGAGCCTAAAAAACACAGTTTACCTGCAACTTCATTACTACTTGCCCTGGATCATGTTTTTCCCTGGAAGTTTCTATTACAGGAAGGAAAAACAAATAGACCTCTTGCTTTTTGTCTTGACCTTACTCTTCCACTGTATTCTGCACCCTTTGCTCAGTCAGTTTCAGCCTTAAATCTGGAGACAGGATGTGAGTGAGTCATGTTAAATGAAGACTGTTCTCTATATTTTCTGACTCACTGCAGACTCGACTTTCCAAATCTGAAGTTCTTTTTGCACCGTCAGCCATCTTAGGCAATGTAGCAAATTCCTTAGCTACAGCATTGTAACTTGCTCATTTTCTGCGGAAGCTTAGGAGGTACCAAAGACCGAATGGGGGACTTCTTTCTAACTTTCACTATTTGTCACTGTGTCCAGATGAGCTGAACGATGTCTTCTTTCTAAATTCAATGACAAATTAATGGTATATGAAACATAAGACCTGTGAAGATCTTGGCCTGTTCTGACAATAATAATGATATGGACAAACACATATATACACATCTATATATTCTCAATTGTAATTCAGAGGGCCTGCTTCACGGTAGAAACTTTGAAAGATCACCTTTGTCTTTTTTCACTCTTATTTGCCATGATTCTATATGGACACATTGACTAAGACCAGGACTTCCAGCCGCACCCAACGGAGAATCAAATGCAACCCTGAAGAAGGGCATTAGGAGCGATTTCAACCTATTTCCACTGGCTCAAAAAAATCTGTGACCAGTTGTCAGTCAGACAGCTGCTGTGCAGTTTTCTGGGTTCCACCGCCGAACAGGGCCTATGTCCGTCCCAAAGTATCCGAAGGACATCCCCATGAGACTCTTGTCTCATTGGCAGGTGGGTAACGAGAGGAGCATTGCCGTGATTTGGCTGCCCCACAGGGTGATGCCTCCATAACCAACAGAGGGCCAGGCAAAGCTATCCTTATGTGGGAAAAATGCGAACCACAGATTCAGGGGTTGCTAATTGGGGATGTGAGACTCAGAGGGGACTAACTCTATCATTTTCCTCATTCTTGTTTCGTGGACTCATAATAATAGCTTAATTATGGTTTTAATTTTGGAAATACAGATTATTGTTCTTCAATGCAAAGGCCAGACAGATAATGATTTCTTTGTTGCGAGTCTGGCAGAACACAATGCTTCTTGTTTATAACAGTGACGGGATAATTTATTTGCATGCAGGAGATGGTTTGTTCCACTGGATACCCTTTAGCCTTTATTCTTCTATTGTTCAGAAATAACACAGTATATTACAATTACAATTATATCACAATAAGCCTTCAATTATTGGGTAAACCAATTTAATCAAACAAGCATGGCTCATACATAGCTGCAATTACCTGTGAAGCTATGGCTACTGGCAGTTAACAATGCTGTCTTTCATTGCATCCCAAGAAATGGCATTTCCTAATTTAAACACATTCAATTATCAGCACGACTGACAGTGTCAAATAATATTATGGTAATTATTCTATTATGGTGTTATTCCACCACTCTACCCACAGACGGACAGCGGAAAGATGACAACTTTGGTGCTCCTTGTATATGTTGTACAGTCCCCTGCTGCCATCACACTGCGGGAATTTCTATGTGTATCTCATTACACACGAAAGAGATCACAAGGGTAATTTCCTGTGATGCGATTCTTCAGCATCTGCCATCAAGGCAAAAATACCTTTGCAGCCTTGAAGAGCATGGCAGCTATCGGCTCTGGTAGCAACAGCCTCTCTTGCTCACAGCTGCCCTGAAGACCTTTGACACTGTGCTGAAGGATGAAGCCTGATGATATCAGGTAAAACTATAAAATAAGTAATCAAACCTCTGCCAAACTTTTCGGCAGAAATATCCAGCTTCCACGCTCACTCAGTAATCCCAACTTGTCTACCACATCCGTACAGATACCCTGTGTCCAAAGTATTCCTCTGCAGAGCTTTGCCATTTATACCTCCTGCTGTCATTTTACAGCAAGCTAGCAACTGATATGGGAGTAATGTGCGATAATAAGCTTGACAATGCAAAGAATTGCCCTGTCAATGCAATTACTGAACATCAAGTCAAGCTGAACCAAACCCATCAGTGCTAATTTATCTGAACCTTCACAGAATGTCTCCTGTGCTGGGCCAGAGCATCTCAGAAATTTTTGCACAAACCACAGACCATGAAGCATCCACGGCTCTATACATGAGGATGTATACAACTGCATACATTTCTTAAACTCGTACAGATAGTTTTCATGCTTTGGAAATGCATGTAAAAGTGAAAATCATATTTTATCAAACCAAAGCACTATGCATCCTTAAAAATGTACTACTTAATCTTTGAACTCTCTAGACTTTCAGAGTCTGTAGTATAAATCAGAAGTAAATTAACTCACTCATCCATATCTGATCACCTCTTCTAGCCTTACTGCTCACTCTTTATGACATTACAGACGTATTCAACTTTGTTTCAGTATCCAGTTGTTTTACCTCTAACTGAGCCTTGGATGAAATCATAGGACTCAGTTTGTATAACCCAATGTCGCTTCACTGGAGCTCAGGGAGTTATGTGTTCTTATAACAGCAATGAATTTAATTCACGCTCAGAGGAACAACATAGTTGCAGCACGCTGCTCAACATGAATTATGAGGACAGCTTCGAGCGCTCAGGTAAATAGATATCATAAATTTAGCCCTGGTATAAATCTAGGAATTCATACTGGGAATGGATGCAACTGAGTTGTCTTGCTGTTCACGTGCTCTGTGGTTTAAAGGCTACACATTATTCATTGCTGATGTAAGCAGCTGAAAGTCTGCTAAACTCCCCGGAATTGCACTCAGCTATGCTAGCCGTGAATGTGTCCCTGTGGCATTATCCAATACACAGCTAAGTCAGCAGTGCCAAATGGTGACACAAAACCGAGACACGCAGAATGAGATTTTTCAGAGCTTGTTTCAAAGATAATGGAAAATCTGAAGCCTGTACCCGAATTTGAAGAACTCTGTCACAACTTCCTTGGAGAGGGATGACAGCAGTGGCAGAAGTGATTATCCCACATCCGAATGAATTAGCTGAAATCGGTGAAATTAATTCTGGGGGAAAGTGTTATGCAGAAGAACAAAGGCCAGAACCGAGCCCGGAGTAACATCCTATTCAAAATCAGGAGGAGTGGTGAACTGAGGCTCCTCATCTGTTCGTGATGCGACCCCCTCACAGCACTGCTGTAAGTCAAGAAACAAGAACACCTTATGTCATTGCTCTTCCCCCCAGCTTTCAATACTCCACGTAATTAGGGCTTTTTAACATGCGGCTCATGTGAGAACTTTGAATGTAATAACAAAATGCCTAATCTGTTTACCTGAGCCATCTGAAAGAATACACATTCTTGCATATTAATGATGCATTAATACATCAGAAGCTTTTCAGAATTATTAAAACAGACCTAAAACCACAAAAAATCTCCAAGCTAATATTCCAGATGCACCAAGAGATCTAATTCAAGAAGTCCTGCCACAGAACACTTTATCTCACTTTACTTCTCATGAGACCAATAATTATGAACTGATGTACACGAAGGCTAATTTTCAGGTGTAGCAATCCCCAGAGGAGCATCACCACAAACTGAACAAATGTATTTCATCTTGAGATTCTAGCAACCAAACTGAACTGAAAAATGCTGCAAACAAAATCCAAGCAGTTACAAACTCAAGCAAACACAGTGATCTGTAAATGGTAAGTATCCATGGTTGAGAAACAACTGCTTTCCTCAGAGGGTCTCCCGATGATGCTTCGAAGCCTGGAGGGGATTATGGCATCAGCAGAATGCACCCATTTTGCACTTTCCATCTGCAAAGGTTTTTAACTAATGAACCTTCACAAGGCCCCTGTGAGACAGGTAGGTATTTTAAGCCACCTCACAGAAAGCTAAATTGGCTACTGATTTGGTAAAGCTGATGCCAGAGCAGATACTGGAAAGCTATAGTCCCAAAGGCACTGTAATACTTCTGAGAACCTTTCTTCCCTGCATTGAACTTTCTTCTATCTACCCTCCTCCTTTGGGTTCAGCGAGGGAACATGGTGATGCTGCAGCTGATTTTTGTCACCCTACGAAATCCACAGAGCTGACTCACACTCCACCAGAACAGTTAGCACTACAAGAACTAACGTGATGAGCAGGAAGTGGCTGACTTTAAGGCACTGAGCATAAAGCATGAAAGGGCATTGCACTCTGGGCTGCAGAAAATGCCTCCCTTCACTTGAGATTGCAAGTCATTTATCTTCTACTGGAGTACCCCTTCCTGATAAATGGTGCTAGCAGGGGAGCCTGCTCATGCTGTTTTAAAACCAGTTTGTTGGAGAATTCAGCCAGGATGTAGACTTGTCCTTCTCCTCCCCCTAGGGAAGATCTACACAGGGTTTAAAGCACTCTCTTGTTTTCAAACCTTTTCTTGTTCCCTCCTATAGGAAGGGGAAGGCACAAAACTTTCACATGTGGCTTGGAACAGGGTAAGGAGTTTGCAAAGCAGCAGGCAACGAAACACGTGGCTGTTCTCTTGGGCAGTCTATCCTGCTGGATCTATTTGCAAACATAAATATAAAGTTGTGTGGAAGTACTGGGTTGGAGCTGTGTGATGAGCCTTTAACTTTATTCTTTCTTAATATTCAAATGGTTATTGTGCAAGCTATCCTGAACATCCCATTATCAGTGCTTATGGATGCTATTTCCCTTCACTGATTTGTTAATTAAATACTAAATTATAATAGGCAGTGCAACACTGCTGATCAATGCATGCCTCAAGTCCTCGATGAATTCCTGTCAGTTCAGAGTCCATGCCACCAAGAAATGCACTTTTCTGCGCTGTCCTACTTTCTGAGAACACTTTATAAAATAAATGTGAAAGCAGGTGATACTGCACAGCTTCTGTCTTCAACATCATCCTTGTGTTAACAGTCCCATCTTGTGTAGCTCACAGAGGTGATAGTCACTAAAATTGCAATTATAACATCTAAGGTGGTGGGATTATTTTAAGTACTAATTGAGATTCATTTCCTACTCAGATTTTGTCATAACTACTCTGTCTTCTTTCCCTTCTTTATGGAGAAAAGACTGGTGAAGCCACAGAAAAAGACACTCCTTACAGACATTTATTTAGTCTACATTATTGACATTTAAAGATTCAAACAGCATTAAGAAGCATTTCTGCATAGCAGTACTGTATCAACTGCATATCTGAGAAATGCATTACAAGTCTGACCTAATCCAGCATTTTCTGTAATATCAGCCATCATACCCATCTCACTGAGAGATGTGAGCGTACTAAGAGAGACTAGACTTCAAAGAAGAACATTTACCCCAGTTATATTCGTTGCACTGTGTTGTTATTCTTTCCTCGAGAAAAAAAGAGATGCTGTCACACTACATATCTAGCTGTTATAGCCAAGAAGAACACTTCTTTTGTATGGCATAACTTCTTTCTCTCACTTTTCTGTACCGCAGCTCTATGTATGTCTTTAGAACACGTATTTTGTTGCTGGTTTTAAGTTAAAAATTGGTCTGTTCCCTGAGGCTGGAAACTGAAGCCTGCTTTTAGGGGACTCCTGTTCCACTGCAGAGTTTGTAATGGAAGATGACGCTGAGTGTCCGGGGACTCTCCTTTTTTGCCTTCTTGGTACAGTGCTGGGGGATTAACCACAACACAGCACGGCCCCACTCTGCACTCCCTCTCCTCCTGAGACCTGTTTTCTGCTTCTCTTTCCTCCCACAGCTGAGTGTTTTTAGCCTCGGCACAGAGAGTCCTTCCCCAAAATGCTTAATGCTGCTGTGGAAACTGGTGACATTGTGAGAAACTGATATGAGAGGTTCAGATGACACTGCCCTTCATAATGAAAGGGTCTCACCCAATAAGTCACAGAGCCTAAGCATGGGAGAAAGGAAGAGAATGCAAACAAAACAAAACAACAAAACAAACAAAAAAAAACCACACATACACAGAAAAACAAACAAACAACAACAAGAACAAAAATAAAAGCAAAACAAAACAAAAAATGACCACACAACAAAGTAGCCTCTGAAAACTAGGCTTTTCTATTTTTTTTTTTTCCTAAAAAACACTAAGAAAATGTGAACTCCTATGTGGAACAAGAGAAGCAAGATTTAACTGCAGTATAGTGTCCACAGATCTTGCCCATGGGGCCCTTTTCACACATGCAAAGCCTAGAGGACAGATTCATCCAGAGACATTTTAATTTTTAATCAAAAACTTTCAGGCTGAAATATCATTATTGCAATGCGAAATGGTTCCATTTAAGCTATTGAACTGTTCTCCAAAACAGAACAGCATAAAATGCTCTTGGTTCTTTTATAAAATAATAGGAAAACTATATTACAAATAAATCAAAGTGCCGGGGTGTTTGTTAGCTGCCATCTTATTTGCTGGAGCACTTTTATATCTTAAGGTTGCAGTGTTATCAGCGCCTAACATGAGCTCAGGCAGGGAAGCTTTCTTGAATCATGTCAGCCTTTCAAAGAGTTCAGAAGCTGAATTTTTCTCAAGATGCTAAAATTCGCTTTCAACCTCTTCTGGAAAAAAAATTGTGGAGTTTGCTCTGGCTGTTCTTTGTTTGTTTGTTCTATTATTTTCTTACTTCATCTATTTTCACATCCTACCTATTTTATTCTTTTATTTTTTATTTTAAATTTTTTATAGGAGATGCTGTTTTGATTGCGTTATTGTAGCATTCAAAAATATTGCCTGTAAAAAGAATAATGTATTTTTTAGTGTGAAACTAGCTGTTTAGTGTGAAACTATATGTTTGCGTAGCAATCATGATAATTCATACAGGCATAACTAAAATTACAAGCCTATATTTCCATTTATTCTGTCTTTTTAAGGAATTCAACAGCTATTGAGAGCTCACCAGCAGGTAGCTCAGAGGGGCCGTTACATGCAGTTTGAAGACTTTGCTAACTTTCCAAGAAAGCATGGATGTTTCCAAGCATTTCAGTACAGAGTTCCTCTTTTCAAATATAACCCTGAGATAAAGACCTATGTACCATGCAGTTTCCCAGAAAACATCTGCACAGAACCACTCAGACAGTTTTTGCCACTGACTGCACTAGGACCAGAGTTTCAGTGTAACTACTAGTTTTATTTGTCAGGAATAGTTTTGCACATGTTTTTTCTGCAAGCCAGTAGACCGCTCAGTGCATTAGCTGGATCAGGAGAGAAAGCAGCAGTACCTATATTCAATCAACATTGTTTTGAAGAGCTCAGCTTCCCTACAGTTACCATGTACCATCTAGTGATACAAAAGGAAACTGCAATTTCTAATTCATTATTCTTTGAATGAAAGATGACAACAACATATTTTTGATATTTGGCTTTCCTTCCATTAAAATAAAATGTAGTCATGATAGTGCTATCTCTAATAGTTTTTCTATCAAGACTCTTGTGATGCCAGCTAGTTTTCAAGAAGATGTAACTTCTGAAGATGTCTGACTGTATGAGAATCTCAGCTTCAGCTAAAGTAAAAATACAGTCTTTTATAGCTACAGAAATACATGTAAAACAGGTGTAAAACTCAGAGGCCAAATTTAAAAGAAACCCGAAGTCTAACATTTTTTTTTAAACTTCATGATTTTGAAGATCATGTTTTTTAAATACTAGATGAATATTCTCTGTTGATGGGAAGGAAGTCAAAGAGAAAGAGATTTTAGTGGTCTTGAGACTAGTACACACGATTCACTACTGGGAAAAGCGCATTTTAATCCTGGCAACTCTCTGCATGGAAAATTAAAGGATTTAAATACACTGTATTATAGGGCAGTAGCTGTTTTGTTGTGTTTTTTGTTTGTTTTTTCTGCTTGTCTACATCACCATATGGACGATTTCAATTCAACAGCAACATACACTGTGATCGGATTCTGACAGATGGGGTAATGGAAAAAGTCAACGTTTACTTACTGGTAGAAGAAAATTTTACCTTGCCTGCCAAATGGGACAATAAAATAAATTTGTTTTGTATGCTGTGTAGAATTGGTTATTGCTACTAAATGAAAGCAAAACATTCTGGATCTCTCCCTGGGAGTCTGCAGACGGAATGGGTACAGATCCACCGAGAGTCACAAGTCAGGAGAACTGAGAAATGAAACTCACGCTCAGCTTCTCTTCTCCCATTTCTCCCCCTCAGCATCATGCAACTTTCTTTTTTTGAAGCAAAATGGGAATGATCCCATCACTAAACAGTGCAATCCTTCCAAACGTGCGAAATAGCAGTGTATTTACCAGTCATTGCTACATATCTGCATTACGTAAGCAAAACACAGAAATTATACAAGGTACAGTAGTTGGATTTTCATACACCAGTTCAGGCCTTTGCACTGAGTTCTACAAATAGTGACTAGCGATCAGTTTAGCACAAGGAACGCTCTACAAGAGTTTAGACGAAAGGAGTGCGGTGAGTGATAAGCAACAGGGCTTCATAGAACAAAAGTGTCCTCAGAATGCAATCAGCATTTGTTTTTAATACAGTTATGCTTTGGAATTCAACCCTCAGCCCACCCTCTGGCCACTAGCAAAGAGCTCAGGGTACACTGTCACTTGGGCGGCACGGTGGAGTCTTCACAGCTTCTGTTCCGTACAGAGGGTTTGCTGAAAGTGCAGGGGTGTGGACAGAGGGGCATGATACCATACATCACCCACTCCTTTACTGCTAGCGTAACTTACAGCAACTCTGAGGTTCTCCATGCTACCTCCCAAATCTGCTTTGATATAAACTGACTCAAAACCACAGCAGGAGGAAAATGCTTTCTCCCATCTCTCTCTAACTGTGCCAAGTGCAGCTAGGGTCAAGCTCTTGGTATATATAAGACATTGGCATATCTTCAAAGGTTTATATAGTATCATGTACATTTGAAGAACCAGAAGCAAATTCTTTATAAATAGAATCACTGAAATATGGATTCATAGTTCTCCATTGTCAAAGCATCAGCAAAATATTAACGGTAGTGTAGACACTTACCAGAGGAAGCGGTGTCTTTTAAAGACTAATCTGGTGAATCTACTTTTCAAGCCACTGTATTCATTAATAATTTAGTGGCGAGCATCAGACATCAATTCCAGATTGATGACACTGTAGACAATGGCAACAACAAAGAGACACATAAGGGAGAACAGAACTGTGAAGGAAGCAGATGTAGAAAGATAGAACTGAGGTGTTTTCTCGTGTTATAACAAACAGGTATGAACTAATATGTATTAAGGAAACCATCACTGGAATATATGGGATGTGTCCATGCCAAAGGCACTAGCACAGAAAAAGATATCATCTGCATTCTGACTGAAATAAAAGCTGGTAATAAGGACTGATAATAGTGTGGGTGACATTTTAGAACGTATAATCTTACTAGATCTTAAGCAGCTCATTTCACATCCCCTTATTCCAATCTGTTCAACTAGATACTTTTGTGTTCCTTATTCCTTTAGTCCAGTGAGGTGTAACACATTTAAAAGTCTTTGGTTACCAGCTTTGGCACAATCTGCTATTGCCTTTAACTGCCATTCATGGAGTGTAAAATAAAACTGTGCATTCACTAGTGCGTTTTCTCAGTCAATCTGAAGCTGCAGTAAACTGTCACAAACCTCCCGAACACAGGCAGGGATATTTTTTTTCCTAAATACAGTTTTCCAAGGTGCTGCTTCTCTTATGAAGCTGTATGCAATGACAGTAGCTGTGCTTTAAGTCCCTATATCCCCCGAGAACCCTGACTTGCTTTCCTTATTCAGGTCAGATTCCAACTGAAATCAACATGAATTCGGCCTCAGTAACTTCCACAGGATCGAGCTCTGGTTTGGTACAGGATTAAGCCTACTGCTGATGAACAAACTCACTGCCAGTAAAGGACTTTTCCTTTTTTATAATCTCTGTTCTTTGGCCCAGCACCAAAAAGACCTTTCTAAATAGCAGGATAGGTTACGGAATCACAGAATCACAGAACTGTAGGGGTTGGAAGAGACCTCAAGGGATCATCAGGTCCAACCTCCCTGCCAAAGCAGGTTCCCTAGAGCAGGTTGTCCAGGTAGGCGTCCAGACAGGCCTTGAATATCTCCAGAGAAGGAAACTCCACAACCTCCCTGGGCAGCCTGTTCCAGTGCTCCGTCACCCTCACCGTGAAGAAGTTCTTTCTCATGTTGGTGCGGAACTTCCTGTGCTCCATTTTGTGGAGCACATTACCCCTTGTCCTATCCCCACAGACCATCGAAAAGAAGTTGGCCAAATCCCTCTGTCTCCCACACCTCAGGTATTTATAAACATTAATAAGATCCCCTCTCAGTCTTCTTTTCTCAAGGCTGAACAGACCCAGGTCTCTCAGCCTTTCTTCACAGGGAAGATGCTCTAGGCCCCGTATCATCTTTGTGGCCCTCCGCTGGACTCTTTCCAGGAGATCCCTGTCTTTTTTGTACCGGGGAGCCCAGAACTGGACACAGTACTCCAGGTGAGGCCTGACCAGGGCAGAGTAGAGGGGGAGGATCACCTCCCTTGACCTGCTGGCCACGCTCCTTTTAATGCACGCCAAGATCCCGTTGGCCTTCTTGGCCACCAGGGCACACTGCTTGCTCATGGCCAACCTGTCGTCCACCAGGACTCCCAGGTCCTTCTCCATCAGGTCATCCCCCAGCCTGTACTGACACATGTGGCTGTTCCTCCCCAGGTGCAGGACTCTACACTTGCTCTTGTTAAACCTCATTTGGTTTCTTCCTGCCCATCTCTCCAGCCTGTCCAGGTCTCGCTGAATGGCAGCACAGCCTTCTGGCATGTCAGCCACTCCTCCCAGCTTTGTGTCATCGGCGTACTTGCTAAGGGCAGACACTATTCCCTCATCAAGGTCGTCGATGAAGATGTTGAACAAGACCAGACCCAGCACCAACCCCTGAGGAACACCGCTAGTCACAGGTCTCCAGCCGGACTCAGCACTGCCGATCACCGCCCTCTGAGCTCAACCAGTCAGCCAGTTCTCAACCCACCTTACTGTCCAGTCCTCTATTCCACACTTTCGCAGCTTTGCTAGCAGGATGTCATGGGAGACAGTACCAAAAGCCTTGCTAAAGTCAAGGTAGATGACATCCACTGCTCTCCCCCCATCTACCCAGCTGGTGATGCCATCATAGAAGGCAACAAGGTTGGTCGAGCACGACTTCCCCATGCTGACTACTCCTCATAACCTTTTTCTCTTCCAATTGCTTGGAGAAGGAATGCAGAACAAGCTGTTCCAACACCTTTCCAGGGACAAAGGTGAGACTGACTGGCCTGTAGTTTCCCAGATCCTCCTTCTTGCCCTTCTGGAAGACTGGAGTGACTTTAGCTATCCTCCAGTCTTCAGGCACCTCTCCTGTTCTCCAGGACCTTTCAAAGATGATAGAGAGCGGTTCGGCGACCACCTCTGCTAACTCCCTCAGCACGCGTGGATGCATCCCGTCGAGGCCCATGGATTTGTGTGCACTGATCCCACTCCGACGCTCCTGAACCATGCCCTCCTCAACCAGAGGGGAGCTCTCCATTTTCCAGACTCTTTCTCCTCCCTCTAGCGTGCAGGAGTCCTGAGGGGGAGTCTTTGAAGCAAAGACTGAAGCAAAGAAGGCATTCACTATCTCCGCCTTCTCAGTGTCCCCCGTTACCAGGACACAAATTCCAGGTTGCCACATGTTTGTCCTTAGATGCAATCATGTCACATTTCCTAAAAACAGTATAAATTACGGGCAGGCCATTCTAGGCTTTTATAAATAACTCAGCAGCTTAACCAAATGTATTAGTTTTATAATTACTGATTAAATTTACAATTTAGCATTAGATTTTTGATATCTTATGTTCTCTGATACCTGTGATTTCTGTTTTAAAACATGAAAAAGTGCAGCTGACAATACTTCTAGGCCTAGAAAGCCTTTGATGAGACAATTTGCTCATTTAGTTATGCTGAAAGGTTTAGTTTTGTATTTATGTGGAATGAGTACTCTGATGTGTTCAGCCTCTCTTCCTAGTATCATTAACTATCTGAAAGGAAGCTGTGGGAAGCTGAGGGTTTCCTGTTGACACAGGTAACTAGTGATAGTACTAGAGGGAATGAATCATAGAATCATAGAATATCCCAAGTTAGAAGGAACCCATAAGGATCATCAACTCCAGCTCCTGGCTCCACACACGTCTACCCAAAAATTCAGACCAGTGTTAAAACTAAACCCAGGGCACAGGATGGGAGGTGGAAGTTAGTCCCTGTGGCCAAGGGGCAGCCTTTTTCTCTGGCAAGCCAAATGGTCCGGGGGAGCTAGCCTCAGGAAAGGGGCCCTCAGCCCCCCCAGCCCTCCTCCTTGTCCATGTGAGGGCATCTTCCAGGATGCTCCCAACACAGCTGCCTTTGGCCACACATGGGCCACTCCATCACAGAGGCTTGCTGAGGTCACAGTGGCCACCACTACCCCACCCTTGCTCCAGGCCCTATAAAACAGGACCCCTGCAGCTGGCCCACCACTCACTGAGCTTCTAGACACTCTGACGGCCAGCTTGTGTGGCAGGAAGAAGTCCAGAAGCAGGGAGGCGAGCGGTAGGCCTCCTTGGTGTGAGGACAGTGATGCAGTCCAAGGAAGCACCGAGAAGGAGTGCACCTAACGAGAAGTGTCATGGGCAGAGGAGTAGTGCCTGCAGCACAACTGACACCAGTGCTCCAGGGACCTCTGGCGCGCAGCCCACAGACACTTACAGGCAGTACCAGTGGCACCACAACGATGCGGGGAACAGGCTGCCCCCTCAGCCATACAGCGACAGGGGGCCTGGGCCCTCCCAATGGCACAACGTTGGCATGGGGTGCAGGCAGGAGCATCAGGCAGACAGCCGCAGGGAGCAGAGGCATGCCCGTAGTCCGGAATGCAGCATGGGACCCAGCTGTGGCCATAAACCTGATGGCAGTGTCAAATCCACAAATGGAAATCAGCCGGACAGTGGCATTGGGGCCTAGGGGTGGAACTGAACGACCCCCTGGTTCGGCACCCTGGCCTGAAAACATTCCTGATGGAAGGCATCCCCTTTGGGCAGTCCCTGGCAAGGAGTGGCCTATCCTTCTGCCAAACACCGTGGAGCCCATGGAGGTGGATCAACAAGATGTGGAGGAACCGATGGAAGTGGATCCACCTCGGCCAGATCAGACCTGTGGCTACCCCGGCATGTCTTTGCTCTCTGCCATCAGAGCGCACCAACAGCGTTGCAGGAGTGCCCGGCGAGCTCCCTACTTGTCGCGCAGGCTCCAGCCCAAGCATTAGGTTGGAGCTGCCAAACACCACAGACATCCTGCAGGCTTACCTGCAAGATGTCCCGGCAATAAAGAACTCTGTTGCCGATTCCCAGGGGTTGTGTGAGTGCTTCTTTCCCATCCCCCAGCCCTTGGGCGAGAGGTGGCATCCCTTCTGCACAGAGCCTCAAGGAAGAGCACAAGAGAGGACCCAGCTCCCTTCGGGCTGCTGCGCTGGGGTGACAGGAGGAGTCACGGAGTGCCACCATGAGCCTTTAACATTTGTGAAAATAGACTGAGGGGTGAAAATAGCAGTGTGTAAGCGATTATAGGTGGCTAATTTCTTATATTAGGAGTGAGTTTCTATATCTGGATAATTGGCAACGACAGACATGGAGAAGGCTGAGGTACTCAGCAACTTCTTTGCCTCCATCTGCACTGGTAGATGGGCTTCTCAAGTCTTTAATTTCCCTGAACCCATAGACGGAGGCTGGGGGATCAAAGTCCCACCCACTGTAAGTGAAGAGCAGGTTCGAGACCACCTGATGAATCTGAACAGGTACAAGTCTATCAGACCCAAAGACATGAATCCCAGGGTCCTGAGGGAACTGTCTGATGTAGTTACCAAGCCTCTCTCCATCATAGTTGAAAAGTCTCGGCAGTCGAGCGATGTCCCTGGTGAGTGGAAAAAGGGAAAGGTCATGCCCCTACTCTTCAACAATTAAAACAAAGAACTGAACAATGAGCACTACTCTTCAACAATTAAAACAATTAGGAGACATTTCTTCTCAGAAAGAGTGGTCAGGCATTGGAACGGGTTGCCCAGGGAAGTGGTCAAGTCACTGTCCCTGGAGGTGTTCAAGGAAATCATCAAATCATAGAATATCCAGAGTTGGAAGGGACCCATAAGGATCATCGAGTCAAACCCCTGGCTCCACACAGGTCTACCCAAAACTTCAGACCATATGACTAAGAGCACAGTGCAAACACTTCTTGAATTCTGACAGGCTTGGTGCTGTGACTACTTCCCTGGGGAGCCTGTTCCAGTGCGCGACAACCCTCTCGGTGAAGAACCTCTTCCTGATATCCAGCCTGAACCTCCCCTGTCGCAGCTTGACACCATTCCCTCGGGGCCTATCACTGGTCACTAAAGAGAATAGATCGGCACCTGCCCCTCCACTCCCCCTCGTGAGGAAGCTGTAGGCCGCAATGAGGTCTCCCCTCAGCCTTCTCTTTTCCAGCCTGAACAAGCCCAGTGACCTCAGCTGCTCCTCATACGTCTTCCCCTCTAGGCCCTTCACCATCTTCGTAGCCAAGGAAAAGTTGGGCCTTGTACATAGGGACACGATTTAGTGGGCGACATTGGTAGTAGGGTGATGGTTGGACCAGATGATCTCAAAGGTCTTTTCCATCCTTAATGATTCTGTGATTCCATCTGAAGTGATGCATGGATTATCATTTCACACCATGGTTTATTCATCTGCTGTTGACAAGAACATGGCGTACCTTTCAATTGTTTCTGCTGGCAGCAGAAAACACCTCTCCTTCCCGTACGCTACCTCCAAGGCAGCAGCTGCGGTTTTGTGACAGCCCAGCCCCCAGCTACACCCTGGTCTCGTCCCACAGGCAGGAGGCCAGAGAAGCATCCAGCCCTCCTCGGGGCAGAGCTGGGGCCGTGACTTGAGGGAAGGCTGGACGTGGTGCTTAGGGACGTGGTGCTTAGGGACGTGGTGCTTAGGGACATGGTGCTTAGGGATGCGGTGCTTAGGGACGTGGTTTTGTGAGTGACACTGGTGGGGGGGGCGATGGGACCAAATGATCACGGCGGTCTTTTCCAGCCCTAACGCCTCCGTGACTCTGCAGAGGTGCCAACGCCCGGCCTTAGGCCGCCATGACACCTCCTCGGGATAGCAGCGGGAGTGGCCGCGCCCTCCCCCCGTGACGCCGCCGGCGCGCGCGCCCCTCCCCTCCGCTTGCGGCCCCTCCCTCCCGGTCGCGTCACGGTGGCGCGGCAGCGCCCCCCCCCCCCCGCCCCCCCCGTCCTGCGCGTGACGTCGGCGCGTCCCGCGGCGGCGGCAGGTGGCGGAGCGGCGCGCGCCGGGCCCGGCCCGATCCTGCGGGTGAGTCCCGGGCGGCGGCACCCCGGGGGAGGGGGGGGGGCTCCAACGGTCACCAACGGCCGCCAACGGCCGCGCCCCCCCCCCCCCCTAC
Source organism: Anser cygnoides (assembly GCF_040182565.1). Classification (NCBI taxonomy): domain Eukaryota; kingdom Metazoa; phylum Chordata; class Aves; order Anseriformes; family Anatidae; genus Anser; species Anser cygnoides. The sequence continues at coordinate 65,182,492 of NC_089875.1, read as the reverse complement.
CCCCGCGGCGGGGCCGGGCTGCGAGGCCCGGAACAAAAGGGCAGGCCGCGGGGTGCCGGCGGGGCCCCCACCGTGCCCAGGCCGCAGCAGCGCGGTGGGGAGGGAGGCGGCGGCCGGCAGCCGGCGGCGGTGTCCGGGGAGGCGGCGGTGTCGGTGCGGGCCCTGCGCGGCCCCTCGCGTTGCGGCGGGGCCGGGAGGCGGGCGGTGCGCGTCGCCGCCGCTGGAAATGGGGGGGGGATTGGGGCTGGGTGCTGCCGGCGGGGTGCTCGGGGGCTGGATTTGGTCGCGGCGCTGGAGCGGGGACGGGCGCAGCCCGGAGGGGAGCGCACCGGAGGTGGTGGTGTTCGTCCCAGTACCGCTTTTCTGTCACCCCCAGCGAGCAATCCTGTGCAGTTTGCCCGTGGTCCTGTACCACGGAACTGTACACCGGTAATCCCAAGGATTAGGGAATAGGTAGGTAGGGAGGGCAGCTATAAAGTTGTGCTTTTGTCAGGTTTGTGATATGAAAAACACAGCCTCCGCTAACACAGGGGGTTGTTTAAAATAGGCCTTAAAGTGCCTCCATAAATGCATCACCAAAAACGGCCTGCTGTAACAGTACTGAGCGCCCGGTACAAAACCCTGGTATCGATTTGGTCGCTTTGAGTAAATCTTAAATATCGAATGTTTGCGAGAGCTCGCTTGACAGTTCTGTGTGGTTAATGCTGTGGCTGCCTTCCGAGGGAATCAAAGTGCCAATTGTTTGAATCGCCACAGTGCGGAATCTGTACGGGGAGGAAGAAACAAGTTCGTTTTGTTTCCTTCAAAACCCGCTGCATCAGTTGAGATGTAACGCAGTTGTCATTTGCCGAGAGGGATGGAACTGCAGGGTTTCGAAGGAGTTTGAATAGTGGGCTCTTGGAAATGGTGGGAAAAAAACCACTTTATTGGAATTGATTTTTCCCCCTCTCCTTCTTCTGTGCATGTTAATCAAGTCTTTCTGTTTAGAGATGTTCCTGTACTTAGTTTGCGTTTCCAAAGCATTGATAACTTCAGATGAACCTGTTCTTGCTTTGTTTTCCTACAGGAACTTTGACACTATCATTTTGCTTGAGTGAGAAGCTAATGTTTTGCTCTCTTAAATAAAATGAAATATATACTTCAAATTCAGTGGTCCAGTTGTAGCACAGGACAAGAAATTCATTTTGAATAAATATGCAGCAGTTCAATACCAAAATGGTTGACTGTTCTGCACTTGACTATTTTTCTGTGGTTTAGTTCTAAATCTATACAAGGTGTGTTTTTCTTTGTTTTTGTTTTTTAATTAATGTGTAATGGCACTGCATAAAGAATGACGGGGAAGTTGAAGCCTCATCACATCACTAATTCCCAAAGATACTCTAATTTTAAGAAAGAGGTACAGAGAAGTCACTATGAACAGGAGACAGTGAAATTATTTATCTGCTGTGCTGTGCATTGCCTGGTGATGGTTTAAAAAATATCTGAAAGGCTCAGTACCTTTAGCTGACACTATGTTGACAATAACAGGCCTTCAGCTGGGAAAATGAATTTTTTCCCCTCCCCTTATTTTAAAAAAAAAAAAAAGGCAAAAACCATACCAAAAACACTTTACTTCTTTCCTCCTTTTCCCTGTATATTTGGCTCATGGTGGCTGGTAGGGAAGGACGCAGTTCTGTCCCCTGCTTCCACCTTCTTCCACCCTCCCTCCCCCAGGAATCGAGGTATGAGGTAGGGAGCTTGATGGAAACAGTCCAGTACTTAACTACATAAAAGCATTTACCGTTTTTATTTTGTAGTGCTGTACCCGTTGATTTTTCAGCCTATGGGGACACAAAGGATTAGCTTGTGGTAACTAGTTTAAAGTAATCTGTAGAGTGCTGCAGAATTTATCATCTGAGGCAGGATTTAAATAAGGCTGTAGGTAACACCACATTTACATTCAGAACCTGGCTTCTTAAATACGTGCATTTCTGGGATATTTTTTTAAAAGTTATTGTTGCTTTTTTTCTTTTGCTCTGGTCTCCAAAGCAAAAGAAAAATGGGAAAAAAAAAGTAGTTTGGGCTCTGATAGGTTATTGGGAATCTGATGTGCAGCAGTTAACTGACAAGAAAGGTTTCGTTCCGTCTTGGTCTAGTAAAAGCTGGATGTTTTCCTCAAGGAAGACCTTGGGTCACTTTCGGATGGTAGCTCAGGTAGGAGGTCAGCCACTTTGGAGTCCTAAAGCTGCGTGGAAGAGGCTGGCACAACTTCTCCCAGCAAGCGTCCCTGGAGACTTCAGGGGAACAAAGAGCAGTCAGACACCGCCTGAGCCTCAGCGTGGGAGGAGCTGTTGCCCAGCGCTGATGCCAGGTCGAAGCCCTTGCTCCTGGGCAGTGGGATTGTCCTTCATCCGTTGCGTCTTGAGTGCGCGTTCCAAAATCGGCGTGTGATGGGACGCATGGGTTTCGTGAGTGCGCAAGGGGAAGGGACTCTTGCAGGTTGCCGCAGTTAGCGTAACTCCCCGTACGAGGTGCTCGTCTAACGTAGGAAGTTAATTGCTAAGTAGAGAACACAGCTCTTAGCCACTTAACTTCAAAGGAGCAGAGTCCGGGAAGGGGTGTGTGTGTAACCACAAGCGCCTTTTATCCCGTTTTGTAAAATTTTCATGGCTGGCTTATTAAGTAAATAACAACATAATGAAGAGTAGAGGTTACCTGAAGTCAGTTTGTGAACTAGTTCTTTTTAAGAGCTATGCAGCGTTTAGAAAGTTGCCTTACCATAATCCCATAATTATGTCCTAATTGGATTCTTCCAGGTATAATTACATGCATCGTGTATGTGCGTGCGTTTTTTTCCTAGGAAATCTGTCAGAGCTGACCCAGCGTCCTTCTCCCATCTCCATGTAACATTTGGTCTTTGAATGCTCCACCTCTGACAGTGGATTGTAGGAGGTAGCAGATAAAACCTGCAGAAGCCAGGACCTGAGCTGAAGGGCTGGGCACCACACCCACAGCATCGAGCTTGTTGCAGCCGTCTCTTTGATCGTAGCAAACACGGTATTTTGTCTGAGTGGATTAGTAGAGCCAAAATTTCAGTGGGATTGCAGCTCTCCATTTCAGATTAATGTGTGAAGAAAGGGGAAGTTGCTGGATTGATGAGGGGAGAACCGTCTCCCTTTTGAAGGGGTGCTAGGACAAGTGGATAGGCATGTTAATTTTTGCATTTTTCCTTTTGAACGCTGGCTAAAAATAGCTGGACTGAATGCTACATGGAGCTCAGCTATGAAGAAAATAACACGTTTGAGTAATTTATCTTGCACTGAAGTCATCTGAACATTTCAATCCGACATTATTCGTGATAAATGTTCAATCATTTGATGGAGCATAGCACAGAACACCGTAACACTAAATGCTCCATGTTCTTTCTGAGACTTACCACTCCTTGACTTTGCTCTAGTTGGTACATAAATCTGATCTGCACCGTGTTTACACTGAAATGATTCTTTCATTGAGCAAATTGAAATCAAATACATGACATTCTTGGGTCTGCTTCAAAGCATTCGTATATGTAAGATTTTGCAGCAACTGAAAATTGTAATTCAAAATGCCTAAGAAACATCTTGAAAGCTACAGCCCAGAAGAGAGGAAGATACAGCTGTATGGCTCATCAGTCTTTGTACATACGATTCCCAAAATACTTTCTGTAACTAAGGGTGGGTCTTTCAGGTCAAGACCTTCTTGTTTAGAGCTTGAGAACAGGACAGTGAAATCTTGGTGGTCTCCCTCCTCTCACCCAGTTTGCAGATTCCTACCTGCCTACTGTAGAGTTATTTAGGTAATTGTTAAGACACTGGTTTCCAGTGACTACTTTGTATTTGTGAAATGAATTGGTTCAAATTCTGGTTGGTGACATACTGCAAAATGTATTTTGGCTGACATTAACTGGTAGCCTGAAGAGGGGCACGTTACCTCAGAGTCACAGAGCCTGAACTGCACCCTTGTCCTCTTTTTCAGAGATCACATATATTTGTTTCAGCACTGAACCTCAGAAGTGCTTGGCACTTCATAAAGAGGGCTCTAAGCTGCAGAGTGCTTGAGATGTGGACAGGACCTAGGGAAATCACCTGTTTGCATGCATGGTTTTCTCCTCAAACATCCGGTAACAGCCCCTGTTTACAGACAAGATTCAAAGCTGGATAGGCCTTTGGAATAATACAATATGGCTCTTTTTATATACAGGTTTAGGAAGCTGTTGTTACTTGTTAAACTCTCCGAAAACAGGAAGTCATTTACTAGAGGTTAAATATGCACAAACATAACATACTCCTAACTTTAGTCTTGTTTCTCATTTTGTATACATGGTTACTTTATGGAAATGAGGCATTAACTGTAGATATAATAATTGCCTTTTATAGTACTTTAGAAAAAGATAATTTGCATAAGTTAGACATCAAAATAATCGACATCAAACTGTAGGCCAAAATTGGTAATTGCAAAAAATACGACAATGTCTGATGGAGTCTGCATCAGGTAGATTAAAGGATGGTTATTTCCTTTCTGTAACAGGACCATGGCGTTGTGTTTTGCTCGCTCATATCTGTGTACAATGCTGTTGTAATGGTAATACTGTTTGCTTTCCATTAGTGTGCAGAGAAGCTGAAACGCTGCAGTGTACTGTTGGGCAGGACAGACAAGGAATGAGCCAGCCTTGGGAAGGAGGACCTGCCATCCTAGCTGGAGACATCTGAAGAGAGGACATCTTAGTCTCGTGGCATGCGTCAGTAGAAATTACTCAAGAGAAAGTAAGCTGCTGTTGTTTTGTTAATGGACTTGCACGTGCCAGCTTGTTGACAAACTGCTTAGTTGTAGCTAGAATTTGACCCGGAGTCCGAAAAGTTACTGTTTTGGAGTAGGGTTATGGGAATTTACTTGCTCTTTGGACAGAGTCCCAGAAGGCCTGGGGAATTTTCATATAGTTTTTATACATTACCTATTCCATACTTTGTGTGTTGATGAAGGCACTCTAGGCTATGCGTCGTAAGCTTACCAAATGAAATGTAGGTTTTAATATTAATTAAAAAAAGAGATAATAGAAGTGAGATCTGCCAGGATTGTAGACCAGCTCCTTCACAGTTGGCTTTAGGCTGTATTTATGTTAAAATGTAGCATTCAGATGCTTGTTGTTCCCTTTTTTTATATCTGAACTGATGATCCAAATACTTCAAATAACTTTATTTTTAGAACTTGTCACTGATTTTAATTTATTCAATAATGTAATTTTCCCTGTTAGCCAAAATTAATAAAGTAACCCAGCTCTCCAAAAAACAGAGCTTAGTCTTTGATAACCATTTTAATATGAAGCCTTTTTTGAATAAATCTTGTTATAAAATATTACTGTTAATTTCAGGGAAAATACTCTGCACTCAGATTTGTTTAGTTATTAATGCCATGAAGCTGGAATGAATGTGCTTCCACAGCCGTAACTTAGCAGAATAGCAGCTCTAGATGTTTTTCCTCTTTTCCAAAGGGCTTACCTGTTTGATAAAAATCTACATATATATGCCCTAGTACTAATTTATAGACAAACTCCGTGAACTAGATCTGATACTTAAAAAGGTAAACAATAAAGGATTAACTAGTATATTCTTTTAGAAACAAAAAGTGAAAGCCTCAGTTCAGTTGATCTAAATCTTTAAATGGATAATTGTCCTGCATTCTGAGCACATGCAACTGCAGTTGTGCTTGTCTTTTATTAAAAGTTTTATGTTGCAGGGTTGTGCTTGGTTAGAGATGAGGGTATTCTTCTAGCTGTATTAATTTTATGTTTTCCTCTAATTCATTAAAAATCACTTAAGACTTTCAAAAGAAGACATTTATTCCTCCTTTCCATTCATATGCTGCATTATTAACTTGACCTAGTAAGGAATCAAAGAACCTTCAAATTAGTAGGTGACCTATTGAGCACAGCTCAAATATTAATGAGAACTCTCTCACTGCTTTTTGTTTACTCATGATACAGCATAATACATTCACTCATAATAGTAACAATACCAGAATTTGATTTGTCAAAATGGGTTTCATTTTTAATCCCAGCAGTCTCCAAATTCTTAATTATGATACACAAATTATAGAGAAGTTACTTATCTTCATGTTGTTTTTATCTTTTCTTTGAAGAGGATAACCTTATGAAATGTATTTAGGGAAAAGAAGCCTTTTGTAAAACTGTAGCGTGGAAATAAAAATCTCAGCTGCTGTGCCTTTCTGCACGGTGGTATGTCATTATGGGAACACTTGAAAATTCAGATCTTTTTTCCTCAGCCATGGTTGGCACAAACTAATCAATACATGGTTTTCTATTTCAGCTCTTCTGTTGTGAGATACTGATTGAGTTATGTTCGTGGGTATTCTGAAATCTGAATAGCTTTTCTTCTCTCCTTTTTCTAATAAGTTCCTCGTCATAAAAACCTAGTTTTGGTGTAAAGTTCTGCTTCCAAATATAACCTGGAAAGTGTGAAGCTGCCAGAGAGCAACTAGTTCACAAGACTTTCAGAATGTGTCTCTCACGTAGATGTGCAAAATAAAGACAATTACCAGGTGGTAATGCTGTCTGTATCTGCACGCTGACTGAAGAGCTAGTATGCATATTTGTTCTTAATCTCAGAGAAAGAAGTTCAGATACAAAGGTGTACAGAGTTATATGCCACTTCAGAAATAACATATATGAACGGTAGAGCTTAAAAAACCCGACTTGATTAAAAAATTAGATTAAAGAAAGGCATTGCTCTTCTGAGAGGAAATTACAGTGACAAAAGGGAACGGGTAGCATATAGAGATGCATTTTTGTAAAGATAAATATAGACACAGAAGCATAAATCTTTTTTTTTTTTTTTCTAATCCCAGCATGTGTTCGTAAGATGCATAAAGCAGCAAAGGCTTTTACTGTAACACGAGGGATTTTCTCTTGAGGTAATGCGTTTTACTAGAAATATGTCTGATACTGGAACAGGCTGTCCAGGGAGGTTGTGATACCACCATCCTTGCAGGTTTCAAAAAAGTCAGCTAGACAAAGCCATGGCTGATCGGACCTGATACTGCTGATAGTGCCGTGTGGAGCTGGAATCTGGGCTCCTGTGACCTCTAACGGTCCCTTCTGGCCCACCCTTCTGTGGTGACTTCGGATGAACTATGCTCTGCTGTTTGTACAAAGAGGACTAGTTACACTGAAAGGCTTTTTTGCTGAGTATCAGCCCTATGCTGCCAAATTCCTTGGAGATTTGAAATGAAAAAGGCACATTTTTAGGCCCCATTCCCCTAAAGCCCACTCTTCGCCCTCGTTTGATATCTGCTGGTTTGTTTTGATGAGAATAAATGAGATCATAACAGGAAAATAACCATGAAAAAGACTATGAAAGATTGCCGTAGGTAAATGTAGTCTAGCAGGCATTTGTATGTCTAGGCTAGAATATTTTGCGTATTGAAATCCTATAAAATGGCAGAGTAGCATTATAGTTGGTTATAAAATTTCTGTTTAACAACAGAGATGAGACACGGCCAGAGAAGGCACAGGCAATGACTTCACAAACAAATGATGGCTGCGTATTTCATCTCCTGTGATAGATACACTGCCCCTTCTGCTTGGCTGGAACAATTCCTTTTGAGGTACCCTCAGCTAGATCAGCAAGTTCACCTGTTTTTTAGGAAAGAGAAATCCAGGATAGCTTTTGAAAAAGCCACCTCAGTCTTCAAATCCAGTTCTTCCTGTAGCCCTGTGGTTGTTACAAGCCTTGTCTGAGGGCTGGTACGCTGTGGTGACTAAGAAACAGCGAGTGGGAATACTCCAGCCTGGTTCTGCTGCCGGGCATATTTTGTGCTATGGAAACCTAGCCTGAAGTATTGTTCTGGTAATCCCCTAGTCAAACTGATGATCACCAGTACTGTACAGATGGATTGTTTTGTGGGTAGGTCACCTCTTGAGAAAAGAATCGTAGCCTCTTCAGATTTTCTGAGGAGGCTCCAAAATAACAGGCTGGCTGGATGCTTTGTAGTACCTTTAGCCTGCATGAAGCTAGCTGATCAACACTGCTTCAGAAAAAGAAGAGAGGAAATTCCCAAGTTTGGCATGGTATTGTGTTAAAAATGAAACAGGAGATTAAAGATCAGCGATTGGGAAAAGAAATTCTACCAAAATTCAGCTTAGTTTGTTGACTCAGAAAACAGTGTTAACCTATCGGTTACTTTAAAAGTTGAGCTTCATAAATGATACCTCATCTTAACCCAAGGCAAGTGTCTCATTCTGTGGATGGTGAGGTAAGGTGCCAGTTTAGGTTGACACAGTAAACTGATTTACATCTCTTTGATCTTCTGCAGGATGGCTGGCTGCGGTGAAATAGATCATTCGATCAACATGCTTCCCACAAATAGGAAGACAAATGAGTCATGTGCTAACGCAGCACCTTCCCTGACAGTCCCTGAATGTGCTATCTGTCTGCAAACGTGTGTCCATCCAGTAAGTCTGCCTTGTAAACATGTTTTCTGCTATCTGTGTGTGAAGGGAGCTTCTTGGCTTGGGAAACGATGTGCGCTCTGCCGGCAGGAGATCCCAGAGGATTTTCTCGACAAGCCAACCTTATTGTCACCAGAAGAACTCAAAGCAGCAAGCAGAGGCAACGGAGAATATGCTTGGTACTACGAAGGTAGAAATGGTTGGTGGCAGTATGATGAACGTACCAGCAGAGAGCTGGAAGATGCCTTTTCCAAAGGTAAAAAGAGCACTGAAATGCTGATTGCTGGGTTTTTATACGTAGCAGATCTTGAAAATATGGTTCAGTATAGGAGAAACGAGCATGGACGCCGCAGGAAAATAAAACGGGACATTATAGATATTCCAAAGAAGGGAGTGGCTGGGCTTAGGTTGGACTGTGACGCTAACACTGTCAACCTGGCGAGAGAGAGCTCCGCTGACGGTGCAGACAGCACAGCGACCCCGGGGGCTGCAGCCGTACAGCCCCTGGTGCCTGTTTCTGCTAGGCCCCTGCCGTCACTCGATGGTCAGCTGATGAGTCCTTCAACGCCATCGCCTGATGTAAGCGCTTCTCTAGAAGACTCTTTTGCCCAGTTGCAAATAAATGGAGACAGTATGGCCGAAAGGAGCCATAGGGGAGAGGGAGAGGAAGACCATGAATCATCATCGTCCGGTAGGGTGCCGGCCCCTGACGCCTCTGTGGAGGAGACCGAATCGGATGCTAGCAGCGATAGCGAGGATGTGTCTGCCCACCTCCAGCAACATCCATCCTCTGCCCAGCAGAGACACTTGAATGCAAACGCAAACCAGTCAGGAGTGGATAGACCAGTGGCAGGGGGAGGGGTGGTAAACGCGAGCGTAAGGTCTAGAAGGCCAGATGGACAGTGCACAGTCACTGAAGTTTAAATCTGGAGCCATGCAATTGAAAAACTCAGTCCCGTATCTGTAAATTTTCTGTCCACATTGGCATTGCACTCAAACCTAGCAGTGTGTTTGGTGGGAGGGTGGGGTGAAGGGGAGAACCAGATTTGGCCTAATTTAAGTCTCTTAACATGTCTCAGCTGGAAGACTAACTGTAAGAAACTGGGTCGTCCTGTTAATGGTTTGAAAGCTGCTTAGCAATACCCAGTTTTCTTGAAAATGTCTTGTGTTTATTTTGTAGCATCCTCCCCTTGAAGATACTCGGTCCCTTTTTGGCCAATGTATATCTACTGTACAACTTGAATTGTTTTCATTATCTGACTGTTGCATTAAGTGTCTTACTACTTTCTGCATGGATTGATGTATGAAAAGAACACTAAAGCAATGTGGGAGCAGGGAAGATGTTGGGTGTGAGCAGGATGCTTAATTTAATGTGAGAAAATAGATGTGAGTTTGGAGTTAAAATGTGTTTTTACTAGACAAAGAGCAATCATTTACTTTCCTTCAATGGAAATGTAAAAATGCTGTTAACTTTCGTTGCAAATTCTTACCTATACACTTCATGGCATTTTCACTGGCTTTGCCATCTAGTCCTTGTAGTTCTGTTTTTGAGGTCTTTCTTGATCTGTCTCGTTTTTGTTACGGAATTTATAATTTAATAAAACTACATTTTACCAGTAACAATCTTAGATATGTCTCCAGTTTAATTGAACTTCACTGGAGGAACTTTAAAGAAAACTATCATAAAACAGCTTCCTGTGTTTGCTGACAGGGAGGATTGGTATAGAGTGGTATCTAAGTTCTTAACATCCCTGACTGACTGTATCTCAAACAACACTGTAGGAGTGTGCCTATCTAAAGAAAAATCCTGAGTTACAGGCTTAATGTTTACACAGGCTTAACGCTCCTCATCTGAAGGGCTGATCAACTCACTTCACTGTTATGGTAGACAAAAGTATCACAGTCTTATTTATTAACAGCAGAAACATTGAAATAAAAGAGCGTGAATAATCAAACCTGACCTTAAGGTAAAAAACATGTTATGGAATACATTGCTATTTATCTGTTCTGCATAGCAAAACTAGCAGCAGCACAGAAAAGATAATTCTGGGCTTGTATTAGAAATACATCTTCTGGATACTACATCTCCCAGTTTCTACGAACTTGAAAATTACAACATTTTTTTTTTTTCTATGGCAGTTATTTCTCATTCTGAAAAATGGTGGTTGGTCAGCTGTTGATTTGGCTTAATCTTTAAAATAAAGCTAATTAAACCCCAATTCTTAGTACATATATCCCTGAATAGGAAGGGCCAATAGCTGAAATGCAATTATTTCAAATCTTGAAACAAAAGGTGCTAAAAACTGTACACTTAAGCTTCTAAGACATTTTCCTTACACTGGCTAAAATGCCTATTCATAGACAAAGCTGTGAAAGTCTTCCAGTTTCTGGGTTTTATTTTTGCCCGCAAGGTGAGACAGTGGGTCCAGTGAACAAAGGAGATGGCACAGGAGGAGGCTTAGATGGAATAAGGAGTGTTACTTTCTTACCACTTAATAGTTCCATAAGGCAATAAGCCAGTAAGGTGAACTTTGGAAAGAAAGAACTTGGAATGTCTTTTCTTCCATTTGTTAGTTGTCACCTGCCTTTTTTCTTTCTAGTTAGCATGCGATGGCGCTAATCAAAATCTAACTGTGCTGTAAAAACACACAGTAAGGATGCTTCTGGTATTCGCGTGCATTTCACTTAATGCGAGGCTATGCACTGTTATAGCAAGATGCAAAATACAAGACTTGCTATATATGCTCAATGTGAGGACTTTCGGCACAAATAACATACAATGCATTTTATTAGTGGTTATCCATGGGGGTTCTTGTCCAAAGTAGAGGCAGATCTCCATTCAGGCCAAACACCCATGATGCTGCCTTTGGCTCCTGCTGGCTGACCGCAGCTGTGAATTACTGAAATTAGTTAAAGTAAGGCTGATAACTGCTTAACAGCTAATCATCAGGGTGGCAAATACACACCCCAGATCAAGCTAGGAAGACACAGTAACCAGTAATTCCCATCTTATATTTAAATCATTACCATCAGTAGGATACTTGTTCTCTATTTTAGCCAAGCTACAGCCACACTGCATTGTATGTTTTTCTGTAACTCGCTGCATACACGATTTTTCAACTTGTAGAGAATAGCTATAGAAACGCAGAATAGAGAGGAAAGAGGATATTAAAATAATACTATAAAATCTGTACTGCATCTCTTCATTTCCAGAACAGATAGCTACAGATACAGGACTCCTCCAGCACAGTAAAAAACACACAGCAAACCACGCATTCACAAAGAACACCTCGGTTGCCCATTTGGTAAGTATATTCCTGCGGCAAATATGGGAACGTATCAGTATTGCTGAAAGTGACCCCCAGTGTGACCGTATCAGGCGATTGAACACTTGGCTCAGAATCCACACCCCCATTAAGTACTCAGGGTGTCCCAATACACAGAGGCAAGGAACAAGACAGGCGTTTCACAGAGTAATGTGAAACCTCGTTTGCTGAGGAGGGAGCTGGCAAACTAGCCCCTAGGAAATAGAAAAGCTAGCGCTCCATTTAATTAGGAGACTGGGAGGATCAATTTTGAACACGGGTTTCTAATTCATTCTGTGCATTTAGCGCTTGTTTGGTTTTAGGTCATTTCTAAAGGGGAACAAAAAAGTAAAGCTTGTAGTCTTTAATAAATTGTAACATATATACATAAATGCCTATTAGCTGCTGGTTACAGGTATTTGTCACTGTTAAGATGATAATAAAGTGATTATGAAATTGAGCATTTAGGTTTGCAATTGCTAAAATGGGATTCCATTTCATCTGAGTCTGGAGCCCTTGTGATATCACTCATGGTAATTTAGTTAGACTGGTTTTCATAATAAGGGCTACGCTTGTTTTTAAAACAGAAAAAAAAATTATTATAGAATACAGCATTAGGCTGAGCACAAAAATCCTTGATCAAAACAAACACCTATAATTACTTTGAGAATCTCCTATAGCAGTGTGTGGTATGTTTGCGATTCCAACAGATCAGACGACAAAATGAGATTCTGTAACCTTTTCTGAAAGTGTCTTAGCCATTTCTAGCACCAGTTAATTATTTGTGCTGTTATTAGAAGCAAACATTGGCTTTGATACAAATCAGAGAGGATAGCTGGAGAAATGCATTTGCTGAAATGAGAAGTAAACTCGTTGTCTACAAATTGAACTGGAAAAAGGTCCCCAGTAGATACACATACTAAGTTATACTTACTGTCAGCACAGGTCTGCTTCAAAATGTGCAAGTAAAACACACTGCTTCTCTGCTACAGTTTCCTCCCTTTCAAATTTATATCTCACAGTTTGCAGAATATGCTATTGGACCTTACAACCTGACACCTGAAAAATAAAAATATTCAAGGGTCTTGTTCAGGTTCTAAGTAATACTCACACCCATTTTAAAAAACATAACCACAATGTTAGTAATGGCAAATTTATTCTTGTTGCTATAAAAGACCTAACTAGCTGCCATTGAAAGTACTTTTTTTTTTTTTTGACTAATAACAAAGTGATGTGCTACTGCTTCAAAAAGTTGAGTAGGAATTGGGTGAGCATGGAGTGAAACACGCTCTGAAAGTTCAGTGATGTTGGCAGTCTGGAATCCCTCATGAATCTTGATGAACTTCATGAAAAGCACATCAGCTTCATTACTAAACAGTTACGTTTTGCCTTACTGTATTAAAACATCCTTACCTCCTAAGTCATGGGTTTGAAATCCATCTGCACTGGACTAGCAGTGAGCTGTTGGATAGAAAAAAAGGGTGGAGCACAGAACAGACCACTACCCTCTCCTACCTGTTCCCATTCCTGTCTCTAACTTGGAAGTAAACATTGAACGTTATTGTTGGGGAAGAGAGGTTTGAAATCTTTCAACAGTTTCGGTTGCAAAGGCAGAAAGGAGGGATCAACAGGACAGGGTAAGTTGCTTATCTTCTGTGAGGTGCCAGCTCAGAACACATCCCTTCCTTCAGCATTGCTTCAGGCTATACACACTCCCTCCCCACTGTGAAAGCCATATAATAAAATACCCAGCGGAGCATAGCATATGCTCAAAAGCTTTAGAATCTTAGCAGGCAATCCAAGCCTAATTCCCATTGTTAATCTGCCCCAAGATCCTCACCATCTCAAACTCAGTAATTCTGCCACACTGTAGATACCATAACATGGATTTCCCTGCAAGGAATCACCTCATTTTCCTAAGGGAGCTTGTACCACATACCTGTTAGTTATGCCTGGTCACAGCAAGAATGCACGTCAATGCAAAACATCCCAGTTTCCTCCTTAACATGCTCCCTTGGGGGGGCACATGGGTCCCAGGCTCAGGTATTGACCCTGCTTGATTTAGAGATAAGCGCCTTCTAATCAACAACACAGGAAACTCTCAGTCATGGATATGTCTGTACATTTTTGCTACCAAATATATTTCATTTTAAATCAAGAATCATCTCCCAAAGCAGGGACTCAGTCTCAGTTTCTAATTTCTAAAGCGAAAACTGTCCCCACTGAGTTATCTGGTTATTCACACAGTCACTGGCATGGATATCAAGTTCCAAGTTGTCTGGTCTTTCACAGCCCAAATGTGCCCTGTGAGTAAACGTACTTTAAAAGGCAGACAAGTCCTTCCCGAATGCTGAAGTACTGAGACCATCCAGTCAACAAAATACCATCTGGGAGCATTACGCATCGTGGCTTTCTAAGATTTCAGCTTGATTTTAAGTGAAGAATCAGGTCAGCAGCTTTGCATGTGCTCAGTATCAGATCCAGGCTGTGGGAATGTGCAGATACATATGTAAGATCGCTGGTTCCCAAAGCAGTCAGTAGACACCTAAATGCATTTAAAGATTTGGATCCATGTCAGTGAACAAGGGCTACAAGCTCTTCAATGAGCTAGAGCTGCTTCTATATAACAATCACCATTAAAAATGCCATATCACTTTCTCAGCAATTATACCCAGAACTGACTGAAGATGAAAACAGAAAAAAATATCATCTCACCAGTTACCATCCCTACAAAGTTGCTTTAAGACACTGGCCACAGGTTTGGGAACTCAGGTTTTACAGCTTTAGGTGCACCTGCTCTGTAAATAAATAAACCTCTCATCTCTCAAGCAAATCATTTCCATACCAGTTAGAAAAACAAAATTAACTCCAAAGAAAATAATCTTCAGCCTCATTCCAAAAGCATTATAGTTCTATTCTCAGCACAGTATTTACCTTTACATACAAATTTCACTAATCTCCATTCAGCGGGTGATTAGAACAGTAAATTTTCTGGCAATTTCTCTGCGGTTGCACACCAAATATGTCTGCCAGACATGAATGACAGGAATGTTAAGAACTTGTTCATTTAAACTGGCATTAAATGATTCAGTTTTAACACCTGTTTCAGTGAAAGCTTTGCAAAATATCAAGAACACTCCTTATGCATTGACCATCATTTATGTTTTGGCCTTCTAACCAGTGCCTGCAAATTGGCAGGCCCACCCCACACAGTTCCAAAAACGTCCTTCTCTGTCCGTAAGGCATCTTCCAGAGGTAGCTCTCTTCCTGCTGTGACCACCTGTTTCACAGCCCGAATCACACTAGCTGGACCCTCTGTGTACTGACTCAGCCAGGCTCGAGCTTCTTCTAGGGATGCGCTTTCCTCTGAAGACAGCAAGGTTTCCTCCGAAAGCCCGAGGCGCAGCGCTCTTTCGGGGTCCGCCTTGAGGGCCCCGCTCAGCAGGCGGAGGGCAGCCCCGCTGCCAACGATTCGCACCAGCCTGGCAGCTCCTCCCCAGCCGGGAACCAGACCCATGTGCTTATGGACGAATCGGATTTCGCTGCCAGGCGTCATCAACCTGTCGATGAAAAAAAAAAAAAAAACCACAACACATTCAGAGGTCAGTCTGTGCACTGACTTTAGCTTTCAGCTCTCCGGCGTTCACTTCTCCATTTCCTCCTCCCCGCCGCTTCCAAAGGATAATCACAGAATCATTAGGGTTGGAAAAGCCCTCCAAGATCATCTGGTCCAACCATCCCCCTACCACCCACTAAACCATGTTCCTAAGCACCACGTCCAACCTTTAAATGCAACCTGACAGCATGATAATTAGAGCCGGAGCTATAATACCTTAATTTTTACATCATCCAGTGACTTCAGCTGCAGCTCTTGGCCCTTCTCAAAATGAGACCTGTAGACTGTCACAAGTAAAGAGGCTTAGTGCCCACACCAATCCCTGTAGTCAGTTCTAAAAAGTGTTTGAAAGCAGAATTGCAGAGATGGAGGGTGCATTACACTTACAGTACTAGTACTGTCCCTCTAATTCATGCCTAAAGCAACACAGTTTTGGCTAAACTACTGCACAAAGCTTACTTCTTGAGGGGATGGATCATGCTCTTCTTAGTACTGATATGCACTAGGGGAGTTCTGTCAGCGCCGCGGTGCTTGATTATCGTTTTGTTGTTGTTGTTGCTCTATTTTAGAGTCTGCCTGAGTTTGATTTTCTAACTACTCGCTGCAGTAAGGGAAGTCAGGATGGATCTTCTATTTATGACTCCCAGCGTGTAACAGAATTGCTTTCTATCTATGCCTTACAGTGTGCAACAGAATTGCTCCTCTCCAGAAGACAGTCACTCTCCCGTTTTCAAAGATTTCACATCTTTGCTTCATTTCTGCCGTCTGTCACCCCCCCTGTTTAAGAACTCACCTTAGGGTTGATTAAGCTACCTCCCTGGAGGAGCTCTGCTCTGCTCTGCTGCAGCGGGCTGTACTCTCAGTGTTCACATTGGCACATTAGGTTAGTGGAAAAAGCCTCTCAAAATAGAAACACACAGAGCAGATGTACAGAAGCAGACCAGTACTTGCTCTTTCTTAAGATGTTCTGTGCCGTGGTTAGCTGCTGCCGCTTCCAAGACAAGGGATGGAAATTCCACTTGTGAAGTAGATTAGCTTCCACCCAAGCACTAACTGGCTTTCTGAAGATAAATCATGTAATACTGAGATCTACACTCAAGTCTGTTTCCTAACAACACAGTTTTCTGTAATAAAAATATCAAGGTGAACAGCTTTAAAAAGGGAAGGAAAAGGAAACCTTTAAAAATGCAACTACTACTGGGAGCTCACAGTTCCCCGATCTGCTCAGTTATTGTTAATTGTAAGGCTTTTTGGTTGTTTTTTTCTTAACCAGAGCACTATCAGCATTCATGATGTAATATAAAGCGCCAGGGCTGAAGAGCTTACACTTTATCCCAGTCCCAACACAATGCACAAAGGCAACAGCTGACATGCCAGATTGCATGAAAGCCATTTTGTAGAGATAGTGGAGGAAGGTTATGTGACAAAAGGAAGAGAACAGAGCATTGCAGGGGAGGAAAGGTTTTTAGCTAACATGAGCAAGTGCTTCCCAAATGCAGCAAATCCCAGGGAGTTCAGGTCTCTCCTCTTCAAAAGGAAGGTTTTGCAGGTATTCCAAAACTCCTTTATTGGCTCAGCTTGCTTTGCAATTCGCTGACACCCAATGTCCCACTGGGAAAACACGAATTAAAATGTTATTTAGGATTTAATTCTGGCTGTGCTGAGCAACTTAAAGCATTAAAAAAGAGTGGTGACATGCAGCTAGTCACGTGATGCTAGACAATTTGTAGGCAGTCTGATAACACAGCCCCAATAGATCAGTGAGACAGTGTTGTATTTGTTGAATACAACAAATTGATTTCCCAGATTGTCCCAGGCACCTGTGTTCAGGCCTTAAGGACAGCCATTTCAGTGAACATCCTCTGGAAAGTGCAGGGATTCACCTGGGAAGTTCTCTCGAGGTAGCTGGAAGCGCACATGTGAGGTCAAATTTTACATTAGAAATACAGCCAATCCCTCAGTACTAACAAGAAAAAAAGCTGAAAGAATTTACTGTGTGGGAAAGGATATGTTACCCTGCTCAGTTGCCACTTACTTCAGTAAAAATGGAACCAAACATGCAGAAAGAAAAATAAATGGTTGACAGTGAAACCTGTAGAGAGCCTTGTGAGCCTGCAGCTTCCAGGATCTCATGGGAATTCCCCTCTCCCTAAAATGCACCTTTCAACAAGCTCCTCAGAGAATAAGTGGTGGTCAATAGAAGACGCAAAGGTAATCTCTGGCTGTCTTCAAACTCCAGAAAGATATCTGTGTGGTTTTTTTTTTTCAGGCTTTTCAGCTACCAATCCTCTCCTAAGTTATTCCACTTGTTACAGAAACCACCCATCACACTCTCCATTAGTTACACTGCTCACATGCAGTCCCTATGCCCAGGGAAGCAAAGGAGACCTGAGCTCATTCCAGGAGGCCTTAAATGCTGCTGCTGAACTAGCCTGGGACCAGCCTCAGGACATCACCAGCTGCAGCCCTGCATAAATATTTCCCCTTTTTTATTCTGTGAAAGGAATTGAGTCTATCTTCTGAGACATGACGAATCTGATCTACTATTAGATAAATTTATGTAAGAAAAGTACATCAAACACTGCTAAACACAAAGATGTAGGCATCAAAAAGCTGAAAAGACAGAAGCACCATTCTATTCTTGAGCTGCTCGTAGCTTATTCATCTAGTACTGGCCTTGTCTGAGACAGGAGAGTAGATGAATACAAAACGAGCCTCTGATTTGACGCAGTGTGCCTGTGCTTGTCTTCCAGGTCAAGAGAATTAAAATCTGGGTCTCCTATAACCCAGGGGAAGTCGAACCACAGGGCTCTTGGATACATGCCCTCCCTGTCCTAAGAAAAACACCAATCTGTTGCATGGCACTACTGAAGGAAGGGTTATCAAACGTAGTTCACACACAGTGTAAATGAAGACCTTACAAGCTGAGAAACAGCCTTCAGGAACGTGAAGGGCAGTGAAATCCTCACGTCTTAAAAAGGAGAAGAAAGCTTAAGGTAACATAAGCACCGAAGTGCAGCAGAAACCTTCTGTGAGAACATTGTAATTCCACGTTACAAACACTGCAACACCCCTAGGAAGAAAGCACAGCTACCATGGGAAGCATCCAATTCTGGGTTAGTCATCTGAAGCAAACAAGAGCTACAGCAAATGTTCCTGCCGTATATTTTAAAATGTTCTCAGATTCAGTAAATGTTATAAACCCTTCACCTTTGATGGAGGATTCCTTCGCTCTGACATTTCCTTGCGCCCACGAAGCGCTGACTGTCACATCACTTCACTGACAGTGCATCTGAAAAAAAACCTCGCCTGCCATTAACGGCACAACCTAACAAACCCCACACTTAAACAGGCCTGCTGGCGTCCTCAAAGGTAGCACTCCTTGTGAGCAAATGTCAGTGCTTTCCGGTGCTAAAGTACCTTCCAGCTACTCGAAGCTGGGGCACATCCAATGAAGGCTGAAAAGATAATGCAAACCAAAACATGCCTTCTCAGTTTTTTGAATCTGCTTTTTACAGCACTCGTGTTACTGACCTGTTCCAACAGGTATCATCAGTCCCTTGGGCAGAACAGAGATGATATTAAGGTCTGTGCTGGCCCTCGCTTCCTCATTTCCTACACTTCTTGGGTCTGAATTAAACTCCGACAAGGCAAGGGCACTAATGACAAATGCCATCTTCTATTTTACGCGTTTTAAAAACTCTTACCGCTATGCTTCTGAAAGCCATGATGGAAAGAAGGATGCCTACAATATTAGGCATGTTGTCAACAACCTGGATTTTGTTGCGATCCCTGTTTGGCTCCCAGTGTCACGTAAGGACACAGCTCCTTACTTCCAGTCTTCTCCTGTGATCTGGCTTGAGTCGGACACACCACGGAGGGACGCAGGCAGTATCACACAGTGCTGTAGCACCTGGTTCTCAGCTATGGTTATTCTGGAGCAGGCAGCCCGAGCTGCAGGAGATGACTTTCATCTCTCTCACAGATACGCTGGCCTCCTGCAGCCTCCCACCGCTTGCTCTCAAACCAGCAGCCAACACAAGTAATGGGCAAAGCTTATGCCTTTGGGTCGTGTAAGTTCTTTCATTAAATCTGCTAACTTCCTCTATGCATTTTGGCAACTTTATGTAATAAGTCTATAAATTTTGGTAAATCTATAACCAACACAAAAAAAAAAAGCAGTGTCAAAGGCCTTGGGATACAATTAAAAGGCATCCATAAGTTCAGCATGCTGTAGAGCAAGAAATATATACAATATAACAGCATATAATAGAATTAGGCATTCAAATACAATTAGACGTTTTTGCAAAAGGTCGATGCTAGACACCCAGACACATGAAAAGCAACAGTCATGGACAGCCACACAGGTATTTTGGCTGACTGTCATCACTCACAGAAACCAGAAGCACACAATATTGATATCTAAGGCTTTCAACCAACCATCCAAACCACACACACGTGTACTTTAAGCACAGCAAAAGAGAGACATTAAAGAAAGAATAAAATTACCAAGAAAATGGTAACAGAAAGAAGGTAATCAAGGGCCAAACATTTTTCTAACCAGCAAACAACAGAAGAATAAAGTTCATGTACAATTCAGTCACAAACTTTTCCAATGCCTACATTTTCCTAATACACTCATCAATATGCCATCAGCTTAATTAACTCTTGTTAAATTAAGCAACAGCCGTGCTATGCTGACAGGTGGCTAAAACAGCTTTTTAAAATAAACACTGCTGGGGAGTGAAAGTTACAGACTTTGTTAGAGGTCATACCTTACATTATCTGTGGCTGGTGCTGATCATGCAAATGGAAATCATTTTGCCAGGTGGGCATGAAACTTCGATGACCTTGCTTGCAAGTGACAAAAGCTCACCTGTTACTAGTTTAGGATTTTCCAGCTGTGCTTGGTGAGTACTACCAGGACAACCAGCAGTTGCAGCAGGTCTCAAATCCACACTGAGCAAGAAATCCCGTGTCTATTCCCTACATCTTCCCTATTCTACTGCAGCTTCTCAACACTCAAAATACAATCCCTGCCCCATCACTTCACCTGCACGTTGCACCCCATCCTCTCTACCTTCCTAATGCTTCTTCGTCACCCCAAGTGGCATGGGGGATCCCAGTACTGGTGGTGGGTCCTTGCAGCAAGTGATTGTGGTGACTGAGGCTGCAGAGACAGTTACACAGGTAATATCCATAATCCAACTTCCCTTCTCCACTTGCTGATGCATGCAAAACCCACCAAAAAAAATAATTTAAAAAAAAGAGTGCTACTCTTAAACACAAAGTGCTGCTGAACACAAGCAATAGATAGGGTGGTTTTACTCAGCTAAGGTGTTATTTGTAATCGTAAGCGAAAACAAAGCAAAAGAGATTTGTGTCTGTTGAATTTATAGCATCAGGGTAAGAAATAAACTACCAGTTCCTTTATCTGCACAACAAAAGCCCTGATTTGTGAACAGAAGCCCTTTATTTCAGCTCGGTCCAGCACACCACATAAATAAAATAATATCTTCTAGGCAGCATACTACATCTCTGGCTTTGCAAAGAAAATAGCTTTAAAGCAGACAAATGAAGAACATTAACCGTTCAGATGAGGTAAAACAGGGCAGCGGGATGCAAGAGCATTTCCTTAAAAGAAAGAAGCCAGTGTGTGCCTTTCATGGGAGGCAGAAGCACTGCCATAGGTCTCTAGAGCTCAGGACAAGCTACAGGACCCAAGTAGCTGGGATCTCCCATACCGTCCGTAATGGCACATAAAAACCGAGGTCGATCTGTGCCTGAGGAGATGCAAGTGTGTAAAAGGGCATTCAGCCAACAGCAGGATGAAGCTCTTCCCATGGCTACAAAAGGACCATGCAAATCTACGATCAGTGGTTGCGGTACATGCTGGGAACACCTGCCCTGCCCCAAAAACCAAGTCCCAGTGGTCTCTGAAGAATCCTGCCCTTTGCTGCACACATCCAGCCCATCCTGGGGCTTTGGTTCTTTGGCTCGGGCAGAGCTGCCAAGGGGTCTTGTTGTGAGGAGCAATTGCTTTGGCATTCAGGTGCAGCTGGCCTGAAGCCTGGGCAAGGGCCACCGCACCAGCATCAGGCGCTGCCACCACTGCACCCTACCTTGAGTTGCTCCTGTAATGCCTTCTCCCCTTCTTCTTTGGCATGGGAGACAGCCCTGCAAGTCTTAACATGTATCGAGTGCTCAATCCTCCTCCGACATCTGCATTCCAGATCTTACAGTCAGAAAGATACACTAGATACCATGTGCCTTCCCATTTAACACATCTGAACCCTGCCTTCCCCACCACGCACATACAGGTGGTTAAGCAGGTAAGAAACTGCACAGCTTTCTTACTGCTAAGAGACCTCACTTTCAAATTCTTGAGGACTTTTATATGCTCTGTGGTAATTTGCTGTAAAACTCATCTCTGGCTTCTCCAGAATCTTGTAACAGCAAAAGCAATTGCTGAATATAGCCCTGAAAACAAGACCTAAATATGAACCACTGCCTTCACATCTTCACAAAGCCACAGAAAGCCTGAAACGAGAGTACTGTCTAAATTTAATCGGTTCATGCCAATGGAGACCTAACCTGGAAACCTAAATATTGATACTTAATTGTATTACAACGCTGTGCTCTATTAGTGACAACTTGTATAAATATTTAGTCTCTCAAAATATTCTTAGGATCATAAATCTTATCAGAAAGGCTAGGAATATTTTCATTGGTATTTAATTGCAGAGTGTATGGGGTTTTATTTTTAATTAAAAAACAAACAAACAAAACTAGTTTTAGCCTTGCTCGGAAGGCACAAGCCTTCCATGGTTATTACAGAAACTCACCTTAAGACAACAAACGAATTAACCAGTCATTTTTTCAATCAAAAAGACGTTTTGAAGCAGCAAGGTACTGTGTGGAGAACATTCTGCAGAAGAAATATGCAGTACTACACTAAAATAATTGAGGCAGTCAGCAAAGCTGCTGATGAGCAGTTTCCTGTCCTTACTTCAGTTTTTGTGACAGATGCTGTTAGAATTAGACCCTCAAGAATAAGACAGTCTCCTCCAAAAAAGCAAGTTGGGACTAATTAATCCATCTCTGCCTATGCAGTGCAGTGTCTCTTTTATCACTATACCACCAAATAACTACCCAGGCACTCTGTAAAGTGATTATCTAGATAAAACAGCTAAAGATTTTTCTGAAATTCAGCTATTTTACTACATTATCTATCACCAAAAAAACACACACCGTAATTCTATGAAAATACTAACAAGTGGGTTCATCCTGAGTTAGTCATAATTTCACCTGTCTTTCAGTCCCAATTGGATAGGCTTTAAAGGGCTCAAAAAGCCATGACTATATACTTAATCAACGACTCCTTGCTAATTATATTTAGCAGATTATCAAACTGTAACAATGCAATGAATATCTGCCACCATAACTGCTCGGTGCTTTCCCAGCACAGCTTGCAGTACTAATTCCCCTGCTCCTCTCCCATACCTTCTGCCTCATGGAGAGGAGCCTCTCGTGTTTCTGACCAGCGCACAGAAAGATTAAGACAATGAGGCATCACAGCAATTGCTGCTTCAGAGCCGTGGCATCATGAGGTGAGACTCCCAAAGTGAAAATACTGTAAAACTTACAAAGTGAAGGAATTGTCCACGATAGTCCGTGCGGACTGACATCATAAAAACAAACTGACAAATCTTTGCTCTTTCTGAAAATCCTTTAGTCACGAATATCCACTTGACGGACACCTAAATGGTAACCACTACAGAACATAAAAATAAAGAGAAAATGGTTTAAGAGAGTTTGGGGAAACTATGGCCCTTGTACATAGCTTACATACAATCGCACAAAGCTGCTCCGCAATCCCAAATTTCACTAGGGTAAGAGAAGATCGTGTACATTAATCATCCCTCCTATTTATAAACTTTAATCTGTACTCTTTATTACAAGGCTGCAATGGAAAGAAGTAGGTCCAGCCACTATTTTAATAAGCCCATTAGAAAGTCAGCCGTCTCAAATCCTTTCAGTGATTAAAAAAAAAAACCCACATAAATAAATAAATAAATAACCTACCTTCTCTACTTGAGATTTAAATAAATTAAAATGATATCCAAGAACCAAAATTTAAAAATTCCCACCTAGTCTCCCAAGTACAGAGTGTTCTAGGCACCTTCTAAAACTCAGTGTCAAAGGAGTAGGCTTAATGCCAGCTTACGAAATCTCACCAACACAAGAGCTCACTTTCCTCTCAGCTCTTTTCAAACTGCACTGCAGATTATATGGGATTTTATTTATAGTTACTGAATTATTTTGTAACACTCTCAGTGCATTCATTACGCCCCCCCCTCCCCCAAGGTTTACTTAAAGTAGCCTAGGAAAAAATATTTCGCTTCTCCCCAGCATCTATTGCCTTTACCTTTCATTGCTGCCCTCCAGTCAGATTTTCCTGGAAAACCTGGAAACCCCAAAGAATTAGGGTCAAAACCTGGACTGAGAAAGAGCCTCTTAATGACAGATGTATTTTCTTAAGGAAGAGCTAACATTGTCCTGGGTTGGCTGGGAAATCCAAGCCACTTCCCAGAGGGGAGCAGATGGACCTAAACAATGAGATGCACATTTGAGGGGGAACCTTAAAATAACCATTTATAACCGTGCCTATCATGCCTTCTAACATCAACCCAGAATCAAATAAAATGTGGAAAAAAGAACAAAAAAGTCATATTTTCACTTAAATCACAAAATATTTGGTAGATGCTAAAATCCTGAAAAGTGGAGTCGTGGATCAAAAAAAGGTGAGGCATGGTAATGAAGAGTTGGAGGTAACAAAAAATTCAGGCAGAGATGGAATACAGAGAAATCGAAGCAAAGACTGGTAAACAGACATAAGGCATTTTAGGAGGAATGCAGTCTCTCTACTGCCCAAACTTTGAGGCATTCAAAGGAAGGTGAGCTCCCAGAAGGCACAGAGTCAACTCAAAGAGACTGCAAGATTTCCAATTTCAAATGAAGCCACTCCAGGGAAGAAGCACAAAATAATACTGTTTGCTAGAAAAAGATCCACTGGATAACAGGATTTAAATTCTAATAAGCAGATTACAGAAATCAGAAAAACCAGCACCTCCTCAGTAGCAATGCCTGCACACAGAAAAACTCTGAAAATGCCTACCAGCAGTAAAAACTTGTGCGTTAAAGCAGCAGAACACACTTTGCGTAATCTGGCAAGAACCAGACTAAAACTGGTCCACAACGTGGCTGTGTGAGAACGACCTGAGCACTGAAGGAGTTTTATTTCTCAAGCACTTCCCTGATCAGAGGAGAACTGCTAAAAACAGGGCCAGAAAGACTGTTATGGAAGGAAAAAAAAAGAGGGAAAGAAGTTGTTGCTAATAGCTCACGGGGGAGCAGGGGGGCAGCCTCAGCCAAGAAAAGGTAGGAATGGCCCCCTAAAAGCCTCCTGAGGTGATGATGCTCATCGTAACACTGGCTGCAGTCCATACTGATGGCTCTTCTCATCTCTTTCTGTACCAGGATCTCCCAGAAGTCAGCTAAGGATGAAGGCTCTTCGCCCAGCAGTTCTGGATTAGGGTTTTTTAATCTAATTCTTTATTTCAGGCTGACACTTCCTTGCCTGCGGCGTCACAGAAAAGAGAAAGAGAAAAGTGTGCTATAAAAAGTCACATTTCTTCTTAAAGGGATAAATTAAGCTGAATATTGGAAGTTATAGCAAGACTTTTTTCTGTAGCAAGAATGAAAAGCTGGATTAGATGACAGATCACGGGGCAAGAAACAGGTGCCCAAAAAAGCATGACTGATTAAAACTCCACAAGCACTATTAAGGGAAGTAAGATGATCCCTTTTTGTTTGTTTTTTTTTTTTTTTTTGTCATTTTTAAAAATAAATAATAATAAAAAAAAAGCAAGAAGGAAAATGATTTGGTCTAACTGGCCCTGGTGCTCCATGGTGCCCGGTCTGCTTCCCTCCCTGCAGCTGTAGTGCAGGAACCAACGGAGGGCCACTGCATTTTTCCTTCCTTGCCAAGTCCCGATGCCCTTCTCGCCAACACTCCTCCAACTCCCAGCTATGACTTTATTTCTGTTCCCTGTGTGCCAGTGGTCCCAGCCACAGACACGCCGCAACCTCCGCTACCACACCATTATTTTCAGAGCAGCTTCCAACCTGACACAGCACTTTGGCCTTACCCACGAAGCAGGTATCGGCTACGCTTTACAGCCTGCTGAAGTCTAAACACACAAGTGAGTGAAAGCCAAAATAAGGCTCACACAAAAATTACTCATGCTGGAAATCTAAAATGTTACATGAGTCTTCCCTTCCAGAAAATGAACTGCAGCCATTTGGATTTCGTTCAAATAAACCTTTTCAACAACACATATGCCTTTTGGACTTGAGCAAAAATTTCCATTAGAAATGGAGATATTTTCCAGATTTTTCGATGAAAAATGACCATTCGCGGGTAACATTCTTTTGCAGCGTATATACCTGTGCTAATAACCTGTTTCCCAAATCTTTATTTCTGTCATATATGTTTATCAAGACCAAAGAAAGCAGAACAAAATCCTCCTGGACCAAATTCAAGAGCCTCTTAAATCAGGAACATTTCAGTCATATTCTTTGCTCGTCTCCACCTGCTGACACAGACAGGGGAGGGGAAGTTTTCCCAAAAACCTGGCTCAGAGATTGGTACCTGAAATGTCAAATAGGCAGAGATCACTTTGCTCTGCTGAACTCAGCTGACTGGAAAGTAACAACATTTCTTAACATCAACCCTAAGAGCTGCAAGATCCAACCTGCTCTATTACTTTATGATGTGTTTGAGATATCACATTTCTGCAACCCACGGCTTTAAAGGATTTAAAAACCACCATAGCATCACACTAACAAACCTTTGCAAGAACTAGGGTAACAAGACACACATCGAAATTCAACCATCTCTGTGTGCAGTGTTACTGATGCTGAATTTGCACATCCTACACAACAATTTCTGACTACAGCAGAAAGATCATTTGAAATCACTGCTGATGAAATTATGACATGATGCCATTTTGTCGAGTTACCACGTTAATGAACCCATACCATTTTTTTTTTCTTTTTAAAACAATCACAGTGGCTGTTTCAAGTTTTCCAGATACATTTATATTGGTTATATGATTTCAGATCTTCTTTTTTTTTTTTCTTTTTTTTTGGAGTGGGGAAGTGGCATCACAATGGCATATCTCAAAAAGGCTTAAATGGGATGGAGAATTTAAGATTAAAATTCCACATTACAAACAGTAACCAGCTTCTTCACCTTTTCAACTTTTCAATCTAGCACATTACCTATATTGATGGGGAACTACAGACAGTTTCAGCTCACTACCTGGTGGTAAGTTCAAGACTAGCCAGACAAGGCACAGGCACATTTTCAGCAAGCTGTTGGAAAACCTCCACAAACATGCCTAAGCGTGTGACCATTTCTCTTGGCACCAGAAGTATCATTTCCCCTGGTATCTTTTTATTTCTGATTTTTCTCTCTCTCTAACACAGACAAATCCATACTAACTGAAATTACTGTTTTTTCCTCAGTCCATATATTTGCTTTTTGTTTATGAATGCATCAACATATAACACAACTGGGGGATAACACCTAGTAACATACCATGGATACACCAGGAGGTCTTAAACATACAACAGTTTAAGTAAAATAGGAATTTATTTGATGTAAGTACTTACAATTTTATTTATTCTTAACCGCGACTGCTGAGTTACAACAGCAGCAACTCATTTCTTACTAACTGCTAACTGCTTACTAGAAGATTGTATTCCCATCCCCTCCTGTTCTTCGTTATCCTCTCCCAGACACTGAATTCCTCCTATATATTGATTGTAGCCATTACTAGCCTGCTGAAAATCACATAAAATCACCAGAGGAACAAAAAATGTCCAGCCTTTCTGTTGATTTTAGGTTTGATAATTGATTCATACTGGCATTTTCACTGGTGCTTTGCAAACCAGTAAGCAGCGAGCTGGGAATGGCAGCAGGAACATCGTCATCCAACATTAAGGTGAGCTGTTCAGCCAGTTTGCCCTTCCCATGAAATCACAGCTCAATATAACCCCACCTCAGAATCAGCAGACTTGAATATGTAAGTCCTTCTTGGACTTTACATTAACCAACTTGCGGAGCAATCTGATATTAAAAATAATTATTTTGGTAGTGAAGATCAGCAATTGAGTGTCAAACCCAAATACCTGGAGGCAGTTTATCTAAACTGGGGCTGAGTCACTTTACAGATGCAATCATAACGGCTGATTTCCGTGCATTTCTACTCTTCCTAAACTAATTCTCCATGAACCTCGAATGCTTCCCTACAGTTGAATGACAGCCTGGTGTCTCAGCAGGAGTCAGCATGGATCCAGCTCTGCATTCCCTAAAATCTGTCTTATCTAGATTTTCCATTATCTGGGCTATCTCTATTATTACTGTGCAGCAGAGAATCTACTGCATACAGGGTTATTCAAGAGAAAGGACATAAGGTTGCATGGTAGAAGTGGTCAAAAAGGTAGATACATGCTGATGACAAAACACTCAGTCTTCTACAATAAGATAATTTGTTTTCCCAATGGGGAAAAAAAAAAGGATGAAGTAAATCCCTACCAAAAACAACAACAATAAAAACAGCCTCAAAAAGAAAACTTCAACTCAAATTCGTGTTCTGTTGCTGTTATTTACATTTCCAGTAAAACCAAATGGTAGTAAATCTGAACTGTAGACTGTGTGCAAAAAAATCCTTTGTGTGGAAGACTGTAAACACGTGAACTTCAAAAGCCAATAAAAACTGGTAATAAAGAAAAAGCAATACTAGTCCATAAACATAATTCCAAAAATATAGGTTCTCAAGTCCATTTCTAGCAGTGCTGTGATTGCTTAACCAGACATCAAGTGTGCCAGGTCACACAGCCTCCTTATAGGCAGGTGACGTGAAACTTTTAAAACCATAATCCATCTCTCTGAAAATTCGTCAGAAAATTGTACTAACAAAGCTCCCGGGGCTCTAAAATGGAAAGTGATGCATGACTGCAATGAAATTCTAAAATTACCAACTGATTTGAAGGAGGTTTTATGTGTAGATACACACACACACACGTTCCCTCTCATTCATTATATATATTTATATCTCATTCATATATATATAAGAATATATATATATATGAGAGGGGAAGTTAATACAGCTAAACGAGTGATTTGTGGCATACAGCAAGCACCTGAAGTTGTCAGAACCCATTCTTAGACCTAGCTACCGATTCTGTTCCTGACAACGTGCAGCGACGTTATGGAGTCACTCCTGATGGAAAGTGCTTTGTCAGCCTGGACTTTGCAAGAACTCGTGAATACGTGAATTCCATCCCATAACATTCATATCATGCTCTGCACAGAGAAAAGAGCTGCTATGTACTGAGGTCCTCTTTTTTTCAAACGGCAACATCCTGTATACCTAAAAGCTCCTTCTGATAAAAATGAAAGCTGAAATCCTTGCATACAGCAAAATATTTACAAAGAAGCTACTGTGTTGTGCTCTGACATTGTGAAACCAATTCTTGGAAAAGCTTACTGTAGAATATTAACATTTCTAAAGCCTTTTTCTTTTTCCTCTCTCTCTCTTTTTTTTTTTTTTTTCAAAGGAGCAACAAATGAACTGTAGCCTAATAAAAGGATGACTGTCTACAACCGAGAAATCAGTCATAGTGGGCCTACATCTATGTAGCACTTGTACTTTCTTCGGCTCCTGGCATTTTGTCTGTTACATTTAATGCACTAAGCATATGCTTGTAAAGTATATAAACAAGTCATCACAAAAACAAACAGCAAAAGTACCTCTTTGTTTGACGGAACACATCTATCACCTTAATATAATAAGAAGCACGCCTACATGTTTCACAAAAATGCAGAAAACATTTAATTCAAATGCAGCAAGGCCAATTTGATATCAATGCAGTACTGCTAGGATAAAGCTGCCTCCCATTAAAAACTTCATTCTGCCATTCGAGACAGAGCAGAAGACTGCTCAGAACGCAAATGCTTCTTCAAATCAATGCTGCTTTTTACAAGATAAGATACTACTCGGCACAAACAAGAGTAATGAAATTGGCCCTTTGTAATTTAACTATGAAACATCAGTGCCACCTGAAGAAATTATAGTTGATTTATTTTCTAAAAAAGAAAATAATACTTCTGCCTCTACTGATGAGCCCATTTTGCGGTCAATATTATGAGAAGGGTGTAGCTTTCTATCTTGGTACTCTTGCCCTCTGCCCGGAGACACCATCTTTTAAATTGGATTCACAATTGACTATTTTGACTGCAGTAGTATTAGAGAAGAAAAAGGGGGGCGCAGGGGAAGAGACTATATTTTTCAAAAGCACCAGGTACAATGAGGTTCATTTGTCAAGTGAGATAGGGCCAGATTTTCAAAGCTGCTGAGGTGTCTAAACGACCTACAGATTGCCCCAGTGCGATTTCTCAGAGGCATCAATGTGAAACAGAAGACAAGCCTGTTCAGAATTCAAAGCCAGTTGTTCCAGCTATTGGCTGGTAGCCCACTGATGCTAATATGCTCAGAGATCATTGTGTTCTGCTAATTGCACAGCCAGATCCCTTATCTAACTCTTTCTGCCCCGTATTTAATTTTTACTTCATTGCCCAGCAAACCACTATAATTCTTGTCCAAATTCCTTAACCAACCCTGTAAACTCAGCTCTCCTTAAACTCATGCACTGGGCATACAAAATACACTTCAGGTTTCTGTACACAGAGAACTCAAAATGGGTATTTCATTTCACTTTTTTGTAAAATTGCATCACTGAATCAGGTGAAAGCCGCCCCCTCCCCCCCCCCCCCCCCCCCCCATCAGCCCTCTTCTACCTCCTCTTCCCAGCCAGCACGGGGGACAGGGAATGGGCGCTGCGGTCAGTCCCTAACACTCTGTCTCCGCCGCTCCCTCACGGTCCCTCTCTGCCCCTGCTCCACGCGGGGTCCCTCCCACGGGATGCCGTCCTGCCCGAACTGAGCCCGCGGGGGCTGCCCACAGGCAGCAGCTCTTCAGGAACTGCTCCCACACGGCTCCGTACCACGGGGTCCATCCCCCAGGAGCAAACTGCTCCAGCACGGGTCCCCCACGGGCGGCAGCTCCCCCCAGACCCCCTGCTCCTGCGTGGGCTCCTCTCCACGGGCTGCAGCTCCGGCCCGGGGCCTGCTCCTGCGGGGGCTCTCCATGGGCCGCAGCCTCCTCCAGGCCACATCCACCTGCTCCACCGGGGGCTCCTCCACGGGCTGCAGCGTGGAGATCTGCTCCGTGTGGGACCCATGGGCTGCAGGGGGACAGCCTGCTCCACCAGGGGCCTCTCCACAGGCCGCAGGGGAACTGCTGCTGCGTGCCTGGAGCACCTCCTGCCCTCCTGCTGCACTGACCTTGGGATCTGAAGGGCTGGTTCTCACTCCTTGCTCTCCCAGCTGCTGTTGTGCAGCAGGTGTTTCCCTTTCTTAAACATGCTCTCCCAGAGGCCCAACCAATGTCACTCCCTGGCTTGTCTCTGGCCAGCAGCAGGTCCGTTTGGAGCCGACTGAAACTGGCCCGTACCTAGCATGGGGGCAGCTTCTGGATTCTTCTCACAGAGGCCACCCTTGCAGCCCCCCACTACCAAAACCTCGCCACGTGAACCCAATACACGCAGCCATTTGTGCACTCCACTGAAATGGCAGCAGCGTCATGCAGAACTGCAATGTACACTGACATTTGGTGGCAGAATCCCACAGCCATCTTTGCAGACTCAGAAAAAATACACAGCAGTGGCACACTGAAAGCAGTCTAGACTTCTTGAAACTACCAAAAAAGCCTTGCTGCCAAAACAAGTTTCATACATACACTGTTTTATGTTACTCAGATTTACAGATATAATTGAGATTAATTATAGTGTCAGAAGCCTTATCTTTCCAACTTTCATATCAGAAAAAAGTCTGAAAGGATTATAATTACCTTGCACTTGTCTGGAGAATTATTTTTTTAAATCATTTGTTTACAATCTTATAAGGACCTTCCTTCTTATGAAGAGATGTACTGCAACAGTCCATAAAGTAAGATAAGATTGAAGATGATGTCTTGAGAAGACATCCTCTTCCAAACCAAAGTGGAGTGACTTAAAATGCTTCTGCTTTTCATCACTGCCCTTATGTCAGCAATAAATGTGCCAAAGTTCATGCAAGACCTCCCTAGTCCGATTTTACATGAGCTAGCTGAAAAGAGAGTAAGAGACAATTAACCACAACAACTGCCACTGGAAGAACAGTGTACTACATCAGTAACATATTAAACCACATCAGATATTTTAAAATTGAATTTGTCCACACCTCTGCTCCAGTATAGATGTGCATCATGCGGCCAGAGTGCATTTCTGAGAAGGTACGTAAGTCATTTTAGTTCAAGTGAATCACTTCAACAGCATCAGTACAGTTAATGCAGTACTAAGGTAGAGATGAAAATAAGAAAGTTTTTCAGGCCAGGACCAAGATCTTTATTAGTTTAACATGATAACTGTGAAAAATAGAAGTGGATTTGAAAAATTAAATCAAAAGCAGCTACAACTCACTCACCCTCATTTAAAAAACAAAAACAAAACACTGTAGTTTATTGAAGGAAGAAAACAAACCTCTCTGATCTCTGTTCTCAAGTTCCTCTTTTGGTATCTAGTGATTCAGGACAAAATTTCTGTTCCACAACTATCTGTTCATAGTCCTCAGAGAACTAGGATTTTGTTGCCCAGTATTAAAAGCCTCAAATTCAAGTGCAATAACAACAGCACAGAGAATGTTTCTCTATCTTGTTTCTGTTATTAATTAAGTCCCATTTGCTTCTTCTGAATTGCTATTATGTGATTGCACTGGATGGGTGTGTTAGAAAGCAGTGGAAGACAGATCAACAGCTGTAGTTATTGCGAAAATTATGGCAGCACATCAGAGGAATTGCAGCTGCTCACTTCATGCAAATAAGAGCTACTTGACAATGATTATAATTATACAGTATGTCAAACAACATAGCTGGAGTAAGAGTAGAAAGTATATGTTTTAGAAAGGCAAAAGATTTCCATCTCATTATGCTCACATGCCTTAAACTCCTCCTTAGGGATAACAGGATCCACCTTCTGTCAGTGGACTCACAGATACAGTAAGATCTACTAGATCTCCCAGATAAAACTGTCCGGTCAACTCTACAGCTATCAAACATGGCACTTCTTACCAGGTATTTATAGTACAGCATTACTCAGAGGCCATAGTCAGAGCTTAATGCTTCTTCATATCTACACTAAATGCTGTGTAGACATGAAGAAAGATCCAGCTGAATGTAGTTTCAAAGCAAAAGTTTCAAAGCCATTCACTGCTTCTGAGTGGCTCAAACAACATGGATGCCATCTCCTCTTTGCAAAGCCTGGTTTTGATACCTGGAACAGCATTAATAGTCTAAATTATTTTTGCAAGTAAGTACTTTCAGCTTTTGGCCAATTTCTTTGTCACTTCAGGCACCAAGGCCCTCTTAAAGAGCACATTTCTTTCTCTTCGATAAAAACTTCACTGAAAGTTCCTCATTTTCAGAGAGGCTGTGTGCAGTGCTAATCCTGCTACATCTGTAGGCTGTCTGTCTGCACATTAGCAACTGTTTAAATAAAGTGACATTTTATTATGTTAGTTTCCTCCAGTTCCTGTTCTGCATTCAGCCTCTTTAATTAAAGCCCTCTATTTTTGCTGGTTGTTTCATGCTGGCAAATCCCTGCACCTGCATGGAAAAAAACAGGAATAGAACCTTATTTGCTTTCCTCTGCATCTCAAACCTGTTTCAAAAACTGTACGACAATTATGCTGCAAATAGTAATTCCACAACACTAAATACAAGATAAATGGACAGTTTTATTTATTTTTACTTACAACTGCAACAAAAAGAGACATAAGGAGATATACAATTATGCAGTCTTCCTGCCTCTCACTCACGTACAAGATCTTGGAACCACTTTGTCTGTGACAGACAGTTGCTAAAGTTCATCACTGTTCCTGTTTTACACAGGTTTTTCAAACTGTGTAACTCAGCAGTAAGTAATCTCTCATTTGTACTATCATACGAAAAAAAGTTGGAGTTTCCAGAAGTCTGCTGACCAAGGCCCAATTCCAAATGTCTTGAAAGGCAACGAAGCTGGTGAAGGGTCTGAAGAACAAGTCTTATGAGGTGCGCCTGAAGGAGTTAGAGGTTTTTTAGCCTGGAGAACAGGAGGCTCAGGGGAGACCTTATAACACTTTACAATTACCTTAAAGGAGGCTATAGCAGGGTGGGTGTTGGTATCTTCTCCCAAGCAACAAGTGATAAGACAAAAGGAAATGGCCCTAAGTTGCACCAGGGGAGGTTTAGGTTGGATATTAGGAAAATTTTCTCTCTGAAATAGTTGCGAAGTATGGTAAGAGGCTGCCCAGAGAAGTAGTTGAGACACCATCCCCGGAGGTCTTCATTTAGATGTACTGCTTAGTGACATGGTTTAATGGTGGATTTGGCAGTGCTCGGTTTAAGGTTGAACTTTTATTATTGATATTGTTGATATTAGAGGTCTTTTCTAACCTGAATGATTCTATGATTCTGTGATGGGACTCCAAGTTAAAGTGGTACCTAAAGCTTCCAACTTTTCATAGGAACAGTCATTAAATCACTGATACAACGTGGTGGCTACTGAAACTGTTAATCTTACCTGAAATCACA
The DNA here is from genome assembly GCF_040182565.1 of Anser cygnoides. Taxonomy (NCBI): domain Eukaryota; kingdom Metazoa; phylum Chordata; class Aves; order Anseriformes; family Anatidae; genus Anser; species Anser cygnoides. Next base: position 65,148,292 of record NC_089875.1, on the reverse strand, counting down.
TGCTGTGGTAAGCTCTGCTCCTCCTCCAATAGCTTTTCCTTGGATTAGTGCAACACTGATCAATGGCAATCTACACAAGAGAATTTTGCAAGCAAAATTCATTCTTTTATTCTTAGAAATGATCAAAGACAAACTATCTTTATAGTAAAAGCTCAGAAGAACATTCTGTTCTAACTCATTCAATCTTTGAATTCAAATCTATCGATTTTTTTCAATAACATCTTTGCAGGTTAGCAGCACAATACCAATTCCACTTCCACTAAATCCATTATTTCATAATTAATATGGGAGCCATGATGCAACAGCAAGACAGAAATATCTAATGGAATCACAGTAAAGCAGATCATGTACTATATTATGAAAAAAATGCATGCTACGATTATACCTGAGAAGACTATCTACAAGAAGGAACGACAGGACAACACAAGACTCTACACTAAGCCAGGACAATACAGAGAGCACTAAAAAGGGACCCTAAGAACTGCACAGCTCGGTTATTGAGAAACAATGAGATTCAGCATGACAACTTCAGCAAGCTTCTTCAAACAGCAGTGCTATCATCTCAAACATCAATAAAACTTTTTTCGGAGGACAAAACTGGCCTTTGAGGATAGCAACAATCCGCTACCTCTGATGGTGTTGTATTTAATCATGTTCAAGGTAATTCAAAGGACAGAGGAAAGGAAGAGTATGTGGGGAGAAACTCGTTTCCTACTGTCATTGTGAAATCAATATTAATAAACAGTGACTGACTTAGGATAAGGCAAGTACCCTAAGAAAGGAAGACAACTGGTCAGTCCCAGACTTGTGTGCTGATACATCTTTTACTACAAAGAGGAATTTAACTCATTAAGCAGTGTTAAAACTACATTCAGAAGTCAGCCTCCCAATCACAATCTGGTATTTGGTTTTACTTCTACTTTAAGAGAAGCACCACGAATTTCTTATGGCCCAAGTCCACTTGCTAGCTGCAGCACACTTAACACAACGATTTGTGCAATGGTAACCTCATTATTCCTACGGTCTGTGGGGAACCAGAAGATATGGGTCCAAGCACTCTACATCCACACTTATCTCATCTGTTTGAGGCACCTCCTTCATGATCAGAGTTTGCCTCAGCTCCCTCTGAGGGAGAGCGATCCATCTAAGATAGATCTTTCCAGAGAGCAATTTAGTGCTCCACCTGAACTACAACTGGAATACAGTGCCATATACTTTAAGTTAAGATACCTGAGGTGAGATTTTAATCTTCATACATCTTCTTCTTTGCTTTGCCACATCGCTTTTGATTATACCAAGGCCAAATTATACAAATGGGTTCTAATTCTGCTCCTGAGGATTCCTTCCAATACAGTACTACTAAGAATAAGTCTCCAATCTCCTGGGCAGTTTTGCAGAATAATGTTAGCTCATAACATTTTCTCATGTATACTATTTGAAAACATAAAATATTTATCTTAACAAAACCCCAAGCAGTCAAAAAATGGAATCTGCAATACATGCATGTAATAGAAACATGATTTCTTAAGGGAAGCTGAATCTAAAAGAAAGGAAAAAAAAAATCAGGAGTACCAGATGGTAGAACTGAATACATTCCTCTTATGAAGTGGGAAGATTAAATAAATATATTAAATAAATGTTACCTGCGTGGGCTGCATAAGCTAGCCCTGCTTGCTTGTTAAGAGCAAGCAATTTCTACTGAGTTACAGAAGTCAGCTTCAGAAACATTAAAGGCCTATGCTTTCTTAACTATAGTTATCTCCCATCTCTCCACATAGAAACCTATAGGTATTTTTCTGTTCCAATCTCTGGAAAGTCTAATAATAGTTGCAAAATGTCAAGGCCTAATTTAAAATCCACAAATACTTACATCATTAACATATGCAAATACAAGGTCTGGGATTCAAAATTTAATATTTAAAACATCCGATTAAAGAGTTAGCCAAAACATATTTCAATCATTATAATTACTTCATAAAGAAGGGTAAAGAAAATATATTACCTCATGAGTCTGGTTAAGGTGTTTTGCATAAACATGCACATATTCATCCCATCCTATAAAGAATGGAAAATTCAAAAATGTTAATTGGTTAACCTTGTCCATATTCCAGTCCAACCCCACTAAGCACATATAGAAAACCTAGTATAGATTGAGTTAAAAAACAACCACCCTCAATCATTTATTAGAATTGCAGTTATAATTAAGCCACTATAAAAATAATTTCAATACCAACTTGCTGTGATGTGAAATTTTACATCCTTTCCTCTGAATCTCCTGTTCTCATTCCTCCCAGATAAACACCCATAAAGATGAGCTTTAAACATTTGTATAGGACCACGGATGGCTGCAAACTCCATACTGTTCTAAATCCACACAACTTTATACAAGTTAAAATTTACCAGCTTTTTATTTTAATCATTTCGATCAAAAGCATTTCAGACCAAAAAAAAAGAAAAAAAGATTATAAAACAAAAAGGAGGAAAGAAGTAACATCAGCTTGCGAACAGTAGCAACTAGGGAATAATTGTTCCTTTCTCTTCCAGTACAAGAACAAATTTATTTTAAATAAAATCAGTTGCTGCCAGGTTCAGAACAAATACCTCTTCCTACAACATACACAACAGAACACTTTGCAGCAGATTACTGCAACCTTTAAAGGACTACACGAATTCAAGAACAACTACATAATCTCACAACAGAAAAATCTGCAAAAGGTTACTAAATACAAGGTAACACCTTTAGCCTAGTCTCATGTCATAAATTGCTGGAGACTAAGAAAATATACTGATTTAAAATCATTATCTCTCTGCCTTCCCTGTTCTTACATGCCTCTCCAGGCATCTAGTGTTGACCAGGAACAGACACACATGACTAAGCCAAATGATACAGTATGACGATGATTGTATACGTACGTTAAATGAATTGCACACGTGACATTTAATCCAAATTAAGAAAAATAATGCTTGGGTAGAGTGAAAATAAAATAGTAATAATAAAGTAGGTAACAATTCCAGCTTGTCTTCCAAAAATGGCAGGAAGAAAAAGAAGAAACAACATATCTGTATTGGTATTTACTGATTTCTAATGATCAGTTTTACAGGGGTTTTCATGTTAAAGAATCTGCCTTAATTAAAAGCTTGACTCATACCTCTGAGAAAGAAAACATGCAGTAAATCTTCAGCACCTCTTGGAACAGGAGCTTGCAACAAGAATAGGCCAATTTCAGCCAATTTATTGTTAATTTATTCACGTACTCCCAAAACCTACTCTGCCCATAGCCAACCAGAATTATGGTATTCAGGGACAGATTTCTGGCAGACAGAAGGTGCCATGACAGTGGCATGAGGAGTGGCCAGCAGGCTGAGGGAGGCGATTATCCCTCTCTGCTCTGCCCTTGTGAGGGCCTACTTGGAGTGCAGGTCTGGGTCCCCCAGCACAAGAAGGACGTTGATCTGTCAGAATGGGTCCAGAGGGCTACAAAGTTGATCAGAGGGCTGGAGCACCTCTCCTTGGCTAAGAGAGCTGGGGCTGTTCAGCCTACAGAAGAGAAGGCTCTGGGGTGACCTTATTGCAGCTTTTCAGTATTTAAAGGGGGCTTATAAAAAAGATGGAGAGCAAAAGACATCGAGTTACTTGAGTCCTGGACAACATACCCTTCAAGTCTTCCTGATGAGAAAAATAAGGCTACTAGTCAGAGTATTTTTTATCTGAATAAGAGAGATATTCACTGGAGTCTAGTGGAATAATCACATTTTCAGCTCTAATATAGTCCTCAGAGTCAGAAGCAAACTAGAGAAGAAAGGCAGGTGAAATACAGTATGCACTACATACAAAGACAAAAAAGGATTAATAGTTTGGGGTGCAGCTGGGAGATACAAGGAGAAAGAAAAAGTCACCTTCATAAAGTAGAAAAGGAAGCTGTACCCCTGGCTCTTTTTGTTGCAAGAACTTACGGTCATAGAAAAAATAGAATCATCTAGGTTTGAAAAGACCTTCAAGATCACCAAGTTCAACCATCACCCAGATGTACTGAGTCCCATCACTAAACCATGTTCCTTGGTTCCATGTCCACTCGTCTCTTAAATACCTCCAGGGACTGGGAACTCCATCACTCCCCTGGGCAACTCGTTCCAATGCCTAATCACCCTGTCTGTCAAAAAATTCTTCTTAATGCCCAACCTAAACTTCCCCTGGTGCAACTTGAGACCTTTTCCTCGTATCCTATCACTTGTCACCTGAGAAAAGAGACTAACACCACCCTCAATGCAACCTCCTTTCAAGTAGCTCTAGAGAGCGATGAGGTTTCCCTCAAGCTTTCTCTTCTCCAGACTAAACAACTGCAATTCCCTCAGCCACTCCTTGTAGGTCTTGTTTTCTAGTCCCTTCACCAGCTTCGTTGTTATTCTCTGAGTACACTCAAGCAACTCAATATCCTCTTGTATCGAGGGGCTCAAAACTGAACACAGCATTTGAGGTACGGTCTTATCAGTGCCACATACAAGGGGACAACCACTTCCCTAGCCCTGCTGGCCACACTATTTCTGAGGCAGACCAGGATTCAGTCCGCCTTCACAAACCATTTCCATCTGCTCAGAAGTCCTCTGCTGCTTACTGCTTAGGAACCTCTGTTGTAAGGTTTCTAGACAGAGAACAAGGGAAGCAAAAACCTCCTTCACGCCTCCTTCCTCTTAGTTGTCCTTTCAAGAACCTCTTCTGCTTTTCAGATAGCCAACTTTTCAAGTTTCACTCCAGAATTAGGTTACTGTTCTTGGGAACCAGGTTTACAAGGACAGAAAGAAAACATTTTTCTTTAACAATACCACTATTAATTTGCCTGCTATGATTTGTTCCCCCTAACTTTAGCACTCACCAAAAAAGAGCAGGCAGGGGATCTGGGTTTGTTTCAGGATTAGGAACAGATGAACATGAGAGGAAGAGGAGAAAGAGGAAGAAAAGGAGGAGGAGCCACTCGGGGGTACAAAAATACTTCAACATTCTTGGCCATTATTTTGCTTTTCTTGCACCAGAAGGAAAGGCAGACCGTATCGCAGATTATGACAAATACCATGTTCATCCAGCCAATTGGTTGAATAAAATAAAAGTGATTTCTGTCATTACTAAAAGCTCTTCAACCCCCAAATTATAGATGACTCCTCTAACTGGACTACGAGATCATTGCCAAAGCTCAACTGAACAAGAGTTGCATTTGTTCTTCCATTTTATTCAGGTCCAGACACAGCGTTGACAAAATTGAAACCTTCTTGTAATAGCAGCCACGCTGCTTAAATTTGTTTTTGACTTCAGAATATATAAGAAATGATTACTTGTCTTTGCTTTTAAAGGTCAAACTAATGAAGCACAGGTTATTTTATGTGTAAATTCACCATATACTGTTCTGAGAAACTGAAATGAGATTTTTAAAAGAAAAGGCTAAAAATAATAAGTCGTGCAGGAATTCAGAGTTATGAATCAATTACAGTAACACTTAAGCCATGGCTTAAAGTGGCTGCCAGCATTTTTTCAACCATTAAAAGCTCCATCCTGTGCTTTGCATGTAAAATTGCAGCATAAACACAGTGAAACACCTCTGTCTGATAGGGATCTCTGAATATCAGAAAGCTCTTTTTTCTCCCAAAACTTCGTATCACTACTTGCCTGGCAGTTGGATATTGCTTTGACAGCATTCAAATCAGATCCTGAACAGAAAGTATTTCCTGCACCACAGATGATAAGGCCTTTGCCATCCTTCCAGTTTTCCAGTTCAGCTACCTTCTCCTGGAGTTCTAGCATCATAGTGCCTGTTACAAGAGATGAGAAGCAACGCTTAGAACAAAATGGCTATGATCAGCGTATTTTACACTACATTCTTCACTACCAAAATCAAGTCACCATTAAGATGTGATAGGCTTAAAAACACAAGGGAAAGCATCACCTTAAATCACCCCCCCCAGCATTGACATATGTTTTTAATCCAAAAATGTGCTTCCTGAAATTCTGATGAGTATTCTGCAACTTGCATTACACTTACCAAAACAAAATAAAAAAGTGCAAGTAGTGCAAGCATAAATTCTACCTGAGTTATTCTTGTTTGTAATTGCGTACATTCAGGACACACAAACTTCTTGTGTCTATCCAGATCAGTCCATCGAGTCACTTTCATGTCACTGCCATTTCACTTTGCATATTCAAATGAAAATATATACAAAAAAAAAAGGCAGCAGAGTAAACAGTGTTGAAGGCCAATAACGTTTAGAAGTGTTCATCCAAAAGAAAACAGATTTAAAAGTGGAAGCAAAATATCTTTTCCTTTTTTAAAAGAACAATAAAAAAGGAAATTTCTCTGAAACACCTGTGATTCCCTCCCTGGTAACTGTCTAGAAAAGCTATCTTTACAAAGTACATCCTAGGCTTCAAACGTATGGATTAAATAGTACCATCTTTTTACTTCATATATTCTCATATGTTCACTTAAGAGCTTTCTCATACTATAGACAATTATAACTGTGCTAATCCCCAGAGTTACACAACAGACTTTTTTGGGTTACTTTATTTCTGCTCTAAAGAAACTGGAAAAAAGGATGAAAGGAAGAAAATTATCAGTGCTGTGAGACAGCTATGTAAAGCTCACATTTTAAATGTGGAATTGAGAGGCTTGGACACTTCAGACATTTCATCATGAGTTGCTGAGAGTAGAATCTAGTTTGTTCAGTGAAAACTCATTTTATGTACTGCCCAAAGCAACTGCCTGAACTTGCATTGGTAGGCTTTACTTCCAGAGACCTTTGACCACACCTACCTTTCTTCATCAACTATATATGGAATTTGAACAATTATTGCAACAGTCCATGCCCGTGATTCTTTTCAACTTTTATTGCATAACACTGAGGTGTGAATTAATATCTGACATCCAAAAGTATTCATTCCTCAGCAAGAAAAAAATTCTCATCCATTTACAGGTCTTTGTTTTTAATCTGCTTCACATTATAGAATATCCAAATTGGAAGGGACTCACAAGGATCACCAAATCCAACTCCTGGGTCCCCATAGGGCCACCCAAAAAAATATATATATATTAAAAAAAAAAAATCAGACCATGTATCTGAGAGCTTGTCAAAACACTTCTTGAAGCTTCTCTGAGCAACCTGTGCCAGTGCCTCACCACCCTCTGAGTAAAGAATTTCTTCCTTATATCTCATCTAAATCTACCCTCCTTTAGTTTAAAGCCATTACTCCTTGTCCTGTCTTCCCAACCAACTGAGCATACCCACATTAACTTAAAGCTCTTCCTCTGTGAAGGACTCTCATATGTTCTCAAGAGAAAAACATTTATAGAAAGTTATTTTAAAATGCAGCATACCTACAGGCTGATGATGCTCTCAGCTCTACCCTCCTTAGACAAGGATGTACATGGACAGACGTACCTTCTTCAGATGTAAATGTGCTTTAGATTAGTATCTCAAGGAATCTTTCATTTTTTTCCAAGTCTCTTATTCTTTTGACCCTACACCTGTACACACTGAACATTTCCTGTCCTAAAATTGCCCGTTAGCAGCCATCCTAACATCCTGAGATTTTTTTCTTTCTACTTGTTTTCCTTGCTATTCCTTATGAAGTATGCATCCCAGCAGCAGGTCAAGAACAAATGCTTTGTAAAGGACCTCCACCTTGGTCTTGGTCTCAGCCACTGAAATAGCTGAGACCATGTTCCTGAGGAAAGCAAGAAGTACGTGGACATTAAATATTATATACCAGAACGATTCTGGGTTTTTATGACATACTATATACCAGAACTGCACTTTTACCAGTTCCTTTCCATTTGCTTTTATAATTTGCTTAGGCTTTGTGTGTTGCACATTACATCTGTTTTCACTGAATTTCACCTTTTTGATCTTGAGCTCTTTGTACCACTTAAGCAAGATTACTTTGAATTCCATTCCCCTGCTCCAAATAACCTTCTTGCAAGTTCTTCCACTCCGGGGTCATCTGATAATTTCAGAAGTTCACTTTCTATTCATCACCCAAGATACGAATGAAAACACTGAGCAGAACTAGGCTAGCAGAGGCTTCCACGAATCTTCACTTGAAGTGCTTTCCCAGCCTGACAGCATATTCAATGTCTTTCCTGCAAACACTGTTCTTTAAATAGGTGTGCTTCAACACCATGGATTTTGCTTTTTGTGTATTTCTCAAGTTTTGTTACAAGAAAGGTATTCGGACTGGCATCAAAGCTTTGCCAGAGCCAAGACATAGCACAACCATTGTTTGTGGTGCTGTTAATAACAAAAGCAATGAGGTACTGAAGAGTCTTTCCATAGAGTATTATGAACCAAAAATCTAGGTAACCAAAAAACTGAGCTTATAAAAAGGAACTGTACGAGCCAGCTGCATGCAATAGCAGGTGGGACAAGAGAAGGAGGTGAGCACCTGTCCCCTGTCCCTGACAGAGGATTCCCTCCATTACTGTGTACACTAGCAACACCTAATTATTATTTCACCAACAGACACATCTCAGGATGTCTGATACAATGATAAGGACACAACAGTAAAGTAAATCCTCGTTCTGCCAGTCTTGGTCCTTCAGCACATGATACCAGTAAGTTCATGCTCCTCACAGCACTGAATGTACTTGCAATAATTCATCTGTTTGCACCCTAACTGTTATCTAAGAATAAATAACTTATTATTTAGAAATAACAATAAATTATTCTAGATTCTATATTATAATTCTAGAAAATAAGTTTATCATCATTACCTTCTAGTTCTTGCAGTCTGGCTTCCTTCTCTTTTAAATAAAGTTCAACTTTAGTTCAGCAAGAGGTTGGGTTGCTGAAATTGGTTCCACCAGGCTTAAACTGACATTATTAGCATTTGTTTCCAAAGAGACCATTTCAAACAGGTGGCTATCAGATTCCAATTAAGAAGAGAAAAAAGGCATAACAACTTCCACATTGCCCATTAGCAATTTGCCAACAATTTTGTTCTGCTTTCAGTTCCATGAGTTGCTCAAGCTTTGAGCAAACATAATTCCTCTGAGATAAAAAGCTGCTGTGTAAAGTAAATGCCTGGCAAATAGAATTTCTCTCAGCAGTTTAATGATGTTTTGCAGCTTTCTAAAGAAAGCGTATATGTATATATAAATTCATATCTGCCACTCTCAAGAAGCTCTGAGACACAACGTTAACAGAATTTCTTTGAGGTAGGGTATTTTACAGGCTCTGGCAAATGAAGTTAACCAGGTCTTGCTGGAGCAATTTAAGGGTCGTACATCCTATTCCTTTCCACACTTCCCCTGAAGGGTATTACTCAATACACAGCAAATGGAAAAAGATCAAGTGCTTGCTAGTTCCTCAGCACCTATGGTTTACAGACAATGACGTTAAATTGAAGTGCAGTGTAAATTAACATACCATACCATCACTTGTTTTGGCCAAGGGGCCAGCATGACTCTGCTTCTACTCTCCTTGCTGCAACAACAAAAAAATCTCTAGCAGAGGTGCACAGTCGAAAGAAGCAGTTATCTCCTAAACTGCCACTGTAAGATTTTCCAGAGCAAATTTCTGCGGCTATTACCTAGCAAAATGGAGTACTGCTCTCTAGAGGGCTCTACACACTACTATAAAACAGAACTGTCTGGTCCCACGGATCATTTGCTGTATGCTAATCAGGGTCTGCAACAAAGTCACAACTATTAATTTCCTCTTAGTTTTTTGTAGCTTCTGTTTGCTACCAGAACATTTAAGTCATTCACATTCACTAATCATTTATTTTCACAGCAGTCATATAATGTTACAGACCACCAACTAAGCCAGAGAGAAAATACCTGCTAATTTTGAGTGTCCAGTTTGAGAGGTCTGATATGATTTCAGTACATTAACGTTATATAGCACTCAGTATAGTCACAGCACAGCTACCAGTGGCCTAAACAGCGGTTTTGACTGCTCAGCACTTCTGGAAATCAGTTCTAAGACCCTCCCTTCAAGCACCCAGAAAACAAGGAACACAGTTTTAAGTTCAAAGTTTAGAATCATAAAATCACAGAATATCCTGAGTTGGAAGGGACCCACAAGGATCATTGAGTCCAACTCCTGGCTCCACACAGGACCACCCAAAAATCAGACCCTGTGTCTGAGAGCGTTGTCCAAATGCTCCTTGAACTCTAGCAGGCTCGGTGCCATGACCACTGCCCCAGGGAGCCTGTCCCAGTGCCCGACCACCCTCTGGGTGCAGAACCTTTCCCTAGCACCCAGCCTGACCCTCCCCTGTCCCAGCTCCATGCCGTTCCCTCGGGTCCTGTCGCTGTGCCCAGAGAGCAGAGCTCAGCGCCTGCCCCTCCGCTCCCCTCGTGAGGGAGCTGCAGGCCGCCATGAGGCCTCCCCCCAGTCTCCTCTGCTCTAGGTTTAGTTTCAGCAACTTGACTTACATTACATCTGATTCCCATAGCAGACTGGGCTTTATCTGTCCTTCCTCTTTCTGCTATTATTGCTCACTTCTCATGACTCTACCAAATAAAACAACAGAAAAGCTACGAACACCCAGCCCACAAACTGTAGTTTGCACAGCTCTATTTTAAGTCAAAAAAAATGAAAAAACAACCTGTAGAAAAAGAGCAAACAACAGTCTAATTATGATTGTATAATAACTTGTATGCTGACAGGGAAGTATTCAAAAAGACAATCTCCATGCTAATGTCTTTTAACTACAACTTCTCAAGTTAGGCAATGATTTTACACATGAGCTTTTAAGAAGAAACAAAAGAGCAACTGCAGAGACATCTGGGTGAATTACCACAAATTCTGTTGTTCTGCTAGGTTTTCTTCCTTTCAGCTAACAATCATTTGTGGACATTCTCCATGTAAACAGCTCTATGCTTTGCTAGTGTGTTGCAAACTTATTTGCTGACAACAAAGGAACAGTGAGGACTGGGCAGGAAAAAAGAACAGCAAAAAAGTAATCAACAAGATGACAAACGTATCCATTTCAAAATATTAAGAGATAAAGGCATTCTTACAGGCTTATGAACAGCTCAAGTTCAAGCACATGCAGACCCTGAACTTGTGCCACTTATGTCTGAAGAGAATTGAATAAATTGGAATATTCCTAGACAGTTAAAGAGAGAGAGCAGATACACCTATCTTGGAGATTAAAAGCTTCTCATTGTACAAGACTAATAAAATATAGTATCTGGTTTTGATAAGTATTGTCCAGTGTAAAAGCATATAATTAAGAAGATTCCTCATCTGCAACACCTGAGAATACCCAACTCACCAGATCTTTCATAAATATCAGCATTTAAGGTACAAGACAAATGAAGAAGATATAGAAGCCAGTCTGGGAAACTAGGAAATACCAAATTGCAGAAGCTCAAGTTAGAGGGAAGATTTTAGGTAAAGAACAACATAATAAACTGGCCCTTTCTACACCATCTACAAAACAAAGATTATATCTTCCTATCCCCATAAAAATACCATATATTTCCAGAGCAGTAGAGGCAAAATAAAAGGAGAAATAAGCAAAAGCACAATAGTAGAATGGTCTTCACTGAAAAAAAAAAAAAAAAGAGGAGAGGTATGTTCTGTGAGACATTCTTTAAGTCATTAGGAACTTCTTGCATTTATGATGTTTAGGGCAAAAGTACCATGAAGAAGAGAGGACATTTACTACACCTGTGGTTAAAAATCAAACCTTTCCTCTTTTAGCTAAGGAATGGTAAGGCACAGCTTTTCACTTTGTTTATGCAAAACCCTAGAAGAGCTAACTGAAGGGGGGTGGGGGGATCAAAAACAAACAAACAAAACCCAGCATCTCATCTCCATTAACTAATTAATACCTGTGAAGGCATTCATTAGCTGTGGGTTGTTCAAGGTAAGTATTCCAATGCCATTATCTTCTTTGGAAAGGTTGATGGATCCACCAGCAAACTGTTGCAGTTTCTTCTTTATCAATTCTTCCTCATAGCCATGAGCAACATTATACAGTGATACCCTTCTCTGCTGTAGTATCCTTTCCTTTGTAGTCTGAAATATTTTTTTCCATAGAGAAACTGCCATTTCTGGGGGAAAAAAAAAAAAAAGGAAATTTTGCTTTGAGATCCAGCGCAGTTTTCTTTCTGAAGGAAAGAGAAGCAGGACAGCAGAAACTAATATCAAGATGATGGCACCACAGAAGTCTACAAAAGTTTGCTCATTACAGACTGTATTCACAAAATTCTTAGTTTGAAGCTACTCCCACAAAGTTAACAGCTTGAGTTTTATGCAGTGGTTTTAGCAGTTAAGACAGAAATTACCATCTTTTAAAATCTTTTCTTGTAAAAATTACCCCAAAGTATTTGGGTACAGAACACGGAAGAGGCTCAAGAAATGTAGTAAAATACTTGCATATTCCATTAGACCAACATACTCTGTACTAATCTTCCAACCCTCTTCCACTCCAAAACAAACAAACAAAACACACACAAAAAACCTACATCTGTGTTGGAGAAGAAATCCTACCGAAACCTCTAGTTTTCAGGAAGAGGACTTCCTGTTTTTCTGTAAGCAACTGTTACAATAATACCTTCCTGGGAGAAATATTGAAGAACTCAAAAATTAGGAACCGAAGACCTTTCCCACCTTCAGGTCAATTCCCTGTCATCTAATTCCATTAACCTATTTATCATGTTCCATCTTAAAACTAGTTAGATTGCCTAGCCCCTGAAAGCCATCCGTATGTTTTCCCAGTATCTCTTGTTGCACTTGGAATTGATCTCCTTCGGACACAGAGCACCAGAACCTATGCAGAACCTATCCAAAGGAGGAAAAGTGTAGAGCAGCATTATAAATTGAGCATTGCCCTTGCTTTCTACAGAGCTACATAATATTGGTAGTCTACTTCCATGTACCAGAACACCCATGGCTCATCCCTCCACTATTTCCACTCTACAAAGTAACCACGTACACCAGGACATAACAAGGAAGTCATTACAAAATATTATTATTTATCTTTTGTAATTAAAATTTAATAAAGTTAAAATCTGATTGAATACAAGATCAATTAGTTCATATTTAACATCAACCTACTGCTCTGTATCTATGCAGATTCAAATATCTGCAACATCTCAGCTATCATCCTTCAAAGCTTTTAAAATTGCTTTTAATTTTTTTTTTTTTAACAGTGGAAACATATTTCCAAAGGCAATTTCTTAGCCAAATTCTTTGTTTGATATTCAGGCTCTCGGAAGAGAAACAGTGTTCCATTTTCTCATATCATCTAGTACAGCAAGGTGCCAGAACACTAAATAAATAAATAAATAAGCATAAGGGAGTAAAGTGACAAATTTATTTAATTCATTCAACTTTGACTTACAGCAATCCACGCAAAGCACTGAAAGCAAGCTGTTTCCCTAAAACTTTATTCCCCAACAGACATTCATGCAATAAAACCTCCCACCCAGCTACTAATTTTTGGTCAAGAGAGAACAAACGCTAAAAGCATGGATAGGTGCAGGCTCTTGCTGCAAAACACAGCTTGCACTATGCTTGATTCAACACAGAGCAATTAGTTTCCCAGTTTTAATGAATACAAAGCCTCCCCAATCCTCATAAGAAGACAGATGAGACTTAATTCTCTAGGAAATCACAATGATTGGCTTGATAGGAAAAAAAAAAAAGTCTGTTCTTAACCTACTCCCTTGCCAAATTATACTTGTTTGATCACTTTTATACTACCTAGATGTTACTTGTCAAAAAATGTACAGAGCAAAACAGCTTTAAGATATGGAAATTTCATTCCACCAAAAAAAGAGTCTGTCATTTTTAACTGCGTGGTTATATGCATTAACAGCTCTTTAATATTATCACTATGGCAATAAAGAGCATCAGCAAGTGCTGGATTAGAAAACAAATTGGACATCTTTGCCTGCTGATTGTGACTCATGATTAATGACTCATGCAAGGTATTATCATTGAATTACTTTTTAAAATCCATCTCTTACAGTGCCGGTCGGTACCTACTACTTTTTTAATAAATACAGGATTATTTTAACAGCTCAGTTAGAGAAAGCTAACCACTCAGGAAAAGCGTGAGGTTTAAGCTTCAGTGCTCTCAGACTAAAGGAATTTTTTGCTGATCTCTGACAAACAACACTCAAAATTTCAGTAAGTATAGAGCAATCCACAGCATGACCAAGATTGAGTTTTTGCACTGCAAGTGAAAGGAATGCAAGAGAAATCTGTTGCAGTAATCAGCACAGTGTTGTAGGACAAGCCAAGAGATATTGTACTAAAATAACATAAAATAATTGTCTATTTAAATACATTCACAGAAATCAAGTCTTAGTCTAACATGCTCTATCCATTAACGTCGACAGCACACACAATTTAAGGTGGCTTTTATAATGACCAGATTTCTGACAGCACAGGAATAACGAACAATATGGACAATTTGCATCTTTCAAATTTTGAAAACTGCTAGAGCTTTAATGTATCGCTGGTAACACGGAACAGATAAGCTGATAGTATGGATATCAAGAGTTGCACATTCCACAATCTTTAGTTACATCAGTAAGCAGGTTTTGTACCTCTTACATAAAGCAACAGCTTAAATTCCATATGGTACTCAAATGACTTTTTTAATACACTCACACATGGGCTAGAAGATCATGGGTTAACATAAACACATGTTGGAAGTCAGTATCAAAGGAATGATACACGATGTGAAGGTGCCATATACACACGTATATGTAGAGAGTTACACATTTTCTGTGTATGTATATATATCAGAGGCCTTCTGAACACTTTGGTAACTGCCTAGTTAGAATTCAGTTCTCAAATTAATATAAAAAATAAAATAGAGAAAATATCAGCATCGATATTCCCTCTCTGGTGGGCAGATTCCTTGGGAAAACAATAAACCCCAACTCTCAACTGAGTGTATCTGTCCTTGCCAAAAAAACACTATTCTGTTGCAACCCTAATTTTTCTTTTAAAACACATTGTATCGAACAGCAACCTTAGTCAGTATTGCCAGCTGCAATTGCCAGAGAGCGTAAAGATGGCTGGCCAGAGCAATGGTTAAAGGATACACAGAGCAACCTCCTGGATGGGCAGAACTAAGAAAAACCAGAGAACTGGATGCTGGGAACCCAGGCGAGAATTCAAGCTGCATGCTCAAACAAGAAAAGCTGTGCTATAGAGCAGCTACACAAATAATCTGCAAGTTAAAATACGCAAGCAGGGAAAACTCTAACACCAAGATAGTGTCTGAATTACTGACACAAATCAGGGAAAAAGAAAAGGGGAAGAAAGGATGCAGGGATGTGCTATCACCAAGCAGCTTACAATCACTGGCTGTGATATATCACAGAAATAAGGATGCCCTTTCCTTTGGGTCAGGAAGTCACAGGTGTGAAGTGAAGACACAGACCTGTGCATCACCTGCAAAGAGACATCAGCTGAGTTTCTGGTTTTGGATAAAGGTATCCTGAGATAAAGTGTAGCAGGAAAAAAAAATGAAAAAATTTATAAAGTCCTTAAAAATATCAAGAAGAAAACATTCAAATCGCATAACAGAAGAACAATGGGAAAGAAAAATATACGACACTGCCAAATGTGTTAAAGGCAGCTGACAGGTCAAGAAGCACAGGAGAACTTGACCTGACAAGGACCTCCAGCAGCTGTAATTTCAGTGACAAGCACAGAAGCGTGAAGGCAGGGCGTGGAGAAAGGGATAGAAAATGTAAACTGATGATGATCATGAGATGATTCACAGCTTAACCGTGCGTGCGTGTTACCAGTCACTGTCAAAGGCATCCATCTGTGCTAGGGAACAGCGAGGGTGACTGATGGGTGCTGCACTGGGTTCCCTCAGTGAGTGACTACTGAATGGAAGGCAAGTGGCAAGCCAATGCTGAGGACCAGCACAACTGCCTCAACGGTGTGAAAGCAGACAAAAGATCAGAGTGAAGGGGAAATACAACCAAAACATGAAAATAGTCCATCTGTACAAAAAAAGGTAGGTTGAAAGTGAGTGATAATCGTTAACGCCAACTGACTGAAACCTGGGACAGCAGGATGGTTGAGTGTTGGAGGAAAAGAAAAAGAAGAAATTCTAGTGTTGGAGGTGGGGGTGGAATTCAGAAACTGCAAAGAGGGCCAGCCTGGATGAGAAACCAAGACGAGGGCATGGGCCTCGTAGTGAAGGCCCCTCCTGTCCCCAGACCCTGGCTTCCAACACAAGAAAGGTGAAGGCAGGAGGTATCACCCCAGCACTGGCTGAACAGGCTGCTGATAGCAGCTGCTTGTCAGCACCCCTCACCTGAAGGTTACAGAGCCCTCCATCTACCTATCTCATCTGCTTATGCATCACTCCTGTTTCCTTCAGTGATGCATGGCCAGGCAAACTTACCTTATCTGCAGGTTCTTCCCATTCCAACAACTACCAGCCGAGACAAGCTGACGGCAGACACCTCTCCGGCTGGCTTTACTTCAGCTAGAAGAAAGCAGTGAGCAGATCTTAAGCAGGCCGAGGGATCAGAAGCACAAAACCTACCAACAAAACATAACTTACAAATACAGAAACAAAGCTTGGGAAATTCTACTGCCCCACGAAGGAAAATACACCTCATCTGTGGCATCTCTAGACAAAGCAGGAACTCCCACCAAGTTCAACGGGAGCTGCCTAAGGCTCATGCCTTTCTCAAGATACCTGAGAACTTGCTCTCAAACCTGCTGAACCTTGTTCAAATTTTTAGGACGTTGATGCTGGTACCTACATTGTTGACAAATTGGGCAGGATCAATAATCCCTGCAGTTCAGTGTGAAGATCCTTAAAGAGCTTTGCAATTCCTCTAAAATCAGACTTCAGAAGTACCTAGAATTAGAGAGGACTTTTTTTAGCTATTATAATACTTTCAGAGAACAAGCAGTTTGGGCCTCCCAGTTTCCACTTGTCAGCATTAGAAACGATGTTTACCTGTCCAGAACTGAGAGAACAGGATGTGAGACATCCAAATAAACTAACTTAAGATGCTTCAAATCACACACCATGAAATAAGTTTTGGAAAAAGATTTTTAACATTGCAAGTTATAAAAAACTTTGTCGGTGGTTTTAGTTTTAATATGGTTTACCCTTTGCATCTCTTTCCTTTCATACTTGCTTTTATGCTTTTTCTCTTTTCAGATTCTACCTCTCTTTTTTTCCTTGTTTTTCCTTTGTTTCTGAACAGATCAGTTTGGGGGATGGTGTGTGGTTTCCGAATTATTTGTTCTCTGCTTAGTATTGTACTTTTAACAGTCCCTGCATGCTGTTGGACTGAAATTGTCTCTCTGTTCCTAACCAATTATATTCCCTTTTAATCATGCTTCAATTATTTTTAAGATTTAGTAAACAAATCGCACAGGAAGTTACTCAAATCCAGTGAAAAATAACAGCCTTCAAGGATGCAAAACGGCTGACAAAAGAAGTCCTTCCATAAATACACGTGACAGTACCGAATAACATTTGGTTCTGGTCCCATGGTGAGCACAAGAACTGAGTTTCACAGCAGAGGGTGAGAGCAGGAACCTGTTACCTTCTGCAAAAAGCACACAGACACCTCATTGCTAATGCATTGATCTAAAGAGGTCTGTTTGTATAGCAGTGAGAGAAAACTCATTTTAAGCTCACTGTCCGCTAGGTGTGTTTTGGACACCTTTACAGGGAACAGATGCACCACCTCACGGGATCGGAAATGACCGCAACCAGCTCATCGCTCGCCTTTCAGCCACCGAATCCTGACCCACAAAAAGCACAGCGGTGAATTCTTTCTGGCTGCCACCTCTTGTGACGCTTTCCCGATAGGCCTTGAAAATCACACGAAGTTTCGCAGCCAAGCAGCACTCTAGTCCCACGTAGCGCGGGTTCCTTGGTGTCGCCCTCATCACCACCACCACAGCCAGCAAAACCGCACCAGAGGTCCGCAGGAGGCACGCAGCAGCGGTGTCAGCCCCCAGCCCCCTGTAGCGACACGGGGCACTACCAGGACAGCGGGGCAGCTCCGTGGCAGGACACACACGCATTTCAGACAGCAGCCGTCAGACTCGAGGGGGTGAAACGCCTTCCCCAGCAGGGGCTTCCTGCCGCCCGCCACGCGGCAGCGCGCTGCAGCCCTTCACCTGACCTAGGCGGGCGGTTTTGGCACCGACATTTTCCCTTTAAGACCAGCAGCCGGTCTCCGCGCCGCGGAGGGCCGAAGGGGGCGGCAGCCGCTCACGGAGCAAGCCCCGAGGCCTGCGGGCTGACGCCGGGCAGACGGCGGGACCCGCAGCCCCACCGGCACCATTCGCTGACAGCCCCGACACCGGCACCGGCACCGGCACCGGCACCCGGCCCCGTGCTGCCCGCCGCCGCCCCGAGCCCCGGCACCCCCCTGCGCCCCAAGGCGCCGCCGCGGCCCCGCTCGGCCCCATCCCCGCCCACCGGGGGAGGCAGGCACCGACCTGCCCGCGGCCCGGCCCGGCCCCGCCGCTCCCCTTCCCCCGGCCGGGCGGTGCTGCGGGGAAAGCGGCCCCGCCGGGAACCGCCGCCGCGCTGCCGGGGGCCGCTGCTGGCAGGGCAGTTCGTTTTTGTCTCCTCCAAGTAGTAGCGTGCATAGCTGGAAGCCGGGTTTTCAGCCAAAAACCCTGAGTTCCTGCCCAAACCGGTGTGACGGATGAGGTTCAGCACGGCTAAGTGCCGGCACGACAGCCGCACGCAGCGCTACAGGCTTGGGGCAGAGTGGCTGGAAAGCTGCGCAGAGGAAAGGGGTCTGGGGGTGCTGGTTGATGCTCGCCTGAACACGAGCCGGCAGTGTGCCCAGGTGGCCAAGAAGGCCAATGGCATCCTGGCCTGTATCAGGAACAGTGTAGCCAGCAGGAGCAGGGAGGTGATCGTCCCCCTGTACTCGGCTCTGGTGAGGCCGCACCTCGAGCACTGTGTTCAGCTTTGGGCCCCTCAGTACAAGAGGGACATCGAGGCCCTGGAACATGTCCAGAGAAGGGCTACGAAGCTGGTGAAGGGCCTGGGACACAAGTCCTGTGAGGAGCAGCTGAGGGAACTGGGGTTGTTTAGTCTGGAGAAGGAGGTTCAGGGGAGACCTCATTGCTCTCTACAACTACCCGAAAGGAGGATGTGGGGAGCTCGGGGTCGGCCTCTTCTCGCAGATAACTAGTGATAGGACTAGAGGGGATGGCCTCAAGTTGCACCAGGGGAGGTTTAGGTTGGAAATGAGGAGACATTTCTTCTCAGAAAGAGCAGTCAGGCATTGGAACGGGTTGACGGGTGGTGGAGCCACCGTCCCTGGGGGTGTTTAAAGAAAGGTTGGACGTGGTGCTTAGGGACATGGTTTAGTGGGTGACATTGGTGGTAGGGTGATGGTTGGACCAGGTGATCTTGGAGGTCTTTTCATATCTTAATGATTCTATGATTCAAGAAGTTAATGTCCCTGTCCCCATCCATCCAGGATGACACCTTGCACCGCAACACGTGCTTCTGCCCCCAGAGCCCTGCCCGCAGCCAGGCTTAATTTAAATCAGTTTATTTGGATGTCCCAACCCCTGTGGCCACGGCCCCTGCCCACACTAGGCCTGCCCGCCACACCCATGCAGCTTATTGCCACAGACCCTGCGCTGCCATCATAAGGAGCAATGCCCACTCCCCGTGCTAACACGTCTGGTTTACGTGTTGTTCTAGGTGTGAATAGCTACCGAAAGGAGGGCTCCTGGCCGCTGCCACCCCAGCATCAGGTACCGCTCACTGGCACCAGCGCTCTGCAAGCTGTCCCTGCATGGAAAGTAATTCGTCCTGAAGATTCGATGTAAACTTAGAGCTGGCATGAAATGGCACTGTCATATACAGGCCTGCCTGCCCTGTCCTTCCCCTGGCTGTTGGTTTCACCTTCTGGGGGGATGTGTGCTGCCCCACCAGGAACCAGATTGAGGAAAATAAATGCGTGTTTCAATGCGGATCACTTTGAATACACAACTGCTTTGTGTATTCAAAGCAATATGCAAATGTCTGCTGCTCTTTATTGCTAGTCTTTGTTAATATACATATGTAAGATGACTCACTTCTAAGTATTTGTAGCCTGGATGAAAAATACGCTTGGAAATACTTCTCCACCTTTATTAAAACTGTTTTTCAACGCAACTGTCAATACAAATGGCATAAAGTTGGTCTAGTTGATTAAATATTTTGATTGAACATGGAAAGGATTTCAATTAATCATACATTTGGAAAAACAAAATCTTTGCACTCTGAACAGATATTTCTAATTTTCTATTGTTAAGAGATGCTGTAAAAATATGAAATATTCTGGTCTCAGATGGCAATATCTTCATAGAACAGACAGTTTCATTTTTCCTTATTATGACATTCCCAGTGTACACAGAAATATTACAAGAGGTGAGCTTGCCTCTTATTTCAGTGTAATGACATTTTTCTCTCATTTGCAGAGGAGAGATTTTCCCAGCAGGATTCAGTCCTGTATTTATTTCTGTAAAACCTCAGTCCCAAGTCAGAAATCTGCGTGAGTGAAGCAGCTTTCAGCATGTCCTGCTCCAAGGCCTTATCCTCTTCTGACGAAGCAATGTCCAGGCATTGTCCTAGCTGTCCTAAGCAGAGGAGAGTGGTGGTGGTTGGAAGCTCGTGGTTTTCCAGGGAACATATTGCCACCTAGCAGCGCTCAGAGAAAGTAGCACAAACCTGACCTTAAGTTTCATAGTTTGTCTCACTTGTTGTCATTGTGTTGTACCATGTATAACATGATGATTGGAAAAGGATATATTTAGACTACAGAGTGAGGACTCGAGGAAAACAGACTAGTAGTACCCTCTTCTGATTACTTATGTGTTGAAAATTCCAGCAGCAGGACGGTGACACTAGTTCCTGCATGCTTTAATATACAATAAGAAAGAGAGAGAGAGAGGCACACAATTCTGTAAATAGCTTCTTGTTCTTATTCATGCAAATAATTCCACTGATTTCAATAACACTTTCTCCTTGTAATGCTAAGCCAGTACTACCATAGGAGAGCCACGTCATCACCTGAATTATTGAGTATGTTCCCGTTTCCTATCACTGACCCCAAAGCAACTTCATTACAGCTGATGACTGTGTACTGGCTAAAAGAACAAAGCCTCGCTCTCAGATCCAAGGCTGCCAGACTCAAATATTGAATTCCAATATATACAAAGCTCCATGGTACTATTTTTACAAACTCCTTTCAGAGTCATTGAACAAACCAATGACAGATCGGGGCTTACATCTTAGGAATTATTAGATACTAACTGACACACAACTCCATGGTCAATTCAAAACGAGTCCCTTAACTGTAATTTTCAGGATGAAAATGTCATCAACTCTGTTTGGAAAAATAACAGGCCAATGGTCTAACATATACTCCAGAGAGTAGATCCACAAAAATGACTCAGTACCTGCATTCTATTTCTAAAATCTTTCTCAAATTTGAAGTTTGAAATCCAAAATCGTGATGCTCTGTTTCTCCTCCTCAAGCAGCTGTCTAACTTTGGAGGCTCTCAAGTCCCATTGGTGCCTGACAGCCTCACTTCATGAGAAGAGAATTTATATCAGACTGGCTAACAAGACTAGCACCCCAGTTGTCTCTCCTGTCCTCACTGCAGATACTTGAAATACCCCTGAGCTGCTGCAGCTTTCTATACACAGCCCCACGTGCCAAGTTAAATTTGGTTTGATTTTGTTGGGCTGGGGCTGGCTGGGGACAGCGCAGTCGCTGTGCATACTTCAGGACTGTAACCTTATCAGTCACTTGTATGTCAGCCTGTCCCTCTCATGAACCAAAGCCACCAGCACTCAAGACTAGGGTTGCTTCCCACCTAAGATTCTGTCACTGAACATGTCCACAAAGGGCTCAGCTCTTTCTGGTTAGCTCCATACCCATCCCACCATGGTGTGTTGGTTCAATGTTGTCTACCCATGCCATTTAAGGGTCTCATCCTGTGGGCAGAGCTGACCTGGCTCCACCAAGACACAGCTGGAAGAAGAGGTGAGGAAGCATCTGCAAGGAAGCACCTGCCTGTTGTACAATGACATGGGGACCATCACCCATCAGGGCTGAGTGCCCTCTTCTGCCCCAGAAAACGAGCTTGTTTCTCTGATCACCAGTCTCTGCTGTGTTCTAGGGAAGCTGAGGGAGACCAGCCCAGGCCTTCATGCCAAAAGCTATTTCACTTGCTGTAGCATAATTAAATATTCATTAGGCCAGAGAGAAGGAGAGAGGTTCAGCACGGCCACAGCTTGGTGTTTGCTCAGTCTCTTGGTGACCCAGCAAATATTGATGTATTTAAACATTAATACCTACTGTAAGTTATTACATGCAATATTGAGCAGTTCGAACAAGCATGATGAAGCAAGTTCTTGTTCTCCAAAGACCTCTGTCTGGTTATGGCTCAGCTCTGGAAGAGCAGGCTTGGTGTGGCTGCTGCCAGAGGGCCAGCGAGCCCCTGCCATGTGGTCCCACCTTTCGCTGTTACCAGCACCGTCATTTGTTGGACATTCATTTGCTGGCATGAAGCGTACACCATACAAAAATAAGCTTGTGTGGGGTTTACCTTCCTACACAAGAGCTTATTTCCCAATACTGCTTAATTTACAGCACGCCTTGAATTAGCAGCTCACCCCCACAGGAGGATGGTGGTCCCATGCTTCTTTCTCCTCCTTTCTTGGAATATTGGTGACAGTACTGCGAGCCAGCTGAGCTCACCCAACAGGCAGAAAACTGTTTTAGCACAACATCTAGTGTTTGGTTTGTTTCCAGGGCCAATGAACTGAACCAGACTGGCTTGCTACCAGGTGACCCTCAGGAACACAGAAATAGGGGAAAGAAGTTGGAGGAAATCTTAGGCAGAAGGCTGTCCTGTTTTAGCAGCGCTGAGCTATCAAATGGGCTCAGTCGTGTTTTTATTCCTGGCTCCCGTGGTGGACAGGGCATTGCAAATTTGAGGAGAGGGAATGAGTTAAAAAATATGTGCCCCAAAACAAAGCTGAGAGCCGTGTGAGCATCTCTGAGGGGCAGCTAGTCACTGCATCGGGTTAATGGTACCGGAAAAGCTCAGCCTAAATCCCTCTGAAGATCCAGCTCTATTTCTTCCCTCTTTCTCAGTTGTCTCTTGCCACTGTGTTCTACAAAATTTAATATTTAAAAAAAAAAAAAAAGCATTGTACCTTTTTCTCCAAGAGCCTTTGAATTGCATAGAAGTAGGCCAGGTGATAATTGCACAGCACATTGTAGTGCTGCTTAAATGTCAGCTGTTAATTAAAAGCCTTCTCTGAAAATGGGCCATTAATTAGGACAAAAGCAGCCATCCTTTATGGGTTCTGACTAACCAGTGAGGAAAAAACAAAACAAAAAACCATTATTTTAACATTGATATTGGAGTTGTTAACTTTTATTTGATGGGGTTTATTTACTATTTAAAGAAAAAAATAAGAAAAAATATAACTTACTGAATTTATTGTTCCTTCTTTTAAAGAGAGTTTAAAATAGATATTCTGGCACAAGAATATTCACATGTGCACAGATTGTGATAGAAAATATTTCAGTGTTAGGTCCAGATGTCTCTAGCAGTTGTATAACCTTAGTAGGAATGCTAAAACACTGCAGATATTAAAACACAGCTCTAACCTGCAAAACAGCCCATTGTGGCACTTAATGCATGTCTTTCTGCTCACAAGCAAATGGCACTATCTGCATGAACAACGTTACACAGGCACCGAAATGTTTGCTAAATCAGGGCCACAAAGTAAGGCACACATTTCCTCTGAAGCTTTTCTAAACCGCCCTGAATTATTAGGGAGAATCATCGTATCGATAAAAGGTCCACATTTCCCAGGCCAAAGAGTCATGCAGCTTAACCATTTCACTTTTTTTCCCTCTCTGGCCCAGGTTCAGCAAGGCAATTAAGACCCTGAGTAGTCCGGTCGATGTCAGTGACACACAAGCACTTTGCTGAATCAGGCCCATCCTGCCTGCCAAACCTCATGCTTTCTCTCCTTGCAGTGCATTAAAGATTTCCAAAGAGCAGTTGCAGTTTTTATCTGTAGCTGCAGCATGAAGCCACGGTAGGTGTTGGCAGTTTCGTGCCTATGCCTCAGGTCCATCCACCAGCAACCACGGAGCGAGCTGGTGAAAGATTTCGGTCTTTTGCAGCGGTGCCATGGCATTTGCATGAACTACATTGAGGTACATCACTGGAGACGCATAATAACAACAAATAATCTCATTTGTGACAAAGGCTTTATCCACATGGTGGCCAAATCTTGTAGCCTTATCTCACGTAGCAGCTAGAGCAAAGGCAAGCACTTGCTTCTCCCGAAATCTTCCCACTCCAGAGGAAAAACATGATGGATGCAATGCTAGGGTTGCTGCTAAATGAACAGAATTGGGTGTTGTTTTAAGGTAGCACCGTTCCCTACTCTCATTTCCTTTTTCATTGGTTTTCATCCTTCTTGCCTGGCCATCATTCTTTTTGCTTACCGTATTTTCATACTTCGCATTTTATAGATCAAGAGCAAATTGTAGCTGTGAGAATTAGGCAGCAGCAGGAGCTGCAGAGCATTTCTCTTTAAAAGCAGAGGTGTTTTTATTTGTCTGAAGTGCATGTTATGTAAGTGTATCGCTTCTGCAGCTGAAATATTTCAAAAGATAAATAAGGAGCTTCTCAGCTGGGCTGAGGCGGAGCAGCCTGCCTGCTCCTATGACCCCGGCCCCACTGGGGCTGCTAGGCCTTGTGCTGAGATGCTGACCAGCTTAGAGCTTGCCTGGTAATAGACCATAATAAATGGAAACACAATGCATTTAAAAATACTACAGTGGTAGAAGAGGAAACTGATAAAAGGAAATTTCTGACTGTCTTGAGAGATTTCATGGTAACCCATGAAGATTTTTAAAATAGTGTTAAAGAACTAATACTGGCTGTGATCAAGCTTCTGAATAAGTTAATTTAGGAATAAACTCGTACCTACACGTTAGAGTTTTTTGTTGTTGTTTTTTGCTTTTTGGGAGGGGGTGTATATATTTTTTTGTTTTTCACAAGAAAAAGCTTGAATATCTGCTGTTCTTAAAGCCTTTAAAGATAACCAGCACCTGCATTTTTCCTCCAATGAAAGCATAATCCTGCACACGTGTAACACTCTAACTCATTACCCTTTTTATAATGTTAACATTTACTGCTTTTGTGGTATAACTTAAAGCTAAAGCCAAAGGCATAGAGATCTGGAGGCAAAACGGACCTTTTGTGATTCCTGTTCTGTCACTGACACTGCACTGACCCATCTCTCCCTGTTGACGGATAACAACTGGATAAACAAACAAAATCTCCATTAACTGACTTTTTGGAAGTAGATAATTTAAGCCCAAAATATTACCGAACCCGAATAACACAGGGACATAAGTATCTTTGAGTTACCTCGTAATTTGTGCTATGTTTTCACTGGCCGTTCAGTCCATCCATATCTTACTAAAGTCGATCTAGATAAGTGCCCAGTGCCAGCTGGCCTAAAGTAGCAGGGGAGCCAAATCACTTGATTACCAGTGGTAATTAGGGGAACCTGTGCTAACTAGCAGGCTGGAGTCAGCTGGACCTTAAATTAATGTGATCTGTGTCACTGCAGCGGGCTGCTCCTGCTTGCATTGGTTGCATGTCATCTGCTTGTACCTTCAGACACCTTTACTGTGGGATGCTGCTGAAGATATGACCAGCCTATCCTGAACGGCACAAAGCAATGAAAAGATCATTACATCACTTTTATCATCTGTCTCTATTGCCTTTCAAACACATGTGAATAAAATTGGATTTAAATTATTAGCAAAAAGTGTTGATCTTCGTAGAATACCTTTCTTTCTGCTATTTAAATAACATTTTTTCCCCAGTAATATAGTAAAATAACAAATTTTACAAGCTTTTAGCTGCTGAATCAAGCAAATAAATCGTAATTTAGAATGCATTCAATGCAGACAGTTGTTTTTTCTGCTTCTGCAGAGGTAGTGATGAGGCACCATGCCGCCATTTCAGCATGTGGTTAGGATTTGTGTGGTTTTTCCCCCTGCACTTGTTAGCCAGGCGTTACTGGCCGGCTGGGTCGGTCTGCTCAGATGGGAGCTGACGTGTGCATGCGTGCATGCTCGCAGCGCTGAGCACGGGTCTGGGAGCAGCTTCGCAGGAATCCAGAGGAGCTATGTGACCTGACAGCAGGGATGCTCTGCCGGTGGGGTCAGCTAACATCTCTGCTGAGAGCAAGCGAGCATTCCCCATCAGTGAAGAGAGCAGACACTGGCAGGAGGAGCCTCCTGCCCTTCCATTCACCTCCCTTCCCTTCTGCATAATGAGAGAGAAACAGCTAGGCAGACATCTTTTATAAAGTGTTTTGTAAGACTAGATACTGGTATTATTACTTACCAAATACGATCAGGCATTTGTGGCCATATATATTTCAGCAGCTTCTGATCTGGCGTGCTGTGCAGTATTGCCTTTGTTGTTTCTTCATCAGCACAGGGTGAGATAGGTATGGAGCATCATCAAATCTTTATAAACAAAAACAAAACAAAACAAACTGGAAACTAAAATAATGGAAATGAATCTTTATATAGGTCATACATAAAGATGCTGTGTAGGGAATTAGCCTCAACTCAAGCCCAGGTGGTGAAAAGCCTGCCTGGGATCTGTCACCCAAACTGCCTACAAAGTACGAGTCCAAAGCACTGCCTTAAATGCCTATGATTCAGGCCTTTGAGACGAAGGTGGAAAAAAGGGGGTTGAGGCATGGGACAACACAAGCCAGTAGGATGTCTTCTACAGCAGAGGCCAACAGCTCTGCAAGAGTTTTGTTTCCCCAGAATGTCACCCCAGATGTTCAGAGAGGCTTATAAAATGGGTGAGGAGGTATGGGTAAGTGCACGTTAGCATGTACTTCTTCTGTGGCGCTGTAGGTTCAGGGAAATCCTGGTGGTCAAGCACCTTCTTCCCTGTATTTACAAGGAAGAGTGTTCACTGGGAGGGGTTTATTTGGGGCTGGCATCCCCACTGACAGCTCCTGAAGCTGCTGTGTCACAGCCTGGTAGAGGAACAAATGCTCGCAGCCTCCAGGGCTCCCTGACACCGTGGCTGGTGCTGCAAGAGGAGGTCAGCAGCAAGCGTGGACCTGGTAGCCCATAACAAAGGGGAAGACTTGGAGAGAGCCAGATCGTCTGGAGTAGAAATTTGCTTTATGCTTTTTTCCCCGTCTCTACCCTTTCTCTTCTTGATAACTGACTTGATTATGGCATCAGTTTTTTCTCCTGGCTCCTGCAGTAAGGAAGGTTTGCCTGTCTTTGCTTTGATTTTGAAGCATAAAGATGCTTTTGTAAGAGCCCACCTGGCCAGATGGCTGCTGCTGCTGGTCTTAATGCTTCAGTAAGCGAATGCAAATTGTTAGATTACATCGCCCTCTGAACATACATGAGTTTGCATGCATTGCTTTTTTATGGCATAATAACTTCAGAGCTAATCGGCAATGCAGCGAAAGAAGCAAGGCCCAGGAATGGGGACCACCAACATCTCTCAGTATATCTTGTCTTGGGCTACAGGCTCATGTTTGTGTGCTGAGCTGGTGTGGATTAGAGGCATCGCACTAGTGTTTCTTTGCGTTTGAGAACAGTGCTGCTGAAGTTTATATGGCACTCCACCCTCCTCTGGGAGCTCACTCCTAACTCTGTGCAACTTCCATCACATTGGCACAAGGGTTCGTGTGTCCATATCATGAACTAAGACAATGTTTTGGTTTGGCTAAAAAGTAACACAGCCAGGTAAATAAACGTTGATTTTCAGAGAGATGAGCTCTCTGATCTAGTCCATCCTATGACTACACACTCAGTTGTGCCAGACACAGCAAAGGAGGGAAGTGCAGTGTAGGAAAGAGACACCAAGTGAGAAGAAAGAAGGGGTCACTTTAGCAAGCACTGCAGCAGAATAAAGGTCCATGGAGCCATAACCCAGGCTGCTTTAGCAGAAACTATTATTTCTGATGATTCCTGCACCAAGTTATCTCCAGTTTTGGTAGATGACAGAGACAGTAACCCTTCTCGGCATCTTTTCAGTCTCAACATTAATGTATTGTCTGTTACAATGACACAACATTACCTAGGTGTGCATCTGAGCTATCGTAACAGCTTTTTAAAGAGAATAAATATAAAATGTCCTGCTTTCTCGGGTCCCCAGCATATGAATATCCTTTTGACATTTCATCTGCATTGACCTGTGCTCTGAGATTCCTTTCTGGACCCAGTCTGTCCAATATGTGGAGCTGCACGTACCTTACAGCCATTCATACCAAGGAAACCTCTGTTTTTTCCTACACAGGCAGTCAGATACAGCAGCTATTAACACTGTTTCTGGCACGTATAGCTTTTCTTTGGCACCAGGCTCACACCCATATGCACTGAATCATAGGGCTGTATCCGTACCTGTCACCTACAAGCAGAATGAACCCAGAGAAGGATTTTATTGTTGTAATATGGTCATCTGCCTTATATATTGGAGGCTTCCTGACACACTTTCCCAGGTTTTACAGCCCATGTGATGTGGGTAGTCTAAGGACTTTGACTGCCTTGCCTGATTCTCCCAGGAACATGACAGCTACGTGGGGAGTGGAGCAAATCTATACAGACTGCAACCCATGAGCAGTTGAGCTTTCATCCCCTCATAGTAATAACATTTATTTCTTTTCAAGGGGCTGCTCCTCTCTTCTTTCCTTATAAAGTAAAGCCAGGAAGGAACAAGGAGCAAGACATTAATAACAATGGCAAGTTTATACTGTGAAGACAGAAGGTAAGTGTCAGAAGAATAAAAAGGAGGAGGAGGGGGAGAAGACTGGTGAGGTGTTGTGCACGGAGAGCTTGCTTGGCCTGGCCGAGACAGGAGACAATCAAACCTATTTGCAAAGACGGTGTTGGCAGGTCAACACTTTTGATATGAAGCAGGAGTCCTTTTTGTGGCTGTGGTTTTTGAGCTTTGCAGTTGCAGAGCTTATGCTGACAGTTGAGCACAGTCTGTGTGGCATATCAGCACCCAGGTACCATCCTGTCTGGGGTGGCTGAATGACACAGAGCAAAATCCATTTATTGAGGCGTATCTGGGAGAAGCAAGATGAATTTCTGTAGCGTTTCTTCATGGTGACCCATCTGGAGAAGAAACTAGAAAGCAATCTTTGCTTTATTTATATAGATGGATAGGTGTGTCTGTGTATACAATTTATATTGGTCCAGTTTGAAAGAGTGGCATATTTTGATAATCCTGAGGTATCTAATCTACATAGCCTTGCCTTGGCATAAAACCAAAATGGTAGTTTTAGTGGTGGGAAACTGGTCTCAGACCTTTCTCTTTTGAGGTAAGTTTGGATGTGGAGAGTGGACACAGAATTATTGTCCAAGCACACCCTTCAGCAGGGGCTGCACTGAGTTTCCAGAAGAAAACATGATGAGGGTCTTGGTTTAGTCCCGGGCACTGGAAGGTCATATAAACAGCAGGATTCGTGGCAAATATGACAAACGGGAGAACTCCATGACTATAGCAGAACAGACGAACAAACGGCATATCTAGCACTTTGGTGACGTTAATGATATAACTCCAGGAAAGGCAGCACAGCACTCAATGTGTATTTTGGTCTGGCCTGGTATTCATGAAGCAAGTTTGACTTTAAGAAGGAGATACAGAAGCCTTGCATCTTGGGCTTACCTTGGATCATAGACTTCAGGAGTTACAGCTTCTTGTTAGGAGAATGCTTCAACTTCTCATTTACTGCTGTCTTCAACTCCTTGTGAGGGAT
Source organism: Anser cygnoides (assembly GCF_040182565.1). Lineage (NCBI taxonomy): Eukaryota > Metazoa > Chordata > Aves > Anseriformes > Anatidae > Anser > Anser cygnoides. The sequence continues at coordinate 65,118,462 of NC_089875.1, read as the reverse complement.
GCCAGGCATCCCGTGGTGGAGATGCCAGAGGAATGACACCAACAGGCAAGCCCTCAGGCCCTGGCAAGGATGAGGAGGTGAGGAAGGCAGTCCCTGTCTGCAGCATTATGCTTCACCACGAAGGCTCACGGGAGCCTCATGTATTACATGTGCCTTGGCTTTATTTCATCAACTGGTGCCCTTGCAAGGAGAAGCCACCAGCTTCCATGGGGTGCTTCATGTTGGCAGAGAAATATTGTGATGGAACCAATGGCTGAGAGTTAGTGCCAGGTGAGACATCTTCCATGCTCTCACGTGAGAAAATAGATGCCGGTATTTTAAGCCCACATGGGTGGACTGAGGAATCAACCACAACAACAAATGCCAAGTGAATGAGTGGAATTTTTAGCTCTTGGTGTGCATTTGACTCAAATGTCTTCCAATAAAATTCCCAAGTAATTGTGCTCTATGTAGGAATAAATGGGTGAAATCATAGAATCACAGAATGGTTTGAGTTGGAAGGGACCTTAAAGCCCATCCAGTTCCAACCCCCTGCCATGGGCAGGGACACCTCCCACCAGAGCAGGTTGCCCAAAGCCCCATCCAGCCTGGCCTTGAACACCTCCAGGGATGGGGCATCCACAGCTTCTCTGGGCAGCCTGTGCCAGTGCCTCACCACCCTCTGATGGGGTCTGTTTTGCTCATCTGGTCAGACTGTCCTGGCCTCAGCGTTTATAAATCAGGGTCGAGTGCCATCAAGTGCCATCCTGAGTCAGTGTGTTGCAGAAGGCCAAATGCTCCCTGGGAATAAAAACAAACATTTTAAATAATATCATTGTGGGCAGGGTGTGTATTATGATATAACCTAAACTTCAGTCAATGGTGTCACAAAGTACAAGATGTTGTGGCTGTCCTACCAAGCCCATCTCCAGCTGTAGCTGCCAAGGTGGGAGCTGCCAGCTGTTCCTCTGTAATCCAACAGCCCAGCATCACGCCCTCCCGCTGCCCTGGCTCCAATCCTGCAGCCAGAGACAGGCAGCAGACGTTGAATCGCTGTAATTATAAAAAGGCCTTGACACAGTCAGCAGACAGAGACAGATGTGTGTCCATCTTGCTGTGATATAATCCAACACGTGCTGTTAAATGTGTTTTTAACTGTGTTTCAGGAGGTGGTTTCCCATTCCTGTTGAGTAAAGAAATCAGCTGCCTGACAGCCACAAGCTGCTTTCTGAATGTGGTATGGAGAAGGGGTGACTGGGCCTCATCAACAGTGAAGAGGAATGGGCACTGTGTGACCTGGTTGAAGCTGGCCTTGGCTAGAGATGTGCAATGTGACTGGTTTGAGCAGCTGGTCCCACCAAACCAGGCTGAAGTGCCTCCAGCCCAGCCTTGCTCTTTTTCCTGATCGATCCAGCTGCTCATGGGACCTAAGTGATTTGGCCACAGAAGGTGAGCAAAGAGCCAGTTTCCTAACATGGTGTGCGGAACACACCTATTTGTCACTTTAAGCTGAGATTTTTCAAGCTCCCCCCAACAGGACTAGATCCCTCTGCATCCACAGCCATACTCAGCCAATGGCCCAAGCCTGCTAACGCGCAGCAGCTACAAAGCTAGTTTCAGGTTCGTGGCCACTGGTGGTGTTACAAAACAGCTGCAGCAGACTGATGGATCTGGCCAGCATGGCAATCAAATATTCGGGAACCTGTGTGGGAACAAATGGGAGAGTGTAAAAACAGTTGGCTGTGGGAAGGTTTTTGTGGGAGAACTGAGGAAAAAATATCCTGTGGTGGCAAAGACTGATGATATTTTGAAATTGCTCATTGTGAAGCTCAGTTATTGCTCTGCATATCTGTGCCAGGGAATACTCTATTCCCTTCCGTACAGTTACCAGGGAAATTAAATAGGAGGTTGCTACTATTTCAAGGCTCAGAATGAAAAATAAGAGTGCTCGTTTGCTGCAGCAGAGTGAATTTACAGGGAGTTTCTGGGACAGGCTGTTGAACCAGACTGAAAAGTGCCCAGGGAACTTTATTTTTCTTGTCAAAAGCAGCCCAAGGCTGATTGTCCAAGCAGGACAAATTACAGTGGATGTGTGCACCTCTCACCTTGCCCGCAGTGCAGAGGGACAGAAGTTGGATGTGCAGATGCTATTCAGTAAAGCACAGACCTGCCTCTGTTAGAGGTGTTGCAAAGACCTCACTGGGGGGAGTGCTTTTCTGCTGTTAAACTACTGCTGTGCCTCACTTATAACCTCTGGTCGTTCCTCTGACAGCTGCATGCAGATACAAGGAGGTGGCTAAGAGAGGCTGAGCACTGCTGACGGGGCTCAGAGAAGTGCTGGGGCTGAAATAGCGACCAGAGGAATTGCTGCGGCACGGCACAAGGGCATGCCTGCCCTTCGCCAGGCAGTCTGCTTTATTTTTCCACCAGGAACCCAGAACAGCTCAAGTGTATATTGATACAGGGATCTGGCATTAACAATGAGGATAATGCACAGAAGCAGAGATATTTGCTATATGGATTATTTATTTATTTATACAGCTTCCCGAGGAAGAGAAGCACAGAGGGAGGTGCTGGTCTCTTCTCCATGGTAACTGATGGCGAGACACATGGGAACAGCACAGAGCTGCTACAGGGAGGGTCAGATTGGGCATTCGGGAAAATGTCTTTACTGTGAGACTGGTCACGCACTGGAACAGACTTCTGAAAGGTGATCGATGCCCCATGCCTGTCAGTGTTCGAGAGGCATTTGGACAATGCCTACAATAACATGTTTTAACTTTTGATTAACCCTGAATTGGTCAGGCAGTTGGACTGGATGATCTTTGGAGTTCCTTTCCAACTGAGCTCTTCCATCCCATCCCATCCCAACCCATCCCATCCTATCCCATCCCATCCCATCCCATCCCATCCCATCCCATCCCATCCCATCCCATCCCATCCCATCCCATCCCATCCCATCCCATCCCGTTACATCAAGTCACTACAGGAAGAGCAGTGGCAAGCAAAATCCTCCCCTAAGTTATACCCTGATAACGTCATAAAATAAGACATGGTACAAAAGTCTGAAATTCCCTCGTAGTTCCTCCAAAATGCTCCGTCTTCCTCTGTGCTCTGTAATGGCACATGAATAATGCATCCTCTGCCATCAGCACTCCGAGTCAGAGGGATGAACAATCTCCTATGAGAAAACGTGTCTTCATTTCATCGACAGTGTATCGAGTGCCAAAAGTCCCCATTGAGCTGCAGAGCATCTGTTTGAACAAATGACAGGGGATCAGGGCACAGAAGAACAGGATGTTAAGCAGACAGTGCTGAGCGGCGCCTCTTTGCCACTGGGACAAGCTGCACTGGCTGACTCCCATGATCGCTGGGGCACTGTGAGGTGAAATGGGAGAGCTCAAGACCCCTGAAAACAGAGCAGGCCAGACAACGCTACACCTCGAAGTATGGCACTGCTGTGCCCTGAATTCATGCCCAAAGTGACAGGAGTCATTTTCAGATGCTGCTTCAGACCTCTGCTCTCCTCCTCGCTCTCCCTGCCTGTAGCTACAGATGTCTCAGTTCTCCCCTCAGTGACACGCAAACAACTGGCCATGTGTCTGTCAGATTTGTGAAATATTTACCAAAAATATCACAACTTGTGGTTTTGCTAGAAATGCCACAAGGGGGAAGAACTGCATTATTTACAGGGCAGCATTCCTATAAAAAATCTGGTCTGTGCAGGCAAATGAGATTGCTCTACATACCCTTTGTTGGGTGAGGCAGGCAGGGAAAGAGAAGGAAGGACAAGACCCAAGGAAAACTCAAACTCTTCAAACAACTCTGCTTCTCCAGCTTGGCCAAACTGACGAGTTCTGCATCACACTGGGGTAAAATAAATAAATAAATAAATAAATAAATAAATAAATTCTGGTCTATATAAAATCAATCTCTTTCAAAAGTATTCATAGCTTTGCTCCTGGACAAACTGCTTTTGCTTACATTTTTCAGTAATCTGTTCAATGAAAGAAGATTATAAGGGCTTAGTTTAACAGAAAGTCCAGGTCAACGATTGACTAATCCCTCTCTTTTTAGTAGTACATCACAGAAAAAAAAAAAAAAAAAAGAAAAAAAAAAAGCCCTAATATGGTTAGTCAAGGTGCCTGTAGGCTAACTGGATATGATTTTCATTTTAAAAAGTTGGGCTTTGTTTTTGCCTTTTTTTTTTTTTTTTCATCATTCTAATGATGTCTAAGCACCTTGGTGAAAAATGAAAATCCCAGTCATGTTTCAGGTTCATTTCAAAGCACCAGTGCTTGCCTAGCATGCAGAGCTGCAATTTTTGCTGACACAGAGCTCCAGAGCACATCTGTACGATGGCGGGGTAGTGGGTTTTACAAAAAAGAAGCAGAGGCCAAAAAAACCTGCTGCTTCAGATTAGCGCATCAGCTTTGCAGCCTATGAAATGTAACTGCTGTAAATGTATGTATACATGTATAAGCATCGTTATGCTTATGGATTGACATAATAAAGACATGCTTGCATGACGTCGTCATTTGGATGCTCTCAGGTAACTGAGTAATGAGGTAGTGTAATGAAATACAAAGTGCAAATTGCTTTAAAATATTCTGGGATGTTCCCAAACTTTTACATGAGTGGTTTGAACGTAAGAACAGAAAGAAGAGAGGCACTGAATTAGCACTCCTAGGAAATGAATAAACTGTTACAGCCAGAACAGGAAGACTAACATAACATTTTCTCTTCTCAGGAAGTAACGAAAGCTAAGTTAATACTGCAAAATATAACAAGGACTGTTTGTCGTAAGTTAAAAACAGTGAACTCCAGCTGTTCTCATGGTCCTGGAAGGTTCATTTTCAATGATAAAATGTTTCTTCTTGCAGGAGCATTCCAGAAAAGAGATTTCATCCTGTGACTGTGATGAAAGTCAGATTGTATGAGACATAGGTTTACAAGCTAGTAGAGAAGCTCTCTGATGCCCCATTAAAAGCAAAAATTGAACATGCCAAATGAGGATTTTAGCCCAATTTATAAAAGATTGTTAGAAAGAGACTTGCCTCTTCTTTTGACTAGAGGTTCAGCCTCTATTATGAAAGCTGTCTCCTGGCTTGCCAGGGAGCACTTTCTATTGCCAATCCACCATGCTGAAGCGTCCTGGGGACAAAATAACTTCTGGCACAAACTAGGCTAGCCTTAGGGTGTCTAACTAGTAAAACTTTGGACTGTCTAACTACAAAAGTATCTCACTAACCAGAACAGATCTGGCATTTGGACTTTTTTGTCTTCCAGTCCAAATCTGCTTCCTCTTTACTGTTCAAGAAAATCTGCTGTTTCAGTGCTTTGCCTCTGCATGGGAATAAAAGATGCTTTAAGTCCTTTTGAGAAGGAGTTGCCTCAGTGGTAGAAGTCAGTCATGTTAAGGATCTGGATCCCCAGTTCCGCTGTGATCATAGATTATTCCTTATGGATATGGAAACAAACTTGTGTGGTGGTGAGAGGAGAAAATTAAATGTAAACTGTGCACCCAGGCAATAAATCTGACAGAACTCCCTTTCCTTTTGGAAACATGTCCCACATAAAGTCTGTTTGGATGGAAAAGAAATGATTTCATAGTTTCTGGAGTTCCTCACTACTGTTTATGTCAGTTCTCCCAGGAAAAAAGAAATCAAAATTGTGGTGAGATTTTTAAGTCTGCCTTCACCTGAATTAGAGCCAGCCAGCCAGTCATCAGAAACAGTCATGTCACTTCTGAGAGCAAGCACAGAAAGGAGCAGTGTTGTGGGGGAATGGGTTTTGTGTCCCCCTCACAAGCTATAATAATGCCAGCTGATGAATGAATTTAACCAAAATCACACAGGAAGGAAGTCACTTGTACTGCAGGCAAATTAAGATCAGATCCACAGAGTGGTTTGCTCGCTAGCAATTATCCACACATATTGAGTAAATAACTAAATATGTGTAAATAACTTCCCTGTGTTAACAGGAAAGAGAAGTCAGTGGAAGTTAGAGTTATATATTTGTTTCACATTCTTCTTTTAAGATATGTAAAATCAAAATGGGAAAGCAGTAATAGGTAGAAACTGCTGAAATTTCCTTCTATCCAGAGTTCATTCAAAGGATGCCCAGCTAAAATGGTTAGCGTAAGACAATGCTGATTTCACCCATTGAAGAATTCAGATGTTAAAAGTAGCTTGCACATCTCTAACTTCTCATGGTTTTTGAAATTCTAAAAAGAGATATGACCTTAACCTAAAACCTCATCCAACTGTGTAACACAATCCGTGTTGAAAAAACATTCCTCTTTTAAAAATGTGTACTACTTCTCACTCTTGTAGAAAGATCTGTGTGACCACATAACTCAAACTTTCTTTTTTTTTTTTTTTTTTTTTTGTTTAAGTGAAGAGTCATGATTGAAAAGTGATTTACCTTGGGAGCTTCCACAAACCTCAGCATGAGTCTGTCAATAGCCACCATTTTTGTCAGGGACCAAGAAGTAAACATAAAGTCACTGCTACTAAAATTGGTGGCTAGGCAAGATGAAAAAAAGCAGGTAAATATCAGGCTAAGACTGTCAACCGTAATGATCTCTGTCAGTTGTTGAACTGGACCTATTCAATGACAATGGCTTCAACAAAAAGTTGCAAATTATCACGTCAGGGAAGAAGAGATACAAGCCAGACCAGCAAACTGAAAGACACTATCCTAGGAAACAAGCAAATAAACAAAGTGACCTAAAGAGTTTGATCATGAAAAAGGTGACACGGTTACAGCACACTTCATGAAGAATTCTGTGAGGTTTAAAATATCTCTAAGTGTATAGACATGGTGTTACAAAATCAGTGTCTTGAAAATTAAACCAAACTCATACATGTGAGAAATTACAGAAATACCTATACCTGCCCCTGTGTAAGTGTGCAGATGTATGTATACATATATAAACACAACAACAAAGAACTTACTGAATGGTATGCCAGAGTCCCCATCTCTGTCATCTTTAGTCCCTTTCTAAAGGGAGTAACGCCCTTGGAGTTGGTGATGCTGGAGGGGTCTGGTTTGATGGGAATATGCAGTGCAGGATATGAGCATTTGAAAGAGGAGTTTGTCAGGGCAGGAAATGGCTGAGTGGTGAAAGCCCAGGGTTGAAGCTGGAGTTCAGAGGCAGGCAGTAAAAGCCAGCAGCCTGGAGACAGAGCAAATTCAGAGCCTGCTTCCTCACACCCTCATTTTCCTGGCTGCTGGCTGCAACAGAAAGTGAGGAAACTTATCTGGCTAACAAAGTGAGAAACGAGCTATTTGGGGTGTGACAAAACACAAATAGGTAGTAAAACTGTGAAAGTTTTACTTAACCCAGTCCCACCTATTTTTGTGTTTTACTCTAAATAATACACGAGTTCACAGACATTTTCCCCACATCAGAGCCCCTCAAGAAGGACATGCTGTCAAAGCCAAACCCTCCTGCAAAACCCACTGCCCAGAAGCACTGCGAGACGGCACGTGTTTAAGGCCAGCCACCATAGTGCTGACAGTTTTGTCCTGTTGCCAAAAAGCTGTGTTACCAACTGCTTGTGGTGCAAGAACCCAACGTGACCGGAGGATGGATGGAGCTCACCCTAGTGATTGCACCCGGCTGCACTGGTTTGTCTTGGAGGCTATATTTTTTTAGCCTTCTGTTCAAAGGCAGTTTGACCCAACTTACCTCTGAGCACATTTCATGATCTGGGGCTGCTAGTGCCGGAGCTGCTTCTCCACCCCACTGCACTGGTGGCAGCAGGGGGAGGTCCTGCTACCCATACACCAGGACAATTCTTACCAAGCTGCACAGATGGCAGCTCTCACATCTAGGGCAGAGCTTGCGCTTGCAGGCTCAGCAAAGGAATAGAGGACATACTGCTGACAACAGGGAGATTCAGGGCAGGCTATGGCACTTATCCATGGCTAGACTGAACAGAAACTTTGTAAGTGCAAAAAGTTCTCTTCGCAGAGGTTTGTCTCAAATCCCCAAAATACTTTGGTGCCTAATTTCCAAGGAAAGAAATAGCAATTAAATATCCTGCTACATGAAAGAAGCAGGAGGGAATCACTTCACCTCTGATCTCAGAATTGCTGTATTACCAAGATGCAGCTCTGCGAAAATCTCACCAACAGGGACAACATTAAAGGAGGAAAGGCAAATTCTAAATGAATGCTGTGAACAGCTTCTTGAGATCCAGAGGTTGTCTCCCAAGGGCTTCACACCCCAGAACTGTTCTGGAACAATTTGAAGGATGTTGGGTTTCAAGCTATTAAATTCCTCCTTACAGGTTTTGGATGCAACCAATTCACAAAAAACAGAAAACATTCATATTTGCCTCACCCTTGCTACTACATAATAGTTTAAGAAAATGAAAATGAACAGGGCTTAATCAATTCTTCCCACACAAATATTTACTGTTCCGTCTCCTCCTTCTCCAGATGTATGTCGGGATCTTCCCCCAGCAGGACATGGTGAAGCAGCACAGGAAGAGTGAGTCCCTCCCCCCCTCCCTCCCTCCCTCTCCCAGTTTTCTGAGCTGAAGGCAATGCTGAGTCTGGCTGCATGATTTCAGAGCCTTGCCCTTCTCATGGGGCTGCCATTTCTGTTCGTGTTTTACTGATGTGCTCAGTGGGTCTTTTTGCCTTTGGCCCACGGTGTGCTCGGGTCTCAGCTTCTGAGCCCTGCCTACAGAATCCACAGGCACTTGGAAGCATTAGCACGCAAGTAGCTTCACAACTTAAATCTACTCTTACTGTGGGGCCAAGTCCTTTAGGAGAATGCTTCAGCTTACAAGAGAGAGACCGAGGAACTGATTTGCACTTCTGTTTCTAATTCTGCCGTGGGAGGTCCCACAGAGCACAAACACGTGAAGGAAGGATAAAGTCCGCTCCCAGAACACATTTTGTATGAGGTTATCATGGCTTGGCAAATGTAATGCTTGTTTACCAATGGGGGTGTTTTCCCTTCAACACAGAGCTTGTCTCTGGTAGCAGATACTGAAAGCACCTGGGAGCACTGGGCAGACTTGCTGTAAATCGTGATCACAACAGAGAAGAAAACAGGGAGTCTTCGATTCCTCCAGTCCTTTGCTCTCCTCTGTGCTCACCCTAGCAAACCTGATGCCTCCCCCTGCTGCTGGGGCTCAGCAGAACTGCCCTGATTTCACGACAGGCACCAGTTTTCTGCAGGCTGCCAGACAAGCCCACTACCCACATATCCCCATCATCACCCCACTGCCTGCAGAACAGGAGAAGTATTACCCATCTTACGCACTTTGGCCTCTTTTTCTCTCAGCAATGACTAGGAAGTGCTTTGAATGAAGGGTTCATCAAAATATTGGGCCTTATCCTTACCACGCTAGTTTTGGTTACTTATCTGCAAATAATTTTATCTGGAGTTTACCATTGTTCCTCTTTTACTTATTCCCTGAAGGTTAGCATTTTCCCCCTGCATCTATTTTATACCTTCATTCTCTCTTTTAATAATCTTGTTGTCCAGTCACTTGCTGTGCCTCAGGACTGTGGCTTCATGACAATTAGTACCAGACCTGAGCACTGCCTAGCCTAACAGGACAAATGAGATCAGACCACCCCATTCCCCCAAAATTAACCCAAGCCCACAGCAGCTGTCTGTGGCGACCTGAAGATGTCCATGAGCAGCAGGAGAACAGATGATACCTGATGTGGTATGAAGTTAAAACAGCGTCACAAAGCTGATAAAAGCATCCGTGTTTGTTGAACACGTGGGAGCTGGCAGAGTGTATTGCTGTTGGACTGGCTGCCGGTGAGGGGCGAAAACTCTCAACAGATCAACCCTCCCGCTGTCCCTTTGGGAACTCTGGTGTTTGGAAGCCTGTTACGTCCATGCATAAAAAACATTTTGTCTTCCCTGATGGCAGCAGAGCTCTGGGACTAATATTGTTACTCAAATGTTGCAGAAGGAGGGCTCATACACATTGCCATTTTCTGAGTCCTGAAAACCTAGTTGTACTTAAAAGGAAAAAAAAATTGCAAAACCACACAACTCGTACGTATTGTAAAGATGGATTTTTAGAGTGTAAAGAAAACAAAAAAAAAGAGATAGGATTTAGGGCCAAGAGAATAATTTTCGTATAGATTAGCTCTATGGACAGCTTTGTAAGTTTATGTAAGAAGTGAAATTAATCCATTCAAGATGTATACTCAGCCCTTTCCCACAAATAAAATAAAGCACCCAATCACATTTTGACAGTAGGAAGCAATATGCGTGTTGCAAGCTGGTCTGGCTGGGACTGGGTTAAATTTTAAATTATTCCCATCTGTTTCATATATCCTGATGCATTTATCACAGTTAAAATACTTAAGAGCACCATTTCATGATAACCCAAGAGAATAAGCCTCCACTGTACCTGGTTCTATACACTCACTCCCCCCATTTCCCTAACCCATGAAACTCCCTTTACAATCTTTATGCAAAGAAGAAGCCAAAAGCCAACAAAAATGTGTGTATGTTTGGTAGAGGAGCCACAGCGTGCTAGGGGGATGTGCAGAGAGTTTTCCAAATCCCTCTGGCCCTGCTTGTGTTCTGATAGCACTGCCAGCTTAAATGCAGTAGTACATAAGCTTGAGCAAAGGTCTGGTCTAGAGCTTGTGCAGGACCATGTTCAGCCTCTCTACAGCAGGGAGCCTTTGGGCAACCATTTTCTGGCAGTGTTCAGACACAGAGGGAACAGCAGCATGGATAGGACTGCCCTGGAGTAGGATCCCTGGTGTGAAGATCTGGGGGACGAGAAAGCAAAAGCTGAAAGGAGAAAGGGGAAAACAGTTCCCCATGGCAATGGTGGGTAAGAGAAGAACTCCAATGGCAGGGATAGCAAGGCACAGGAAGGGAGCTCTCTCAGGGACTTCAAGTCTGGCTGATCTTTCCTTGGTATTTGAGAGACGTCCTGAAGCTGCTTCCATCTCTCTCATCATTTTTTGAACTATGCCAGACGGCAACTACATTTTCCTGGGATTAAACTAGCCTGACCAGAGAAGTGTTCCTCAATTTCAGGCCTTACATCACAAAAAAAAATATAACTTTTCTTTTATTAAAACTCTGGGCATCTGGGAGTTTCCCAGGCTATTCCAGGTGCTAATAGCTTTAGTGCCATTTTCTTATGCGCAGAAAAGGCATGTAATTCCCTGAGAATTCCTGTGTTAGTAGGGGGTCTCCCGCATCAGCCAGAGAAAGATAGTCCATAAGAGATATAGCTAATGGCTATATCATCTATATATGACCATATAGTGTGTGTGTGTATATATATATATATATAAACATAAATAAAAGGTGTGTGTTTTGGAGGGAGTGAGAAACAACAGTGGTAGCCCTATATCTCACTCTGGCAAAGCCATAAGGCTGCAAACACGCAGGCAGTCCTTGCTGAAGACAAGCTAAGCTATTCCAGTGCTTTCCACCTCTCTTTGTTTTCAGAACACCAGGCATTTCCCAGGGGAGAAGCAGACCTTTCTTCTCACTTTCCTTAGCTTGACTTTTGTTCCACAAACTCCTTAAGGTGCAGTCCATGCACACCGTTGGCCACAGGTACAGCTATGGGAGACAGCTTGCTCAGACTAAATTTATAAGGTAATTGGAAATGCAAGGGTGCAGAAGGGGAAGGAATGGACTGGTGGAGTACTGGAAGCTTGGCAATTTTCATGGCAATTCACTACCCAATTAAAAATAATCAATCAATATAACGACAGTAACAAGTAGCAATTTGTTGTCATGGAGTACAGAGCAGGCCCACAGGGAGCAGGTTCCCGTTGCCCATACTACACCAGCAAGGTGCTCTTGAAATGTGGAATTGGGGCCAGCAAAACATAAAAATCCATTTGACCTGATTTTTGAAATGTTAGTACACCCACAAGTGTTCCTGACATGAGAAGGAATTGCATGTGTCAGCATCTCTGCAAAACAAGGTCCTAACAAGCGCGTGTATGAGTGCAGCGGTGGGATGTGGGCTGTGACAAAAACCAGCCTGCTGGTGCTCAGGTTTATTTACAGTCTGTTTCAGTCAATAGAGTTCTGTTTCTAATGAGATGCCATAACCCAGACCATTTCCCAGGAACACCTAAATCACTAAGGAAAGACCTATAAAACTGGATGATGCTCTCATGAGGTTTCTTTTAAGATGTTATAGCCTAGAAAGCTATAAAGTAAATAAAGCTTTTTTTCACATCTGTAAGCAGAGATTTTGAAGAGTCAGATACATTGAGATTATCCGGAAGAGAAGAATTTCTATTCTTAGTGCCAGGTATTCGTACTATTTTTTCTTGTCTGTGGAGTTCATCTAATACATGCTCTGTTTTTATGTCTTTAAGTGATTCTCATTACATCTTCACGGAACAAAAGCCATTCTCCAAAACAGCTTGCTGCTCAGGCATGTCTGACTTTTACAGAATTCTGCTTTATTGCTCTCTTTAATGGAGCTGCTGCTATTGGCAATGCCTCCCCACTTAGTGTTGCAGGCAGGCTTCTAAAGCAACCCTCTAGTAAGTTTGCAGCGCTAATGCACAGCAATTATTTTGGTGCACACTCACTTAGATACCACTTTGAATGTGGTAGTAATACGTGGCTCTCTGATGTAACACGTGGAAACAAGATATTTAAAATGCTGGTGAGTACTTAACTGCTCTATTTGCTAATGCATTCTTAAAGCTTTCAACACACTTTAGCATAGACAAATTCCCAAGCAGGAGAGCTGCAGTGCATGGTGCCTGCCCGTGTCATCTACCGTGCTCCTTGGCCCTGGGCATCCTCACCAGCTAGCACCCCAGGTGCTAGCACACAGACACTTTGTTAGCAGTGGGTGTCTTTGGGGCCACCAGGAGAGCAACACTGGCACAGCTGGGAGCAATGGCACTGAATCAAGTTGGCGGGACCAGGCAGGGAAGGCTTCTGCTGCACTCTGTTCTCGGTGAATGCATAGAATCACAGAATGGTTTGGGTTGGACTGGGCCTTAAAGACCATCCAGTTCCATGGGCAAGGACACCTCCCACTAGACCAGGCTGCTCAAAGCCCCATCCAACCTGGCCTTGAACACTTCCAGGGATGGGGCATCCACAGCTTCTCTGGGCAACCTGTGCCAGTGCCTCACCACCCTCTGAGTAAATAATTTCTTCCTTATATCTAATCTAAACCTACCCTCTTTTAATTTAAAGCCATTTCTCCTTGTCCTGTCACCAAACTCCCTGCCAAAGAGTCCCTCCCCAGTTTTCCTGTAGGTCCCCCTCAGGCACTGGAAGGCCATTATAAGGTCTCCCTGGAGCCTTTTCTCCAGGCTGAACAACCCCAACTCCCTCAGCCTGTCTTCCTAGGAGAGGTGCTCCAGACCCTTGATCATCCTCATGGCCCTGCTCTGGACTTCCTCTAATATGTCCATGTCCTTCTTGTGCTGGGGGCCCCAGAGCTGACCGCAGTGCTCCAGGTGGGGTCTCACAAGAGCAGAGCAGAGGGGGAGAATCACCTACCTCAAGCTGCTGGCCACGCTTCTGTTGACACAGCCCAGGACATGGTTGGCTTTCTGGACTGTGAGTGCTCATTGCTGGCTCGTGTTGAGCTTCTCATCAACCAACCCCCCCAGGTCCTTCTCCTCAGGGCTGCTCTCAATCCATTCTGCACCCAGCCTGTATTTGTGCTTGGGATTGTCCTGACGCAGGTGCAGGGCCTTGCACTTGGCCTTGTTGAACCTCATAGGGTTCACACAGGCCCACCTCTCATGCCTGCCCAGGTCCCTCTGGATGGCATCCCTTCCCTCCAGCGTGTCGACTGCACCACAAAACTTGGCTTGGTGTCATTGGCAAACTTGTTGAGGGTGCACTTGATCCCACTGTCCCTGTCACCAACAAAGATGTTAAACACTGCCGGTCTTGATACTGAGCCCTGAGGAAAACCACTCATTACTGATCTCCACCTGGACACAGAGCTGTGGGCCGTAACACTTTGAGTGCTACCATCTAACTAATTCTTTACCCACCAAGCGGTCCATCCTTCAAATCCATGTCTCTCCGATTTAGAAACAAGGATAGCATGTGGGACTGTGTCAAATGTTTTGCACATGCCCAGGTAGATCATCATGCCAAAATACCAGGTAGATACCTTGTAAAGCTCACAAAAGCAAGACACCTGGCAGAAAGACTGCTCACCAGTCCCAGCCTTGTTCTCACGGCACTGCTTATCCACAGTTAGATCCTCTGCTCTGAGGCTTTGGCAGTACTGGAGGATGTGGAGAGGCGGCTGCTTTCTGCACTGGATTCCCTCACTTTAGTTCAGCCTGGGCAGCGGAGGGAGCCATGCCCGCGGGAGCTCTCTGGAAAGCCACCCCTTCCCACCAGGCTGGTGCCCAGGCAGAAGTGGGGCATCACTCCCACCAGGAGCATCCTGCTCCCTGGCTACCGCTTCGGCAGCACAGCCCCTCCACATCCTCACAGGGATAAGGGAGGAGGCTCTGACCAGAAACCCGTGAGCCTTATGTACAAGGGGAGGCTGCCACAGCCAACACCAGAGAAGTCTGACAGGGCTGGGCTGCAAGTCACCACAGCCGTGACTGAAACTGTGGCAAGGCATGGTGCAGAGTAGTGCAGCTTTATGCTCTGTGCTGCTTCAGCTTTTTTTTTTTTGCCTTTTTTTTTTTTTTTTTTTCTAGCATTCATAGTAGTACCAGAAGCGTGTGACAGGTTGTGCAGTTGTCAGCACGCTGCCAGGTGAAGTGACGTGAAACTTGCAGTCACTTCAGCACAACAACAGCACGGGTTGCTCCAGCCCCAGGCAACCTGGCCCCAAACCACCTCAGCTGTGGTGGCACCTCACTCGTGCTGCCCTGGGGCCACTTGGCGGGGGCACCTGCTGTGCAGCCGTGCTTCACACTGGAAAGCACAAGGTCACACAGAGACCAGGTTCAGCGTCCCGACCAAGGCGCACACAGGCCTGAGGCTCAGCTGGATGCACGCTGATGGCCGTGCAGAGGCAGAGCCAGGCTCAGCAGGCCGTCTGAAACCCAGGCTGAGACCGCAACCCAGCTCCCCACCTGCTGCCACGTGATGTACAGCATAGGCATATATTCTGGGGGATACAAGCACAGCTATCCAGCAGCAGGCAGTGCTGCAAACACAGGTTAGTTAGTTAATTCCTTACTATTCTACGTCCCTTTTCATCCCCAGTGATGGTTAATAAGCAATAAATAAATAAATAAAAATGCTATGATATTTTAAAAATAGATCTACCGTGTGAACATATGGTTGTAATTACTTTCTTTATGAACAAGTCTATTATTTTTCTTTCCTTACATCTCCTCCTTGCTACAGGAAGCATGCCAGTTTTCAGGCATCTTGCTTCATTGTTATTGGAAGGAAATTTCCAAAACGCAGTTTGTTTAACAAAGGCTCCTAAGCCTATCCTAGGAGTCACCCTTAAAAACTGGGCTGAAGCAAGCCTGAATGAACTGAAATCTCTAACAGTCATGGGCACGTCCTTGCCTCTCCATTTTCATTCTTCATTGCTCTCTATTACATTAACCTCTTGCATGTTTTCACTCCCTCTTTTTTTTCTCCTGATTCTTCTTCCCCAAGCCCAGCCTCCCTTCACCTTCTCCCCATTATGTTGTCTCTGGCTCAATCCCTCTCCTGCCCACAGCTTTCCCACCAGCCCTCATGCCATCCCTGATGCTGTAATGCAACACGTGTCCCCCTGTGGCCCCGGAGATTTCCCTCCATTTCCCAGTACCTCAGTTCCCTCACAGGAGCTTGAAGTCACCCTCTCTCCTCATTTTCCCTCCTTGCCCTCTTTTCCATGATTCCCTGTCTCACTACCTTTTCCCTTTCCATGATTTCCTGTACCTTTTCCACATCCTAGCCCCCATCCTTTCCCAGTTCCCATCTCCCCTTCCCTCTGCCCCCCTCCATTGCCTCTGTCCCCCCCAGCCCTCCCTCCTGGGTCCCTCGCCCACCCCCAGAGCCACGTCCCCAGCCGGCTGTGCTCCCACGTCAGCTGAAGCTGGGACTTGGGATGCGCAGGGGGGCTGCGGCTGTGCCGGAGCCGGGTCGGGTGGCTGCAGGCGTTGGCAGGCTCTCTCCACCTCTGTGCTGCTCTGGCTCCAAGAGGCTTGTTTTTAATGAAAACAATCCTGCTGGATTAGGGGAAGCTGCCTCTTCCAAAAAACACATTGGATTTCAGTACTAGAAGGGGAGAAGTGGCCAAAGTAACGTGACCCATGAAATACCTTTGAACTCTTGTGTTCCTGGCACACCAGCAGAAGGCACGGCGTTGCATCCAGCCACCAGAGCAGTCCTGCTTTCGTGGCTAAAACCACTCCTGCTACCACTGTGAGGGCAACCGCACAGCCCTGCCTCCCAGCCGAGAATGTCAGAGCGTGACACAAATGTTACTTAATGAGTTGTCAGAACACTGTGAGCAGATAAATGTTGTTCTTGTTCTCTCACACAAGGATCCAGATCAGGTATGGTGACCTAGTGTTTCCAGTGCCACTTGGCACCTTCATTCTCACATCCATTTGGTAGCAGAAAGACAGTCCAGCTCGGTATCCAACGTTATTTTATTTTGTGATATCATTTATTGCCAAATAATTGTTAAGATCAAAGTCGGTTTGAGTTTCAGGGAGGCTTTTTGGCCACTGAATGTCCAATACCGGCCATTTCCAGCCTGCACACATACTGACCTTTCAGGCCAGTGCTCAGAGTTTCGCTGCAGCTCAGAAGTGCTCCTAGGAACTGGGTAAGCAGTCCAGTTCGGGTGGGTGTACTTCAGCATCACCCAGGGAGATACTTGCAGGACCAAGCCACATGTAGACCATGAGTGAGTTTGTTGCATTAGAGTGAGTGTCCTCCCTGCAGCTGAGCGGGAAAGAGGGTTGTACAGGGCTGTTCCCCCACCCACCGTGGGGTGCTAATGCAGGAGAAAGATATGGGGCCTGCAACCTCTTGAAGATGGATCTTCAAGTGCACCAGTCCTGATGGCCTCGTGACAGTTTTGCCTGTCCTAAAATAAGCCTGTGTTGCCTTTGAAAGTGGTGTTATAACATGAGAGACATGCCTACCAAACCAGAGATTTGGTGCGCCCTTCTCCTGACTCACTGGGAGCAGCCACCAGCTGCTGTTAGCAAAACCTCACAAAAACAAGAGGAGAACCAGTGAAGGCTGCACAGCACATTGTGGTGCTGAAGTTTGCTGAGGCACAAGCCGGGGATGAGCACATGAGCTAAAGGCAGTGTGTTGACAGCTGAAACCAAAGAAAAAGCATCGTGGACTTCTGAGGAGCAACAGAAATCAGGCTTCATGTGCACAGAGCTCACTGGCGCGGCAGACTGGGGGATGCTGAGCACGGGAAATGCTTGTTCCTTCCAATAGTCCTTGGGAAATCAAGCTTTGTGCTTCTGGGTTAAGTAAGATTACACTGAAGGACACTTGATTCATGTAGTTGGTAATTCCTCCCTGTGGAAGTGATCCTGAATATCAATGGACTGCTCCAGCTGGAGAAGACATCTCTTATTTCAATGTCTGCTGGGTACCGACAGAAAGAAAGCCAAGGAAGCAAATCCATTGCATTTTCAAATTGCAATTTTTTCTTTCAAAAGAAACTGCAAAACATTAGTAAGATCACAAGCTGGAATTAAACTTGTCCCTCACTATATTCACCTGTCACAAAACCTGTCAGGAAATGCACCATTTCAGGCCAAACGGTGGGTCTGTTGTCTTTTGGGGCGGCTGTCCCGGGGTGGGAGCCTGTACAGATTTAACTGCAGAGTGCCACAGTCACTGCCCTTACCCCCTTGCTTCCACCACTTTCTGATGATTGTCAGACCCTGCACAAAAGGCACGTCAGTGCTGCGGCCCGATAGAGGATAATTCATTTTCCTGTGATGGGTTAATTAGCTGAGGTTTTAATGTGCTGAACTGCTCAGCATGGGGTTCAACAGACCCAGAGCCACTGCAACAAGGGGACAGACATAGCTGGGAAGGGGAAGGAAAAAAGAGAGAGATGTTGGGCCAGCCAGCAATTGGTCTCTCACCAGCCTAAAACCATCTACGTACCTAGGGGGATAAAATTCTTCAGGTCTAATGCTCATTTCTATGTTAGTCTAAAAGGACAGTCCAGATAATGAGCAGTCTCCTTGAAACAAACCCTCAAATCCTCCTCTAGGTCTGACCTGCATGAACCAGACTGGGTTTTTGTGTGCAGTTAAACAGATACAATTTCACACCGTCATCCAAAAGGACACGACTGGCCTGCTGCACACTCCCGAAGCCTCCCTAGCACCGAGGTGGGGACAAATGGCAAAACGAGTCAGGGAATGTCTCAGTCTGACGTCAGATTTTATTTTTCCCCTGGGCCTGTTTGCAGCTGGATGTCTCCCCAGATCCTGCCCGCCGGGTCAGGGCACAGCGATGCTGCTGCGAGCCATCCTGGGCCACGTGTGATGAGCTAAGCGTGCACATATGTGTGCATGACCGTGTCCATGTGTAGATCCTTTCTCACAGACATAGCGGAGTTTTCTTCACAGGCATGGAAACTGGTACACACATGATTTTTGTCCTGACTTGGCAAGGCTTCCCCATCTTGCTGCCATTAGTACATTTTTTCCTCTCAGTGGTCCAGCCCTAGAGACCACCCCGAGCTCTTCTTGGGATATGTTTGGCAGCTAGAGGGGTTTGCATGCCAATTGGATTATATTTTATACATCAGCAGCAGTGCCTGGAACAGCGCCTGATCTTTTGGCTTCCTTCTGTGGTGACCTTCTCTTTCGTTCGACTGCTGCATGCTCCGAGGTCTGTCGGTCTGCCAGGTGCCAGGGAAGCAGCAGCAGGACTGAAATCCTCCGAGCATGTACCTGCCCTTCCCACATCAGTATGGGCACTACAGGAAGGCTCATGAGGAGCAACCTGTGAGCAGTTCAGCTCCTGTCGGACAGTGTCCTCTCCGTCGAGCAGTGGGCCAGCAGGAGCTCCTGGGTTTGACAGCTTTGGCTTGTCTGAGTTAACAGCCACGCAGTCAGCCCAGCTCCGGCCTGTAAAAGACAATGAGATCTCCTGTCACCCCTTGCAGATGATATACGTCCTTTGGCTCGTGGCCATGTGAAAGTTTGTGCGCTTGTACCGATCCTGCCCTTGCTATACAGCAATTTGGGTGTGTTCTCCAGCGCTCTCTCAAGCTGCTGTCGGCCATCTCTTTATACCACACAGTGCGTAAGATCAAACTGGTATCCCACACCATGTGGACCAAAGGATAGGGCCTACCTTTTCACAGACCTCAGGATACTGCTAGCATCAATATGTTCCCTGGGGATGCTTAAGAAAGGTGCTATTCTCTCACGTAGGTCTGCAGACTGCACAGCACAACCTCATGGACCACACGTAGCGAGGAGTGGGACCACATCGTGTGCTCTCCTGGGATCCACGGGAGCCTGACATGGAATGACCCAGCTGGGCTCTTCCCCTCCTGCACTCCCTCCTGCACTTTGACCTCTGCATTGGGAATATAGTCCTCTGGCTATACACTTTGCTTTCACCCCGGAGACACTTTAACAGCCAGGAACTCATGGAGGACCACGGCCTTTGAAGGCTCCTGCAGGGAAGAGGCAGGAGCACTGTCCCCTGGTCCTGCTCATGGTGCCACTGCGGCTGCGGGCAGCACAGAGGAGGTCAAGCACATCACTGAGGAGTCTGTCTTTGGCTCCAGAGGACTGATGTTCACTGGCACCGTGGGCCTTTCACACAGTGCAGGAAGCGTAAAAGCCCTTGAAGTGAAGTCTGTATCAACTCGGTGCCGTTTTTACTGCCTATTCTGCTATAAATGAGAGCCGGGCCCCAAATTATCCCAGTTAATGTATCATATCAATATGATTTCATGTCGTGTCATACCATGAAGGACAAATGAAGGGTCTAGTCCTGCAAAAAATATTTAGTACCTACAGAACACTCTCAAACAGCCCTCGGTGACTATTTATAGCAGGTGTGCATTGCTCCATGGTGCTCTGAGGTCTGGGGTCTGCTGTAGCAGACGGATGCACAATCTGGAGCAAGATGTATTTGCCCGTGGCTAGTAAATAACAGAGTTTGCTGTAGGTCTTCCTCCATTGCTGTTTGCCTCTCACTTTTAAATGCCACTCACTTTCTCTGCCAGAAAAGTAGATTACTACTAATGATCAGAATAAATTATGTTCCTAAAGTAATCTCCACTGAAATGCAGACCCCTCCAAGGTGACTCTCCAGCATAGCTCTGCGTGCTATGTTAGGGTGCAAACAGGGAAAAAGAAGAATATATCTGTAAATAATGAACTGAAAGAATTGTCACAAGCATTTCCAGTAACATACTTTTATTTTTTTTTCAGATGTTCCTTTGCTATCACCTTCTCTTTTTTCTTCTCACCTTTGGCTCCAGTTCAGTGAAATGTTTGAGCACATGTTCAGCTTCAAGCAGTTAATCATGTCTTATGTGCTTTGCTGAATTTTGGCCCCGTTATTAGCTACCCTCTTCGTATCACTAAGGAGAGTCCTGTATTACACTAACAATCTGCAGACCTCACCTCGGGCTCTGTGAGGTTACTTCAAACATTGGCCCAAACAGACGTGTTCAAGAGCATTGCAAGTTGCTGTTTCCCCTGGGAACACATGGTGCCATCACTGTCTGTCTTGGCCAATGTGTGCCTCATTCCTGAGAGGGCAACCTTGTGCGTCCTCTGCAGAAAGCAGACTCTAAATCAGCGGTTTCGTGTGACACTGCACTGTCACCACCTTGCAGCAACAGCACTGGAGACAGCAGACACAAAATTAAACTCTCCATGGTATTCACAGCGAGGGGTAGGAAGAGTATACTGTTGGCACATGAGTTTCTCTCTAATTGTGCATGGACTTGCACTGCATTAGCCTAAAGGCACTTTCTTGCTCACGTGCCCATTAATATATACCTCATTCAATTGACATCTGCTTCTCTATTTTTGCACTACAGCTTAAGGTAAAGTGAATCTGGCAGAACACAAACTTTGTTTTCCAATTCAAGCCCATTCGAGAAAGGCTTTTCCTGGGACTGCAGGTTCATGGAGCGACTAGAGGGAAAGCTGGAGAGCCAGGCACAGAGCCACTTTTGCAGGGAGAGAAGACTCATGTAGTGCCATCTGCCCTGTAAATGCTTTTGGCAGTGCAAACATACATACCATGTCCCCAGTGTGTAGCACTTCCCACATAGAGAAAATTAACATCCCTTGATAAATCACACCCCTCTTCCTCTGGATTTCACTCTACTTGGACAGATTCTTATAGAAATGCTCCTTAAATGCTACATTCTCAAGCTGGCTTTAGTCCCTGTCATTTTATACAGGCATGAATTAGTGTGCTAACAGGAATGCATGTTAAATGCTTTGTTCATGATTGAGCAATAAGGATGGAAAAGCTGTAATGACTGTTCCATGATGCAGACACTATAAATAGAGTGTATTAAAAGAGGATGGTCTCTAACACATTATGTTCTAATCAATAACAACAGGCTGACTCCAATTATATTTTATTGTGTCTGATTGAGAGAAGTATTTACACTGAAGCACTGGTGTGACTCACAGCAGTGGTTTAGTTAGAAGTCAGATTCAATTAGGAATATTTCAGACTAATGGCCATTGTTTCCTACACTCAGCCACTGTCCCATTCACAGGTCTTGGTCAGTCAATATGGTTGTCCCTTCTCTGAGCTTGCACTACCTGCATACACAGCTGTCTTCACAAGAGCACTCTCTAAGCTCATTGAACCATAAGATTCATATCCTAGCTGGATGCAAACCCCAGCAAATGGAAGAATTCTTTGTATAGGGAAGTCTACAGACCCCGAGTGCACATGATCCTTCAAGATTTTTTAACCAAAGTAAACAGGAGAGAGGAAAAAGTGCGAGGAAAGAGAGGAAGATGACAGGTCAAAACAATCTGCCCAAAGCTGCACAGCAGATGAGTGGCACAGAGAGGAAAAACACTGAGTTTCCTAACTCCTGCATTATTAGATCTAACTGCAGTCCTCCAGGCATCAGGTTTTATTTTCACACAGGTCTGAGCTCTGCTGCCTTACCTTGTAAGGTACCCAGGTCTCACTGACACATGGCAGTCAGTCAGCAGTTCACATGGCAGAGACCTCACGTGCCCACATAAGCCTGAGGAAATCCTTCACTTGAACACGATCAACCTGCAGACTTCAAATGCTCAGAACACAGGTAAATTAAATCTGAATACTCATTAACTGTATTAACACCTAATGAGAACTGGACCTATGATAAGCACATGACTTCAACTTTCAGCCATTTTCCCTCCTCAAAAATGAAGTGATGGAAATACTTAGCAGTGAGAAAAGTGCATGTTTTATCTTTCTTTCTGCATTGGGTTTATGTGGCAAGGTTTGTTAGCAGGCAGGCTCCATGGGAGGTTTCTGTGAGAACTGACCAGATTTAAAGCTTGGCTAATGCTGTAGGAAAAACCTTCGATCACATACTGCATTACGATGGCAAGTGCAATGTAATTATTGCAATTTCATATATCTATTTTACATAGCAGCAATTACATCCCTACTTAATACTTTCTGACATCTTGTGAAGATGACTCGTTGGGAGGTGAAAAGCAGGGAGGCAGAACACAGTAGAGCATTTGTATCTGTGCGGAGGTTGCCAACGGCAACTAATAGCATAAAGCTCATTTCTGTCTCCTTAAAGTGTCAAATCTGAAGACACCGCTTGTGCTTTTTTGCCTTTTTCAGCTGCCAGGCAAGGACAGAAAAATGGAAAGAGAGAGAAATAGGTAGCAATAAAGACCAAAATACCTGGTGGTGTCAAAGATAAACCAGATTTATTTGTCTCTTAGACGTTGTTATGATCTGGAGAGAGGAAGCCCACTGCTGTCAGTGAGTTACAAAAGTTGGAAGCCGGGACTGAAAACATCTATTAAAACATCATTGGGAGGCTAGATCCCAAAATAGCTTTGCCTTTGAGAAGTATGAAGTTTGCTTTCTATTATTCTACACCTCTTAACTTCTGAGATTATGGGATGTGACGACATCCTTGGGAGCTGCTAACGTCTGCATCCCGACTTCCAAAGAAACCGTACATTATTGGGATGCACATTCTGATCCATCCATTCTTCGGAAGCGAAAAGTCATTTCTCCCCCCCTTTGGAAAGTCTTGGTAGTACTCAAGTAGCCAGAGCAGGCACGGGTACCATGTCACACGTGTACTAGGGATGTCCAATGGTTATTCTGACACAAAATGTGAATTCACGTTGCCAAATCACTACTTCCCAAGGCTCTGGGGATCTCACATGCCGCATAAGCATCATGTGTGCTAAGTTACCGTGGTCAGTTGGTGACATCCTCCTCCTCCATTACTGGCAACACTATCCAGTTTCACAGGCAGTACTGAGGCCCATAGGGACCGAATGACTGCAGCCATGTAAATAGCATCACCAGGGTAAATATGTAGACACACACAATGTTAGGAGGAGGTCACGCTCGATACTTTCAATACCAGACTATAGTTAGCACCTCTGCTATGACCTAGTCCCTCAGAAATGAGTTACTGCTGATCTCTTGAAACTTGTTGAGCCTGTGGGCTCATTTGGAAGATTTATCTCATTCCACAGTAAAGTGTCTCTTAATATTTGTCTGCACATTAATAAGAAATGTGGGGTTTGGGATGCCTCTTGATGTGGTAGATTAGACTAGAGCATTTGGAGATGCAGTTGTAACACATATTTTGGCTATAACATTTCCAGAGATAGTTTCCATCTGATTCTGCCTACAGCAGGAACTTTCAGCACAAGGACATTTTTTTTTTTTGGTCTCTCCATCTCTCACATTTGTTGTATATTATTCATGCTCACGAGTTCTGATCAATGTGTGTTTGCATGTGTCTGGCACTATCAAGCCCTGTTGCCTCTAAAAGGTACACCACTAGATTTGTGTTTTCCACATTAAAATGCATGTTTATTATTATTCTGATGTTTTTAAACGATTTCCCAGCATATCATTACACTCTGCTTTATTTTGTCTACCCTACTTTAAAGGACATCTTTTTCTGAACCCTAAGTTTGGCTGAACACTAAGCACTCTTTTGCAGTCTAAGAGAACGGTTCATTTTTACTGAAACAAAATTATCTATTTAAACACTTTTTTTTTAATCAAGCCAGGGATCACGAGCACTGGCCAGTGCTAAGCAACAGGCCTTTGTGCACTGCCTTTGTATGTTTTAGCTAAGTTACCGTATTCTTTAAAGGAGGAGAGGTCTGTGTTTTACCAAATGAGAAAACTAGCAGCTTTGAGTGAGACTGTATCACAAAGATTTCATAACAGCATGTTCCAGAGCAGGGGCTAATCTGCTTCGTACCGGTGTTGAACTTGCATCCCTGCTTCTGCACACAGCCTGAACTTAGGCTCCTTTTAACTATCACTCGCCCCATGGCAGGTGGCAGCTGTGCAAGCCCAGCCAGTGAATTTCTCGTGAGCAGGACTAACTTTTACATATATATCTGAAGTGCAGCTTTCAGCTGGATTTTTCCCTATACACTTTTACTGCTTGTCTGTCCCTGAGGAATGTCTAGTATTTCTACTAGTCATTGGCAAAACTCCCGTGGATTTCAATGCAAGCTAAATTTGGCTGCAGAAAGAGACATGTCATTTAGTTTGTGTGATGGTTTTTGGTCTCTCATTAGCATCTGCTGCCCACTGCTATACAAAACAAAATGACCAGTTTCTAAAAAGAAAGATGATTCTTCCGTATGTGTGTTTTCTAACGACATGAGTAATATAGTCATGGTAATTTCATTGCCTGCATGTGAATGTCTGAAGCTTCTAGAAAATCACTTTTCAGAGCCACCAAGTGAACCTGCAGGTCTCCTTAGCTGTGACCCAGCTGCTAATTCCATATACAAGCACTACTTAGTGACTCAGAGACAACCACTAAGTGACATTCAGTGGCTTAGCAGCTCTCAGGTCAGTGCTTGCCCCAGCTCCACTGTGTTGTGTGGACATGCCCCAGGGCATCCCTGTTAGGAATTAACTTGGTGTTGGCATCTGCCTGCTTTGCAGTAGCGGTGAAAATAACTAATGCATGTCAGAATGCAAAAAGAAGGGGGTGGAAAACAGTATGAAATATGCTCTGGGTCATTTGATAATACAGGGAGAGTTTCTTATCCAAAACACAGTTTGCTCCTGCCTATTTTGTGAGGACTGGATGGTATTAGAGGCAATTCCAAAGCACAATTAGAGGCATGGCAAAATTCCCCATAAAGGATTCTTGAAGAGTTTGGGGCAGTTTCTGTTGGACTGAGTCAAAAAAGGTTTTGTAAAAAGGAACAAGACTAAAAGCACATAAAATGACCCAATCAAGAAAGTGGATGAGGAAGTTACATTTATTCTTTCTTTCATAAGAGCATGGGGAGGAATGAAAGAAAAGCAGTTAAAAAATGTACATTTTCACCATGTGCATAGACAGCCTATGTTCTCATTAAAGCAGGCACCCCTTAAGACAGAAATGCAGGTTAGGTTTGCTTACAGCTGAAAGCAATTTCAAGAGCTATAACAGTACTAGTATGCAGGGTCCAAATCCTAATCTTAGCTGGTGGGGATGGTCTTGCATGTGGCTGTAATGGCGAATGTGAGAGGTATGGGTTCAATTTCCTTCCCTACCCTGCAATCTCAGTTTGGTGTGGAGGGAGGAAAGACAATAGAGGGCCAGATGCTTAAACGTGGTTTGGAAACCAAACTCCCATGAGAATGACACATGTCAGTGCCTTTAAAACATGGGTCTCTCTGTGCCTCTGCTCTCCAGCTACAGAGCACAAACAATGGCATTGCACTCCATCCAAAAAACACAGAAGGGCCAATCCATCAAGGCTTAAGAAGTGCACAGATACATATTCCTGTGACCAGGGATACGAGAAATATTATCTTCAGAATTAACTCAACTTTCTAATTCTGTGGGTTTTTTTTGTTGTTTGTTTGTTTGCTTTTTTCTCCTTGTCCCAAAGTACACGATATTGCTGACCTCTGCAAAGGTCAGACTGGGCTAGTACAGCAGCAGTGGTCCTCTCCTGGAGGGGGATATTCTGATGCCACAGAGTTAGGAGAGCAATAGCAGTGCTTGATGAGTCCTGCCTGTGACTCAGCACCCCTCTCCCCTTTCTGCGTTCTTAAATTTTTAGCGACTGAGTTTGTATCCGTGCCTTTGCTCCAGCACGAACCTTTGATGACAAAGCATCAATGAAGGTGATGAAAAGCAAAAGTGAACTCAGTGTGAACCTTGGAACCAACTGTTGGCAACTCTGGGATGAACCTTTACTCCTCTTCCATACACAGGTACCCTGCTGAAACTACAAGACCCAGCATGCAACACCACATCTTCATTGAAACAGAATATCAGCTGCATAGGAATTAAACATCTTGGTAACAAAATATCTCCACTTATTATTGTGTGGGCAAAAGTTTTCGGATTTGGTCTCGCTGCCCCCAGGAACCTGTGTTTGAGGTATATGATATAGCAAAGTTTGGAAGCCAGCAGGTTCAAAGCACCCCACAGCTATTACAACTCCACCAGAGGAAGAAAAACGGCTATACAGCACTTTTTGACTGCATTCTACACAGAATTGGTATATAAAGCACATAACAAATATCAGAAGATGGACTTTGGCATTATATCTGGCCATGCTTGAATAATCAGGTCAGGCGCATTTGTTTCTGTTCCAACCTCTCCTGCAGATACTGGCTTCCGTGTTTTATTCTGGTTCATGCAGGCCCCGCAACCATCTGCAATTTGGCAGCTTCTGCTGAGTTAGAAAATGTCAGCGGGAGAGGGGAGGGGTGACTAAAGAGAAGAGAAAAGACAGAAACTTTTCCAGCCATCAGCTTGCCTTTCTTTTCAGCATGGTTTGTGTGAGCTCTGCTGGCAATACCTACAACTTCTTTCTTTCATTAGGACATCTGATTGTGCTAACTGCAGCTGCCCACTGCTTGATTAAAGATGTGCTTTTAACTGAGAAGAGTGCAATTAAATGTGGGAGTTGTATGGATCCAAGACCTTAATCAGGGGCAGGAGAATAAAGTATTGCAGACTTGGAGCATACTGCCTGGAATCTGTTAACTCAACACTGACAGGCAGAGACCAGCTCAGTTTTGAATCCAATATGCCTTATATGGAAGATTCAGCAACATTTTAATAATTTTTATCCACTAGGCTGATAATAGGAAGTTCCTCTGATGACACTCTGTGAGACTTGTCCGCTGGTCTTTGGGATGCCCACAACAATTTTCCAGAACTAGGACAAAAACTCAGCAAATTTTGCCAAAGTGTAATGTGGAGATACTTGTTAATTGAAGAAAGGAATTCTCTTTGCATCTTTTCACGTCTTTCATCCATGGCTCCTTTCCAGATTACTCCCAGAAATTCAATGATAGGAAATATTAGGTGAAAACTGATCTTAAACATACTGGTCATGATTCAAGACAGAAAAGACTTCTAATGATTTCAGTGGATTTTGGATTTGTTGCTCTTTGTTTTACCCTGAAATAGGGAGTTCCTGCTGTCTCTCTGCTATGTCTGCAGAGTGACTAACATAATCTAAACAGACAAGTCAGCCAAAGAAAGTATTATTATAACCATTATTTTGCAGAAGGGGAACGAAAGTCCAGACCTGCAAAACTATGCAAGTGCTTCACTCACTCCTGCAGAAACAAGCACTGGGTTCCTCTTTGGTAATCTGACCCAGTGGTTTGAGCGAGATTAGCCAAATCGTCTATTGGTACAACAAGAAACCTGAGCATAGATCCCCACAGTCGCAGTCCCATGCACGATCTTGATGCTGTTTCTGTTCTTGGATTAAGATGAACAAGAACAGAAAACTAATAGTAAACATTAAGTGATTAGACCTGAAATGTAAGTACAAGGATGAAGCTCTACAGAACGCTTGTACATTTTAAAAAGGGACTCTTCAAATTGTAAATATAGATTTACAGAATTACTTACCCAATGTTACACAGTTCACTGGCTAGAATAAGCTTGACATAGTTATCAAATTACTTGAGATAGTGATCAAATTTCTAAATAATTCATACCTTGCTAACCTGTGAAAGCACATAAAGGCTGTACCCAACGAGTTACTCTCTGTGAACTGAGTCTGAGCAGAACAAACGCTACCTCCTCGGTCTTCAATGAGATCTACAGTTAATATAACATAGCTCTGACCTAGTTCATAGATCGATATTTCACAATGGCATGATAACATCACTGGACTGGAGCACTCTTCTGAATACAAAACCAGCTAGATTTTCCCTTCCGTAACGTTAAGTGAGATGACATCAATGACAGCATCACTAGACTATGCAAATTAGACTAATCTGGGAAGAAAAGGAAAAAAAAAAGAAAGAAAAAGGAAAAAAAAAAAAAAGACAAACTGAACAAATTGGACTAAACCAGAGGTCTGAATCTGTCCAATTTTGGATGAATTCAGTTTGGACACAGTTTATGTTTGACCTCTGTGTGCCAAGTGAATGAACAGAATTTCCCCAAATCATCCTGAATTGGGGAAATCTTCAATTTTATTCCAAGTCTTTTTTCTACAGCCTTTCTCCAAATCACAGGAAAATGTACATTGGGAAAAATATGAACTTACTCAAACTGGCCCTATAGATATAGCAGCAAACCTATAGTGTTAGAACAAGATACCACGAGAAAGGATTAGGACTGCTTTAGCTGAAATGAGTAATAAATGACTCGGTCCTACTCCCTACCCTAAAATGTCTCAGCGTTTCCTTTCACTGGGATGTTGGTTGGGATCCCAAGTCCAGTGTAACGCCACTGTTTGTTTCAGTTTAGCTAACACTGATTCTAACTGTGTATGGGCCCCACCGTTGCAGTTTCCATAAAGTGAACTAAGAGCAAAAGCAAGGAGGAAGCAATAACAAATAGATCAGTGTGTATATACACGTGTTGTGTACATGTGCTGTGTGCATGTGTATACACACATAAAAGCAAAGCAAGCACTCTGAACTGGTGAGCTTTGATTTTTCTCAAACACTACAGAGCCCCAGAGGTGGTGTCTCCAGCATTACATCATCCTGCTTCTCCCAAACATATTTAAATGTATAGCTCCTATGAAACACAACAGCCAAGACCAAAAGACATATGGTCTGGCACTGAATGGCACCTCCTAGGAAAAACAAAATATCTAACACATAACTACTCTTAGGAGGTTGTACAGGCAGCATAGTGATGCTTAAATCACAAGACGACTGTTATCTTAATTTCTGAATATTACAAATTACTCCCATCGTCCACTTTCCCCTCACTACGAGAGAAAAAAGTTGGTTTATTTCCCAGAGACAAGAGTAAAGGGACAAATCAATTCTAAAAACCTTGGTGGGCTGGCAGCAGATCACTGGCTGGAGATTTTTAAACAGTTTTAAATTCTTCTTGGCCCTTTATACATCTAGTTCAATTTTTGGCTACCTTTCAATAGAGAATGAGGAATTCTTCACTTTCTGTCCAAACTGCTGTAAAGTTTTGCTATAAAAAGAATTAAAATTGCAGAAGCCCATCCAAGAGGTGGTTGAGAGAGACAGACTCCTGCACAGAAAAGCAGAAAACAAAAGCTTTCTCCCCAGTACAAAAAAAACAACCAACCACCACTAACAACAAAAAAATTCAGCCCCGAACAGGCTGCTTTAGAGCTTGTTGCAGGCAGACCACAAATGACACTTTTCTCTGGCTTCTCAGAGACAGGCCATGGAAACCTCTTGTGTTTTGCAGGTCTGGAGGCCTGCAGAAGAGGAGCTGAAAGGTTGAGAGAAACTTCTAGGCAGCTATTTTTGCCAGGCCCTTTTCTCTTCAGTTTGGGTTGCTGATTCTTCACCTCCCAATGGAAGGAGAGCCAGGGAAGGAGTAAAACTATGGAGGGGAGAAATGGAGGTTCAGCTTCTCTGCATGGACAAGAATGTGACTTCATTTCTTTAATCTTAAACTGCCAAAGCACTACAAAAGTCTCCAACCCATGCAGTGTCATTTTGCAGTGCCTAAGCTAGAGGATTTTTCTAACTCTCTCTATTTCCACTCTCCATCCACCTTCTCCCCCCACCCTGCAGTACAAGAGGCAAAATTAGGATCAGAGCTTGTAGAGTAGGCTTCCAGTATTTGGAAGGAAAAGGTGGTATGTATAAGCACATTTTTTTCATTAAAAGATTTGACTGTATTTACTTACTTAAAAGAAAATGAGCTTTCAGAAACTGCTGGATCCCATTAACTGACATGCTGGTTTTAATATGTAAAGCATGTCAGTAGCATTTTTGGGGGAGGAGTCTGTTTACTTACAATATTGGAGATAATTTACCAGTGTTTAATATGAGTCTGACCGTGGTACCCATCTATACACAAAATGGCATCCTAGAGCCAAAACAGCTACACTGGACACTGTCAGACTTCCTGGAGGGAAAACTGTTAACATGTCAGTTTGGACAATATCATCTCCCCCAAGAAGATCATGCACTTTTACATAGATATATGTATAGACAGGAGATGTGGCAGTGTTAAGAGCCAGCTTGTGAACCCCTTACCTCCTTTGGTAGCAGGCTACTTCTCTGAGCAGGCATTTTGGCTTCAGAAGAATTCCCTGAGGGACTTCTTACCAGGAATAGCTCAGGTAGCTCATCTGCCTTCAGGTGATTTTGAAAAATGAATCTCAAACTCCCAATGAGAATGCCTTTGTGGAAACTACAAGGATTCTGCAAAGAAACAAGCAGTCCATATGTACACATATATTTGTCTGTGGTGTATTTCCATCAATAATATCTTAAGCAGCTCTACATCATATATGGTACCAGAATTGTCGAACTACTGCAGATATCTCATGAGGTAGAAGCAAAACTCAGTATGATTTTCTGTGTCACCATCCAAAGTGCACATATGAGTGCAATTTTCTTTAAAGAAAGTCCTTTTCTTTAGTTCTTTTCTCTCTCCACAAGTATGATTTCTTGATGCTACAAATTCTTCCAGTTGCAGTAAACTGCTTTAGGGAAATCTAAGGGGCACTGATAAAAGACTATGCAGGCACATCTGCTACATCCCTGTGACACGCTACCAAGTTAGTAGAAGTCCATGCACCCACTGAGACCAAATATTAAAGAACCTTTGCCTTTACTGGGGTGACTGGTCAAGGGACTTTAGCTCACTCGTTACTATCAGCCAGTACAACCTGCTTACCTGTATTATACAGCTGTGCAGTGCTTGCTCTCTTCCCTCCATTTCATATTGGGATCACATCTACTCCCTAGTAAAGGGAAACATTATCTCATGCAACACAGCCCAGATATTTTGGGCTCACACATTAGATGAAATGACATAAAAGTAAGATGTAGGGATTTTTCCCTATGATGTCATTTTTTCAGTGATTATTGGCCACGGTGATTGTTCACCCACACAAACACGCATCACTGGGAGGAATCAGTCTCTGGAACTTCCAACAGAAGCACTGTAGACTGAGATTACTGAAGAAAAGGCTTAAATCAGCAGCCTCTGGATAGGTACTAGGAAAATTAGTTCCTATAAGAATAAACACTAACTAGTAGTTGCATATTTTTTTCACTGCTCTTTTACCTAGGGAGTAGTAAGGGATTTAAGACTACGTGAAATGGATCTGATCCAAATTCATGAGATGCTCCGTCCCAGGACAGGTGCTACTTCTCCTTCATTCCCCAGATGTCCTTAGAGAAGGGCATCCCCCCAGAAAAGACCATAAGACTGAAATTTTTGTCCCAGTCTGGTGAAAAACATCCTGTACAGAGGACTGACGTTGCTTGTACTCTCATCAGGCTGCCTGGCATGACCCATGGAGCTGAGGTACAGCCCAGCTCTTGTTGTACTCAGGCAAAAGGCTGATTTACATTTATGTTTCAGGAATCTCCACATTTCAACAGTGTGACAGAGTGTCCCCTTGTTGGGAATCCTGCGTGGGTAGAAGATACAATCTGCTGTGCATTCAGTAATGTTCATGCTACGAGCACTATCATGTTCCTGGTGATAAAACCAGCTGCTGCCAATGAAAGGATTAACAAATGAAACAAGCATTCCTCAATAACCACCACACCATCAGATATGGGAAGAGGAAGGATTGGTGTTAATCTGACATCCATTTCAGTATCTCTTGCTATTATCGGCTCACAGAATGGGAAAAGGGTACATACAAAGATGCTGACTGAGAGAAGACGGTACATTACAGGAAGTTTCAGGTGGTATGAAGCAGGCAGCACACAGACATCTTCCATTAGAAGCAAAGAACTATCCACAACAATTACTACAAGTGTTACACCCTCCTATTTGATTGATCTGTTTCCTTTCCAGCTTTTATTTGCACACTTTTCACTTTGATCTTATTGAGGGTTCAAGTCTCCTTACACCACTAAAAAACCAATACAGTTCCTTGTAGAGTAACATAGCTTGCAAGGCACCCTTAGGTATGAGCTCCCATAACCACACAGCCACTGAACGAACCGTACATATCAGGA
The DNA here is from genome assembly GCF_040182565.1 of Anser cygnoides. Lineage (NCBI taxonomy): Eukaryota > Metazoa > Chordata > Aves > Anseriformes > Anatidae > Anser > Anser cygnoides. Next base: position 65,085,929 of record NC_089875.1, on the reverse strand, counting down.
ACACATCTCTGCTGACACAAGCACTTTGCAAAACAGAAAAGAAATGTGGGTAAGGGGTAGAAGCAAACCTCACAAGCAGATCAATCATCATTTCAGAAAGCAAAAGCAACAAGTTTTATATAATGTATGCCATTAACAGTTGATGAAGAAACTGCATTTTCAGTAAAGCGAACCAACAGATCAACTTCTAATATATTTGTGAATGGCAATAATAATATCAGCATTTTTAAGAATAGGCTGTCCAAAAATATTTTGATGGTGGTACAAATAGAAAGTCCTGTGGTATGGCATATACATAAAGAGCAATGGCAATAAACAACCTAAAAATATACATCCACCGGGAATCGAGGAGGGATGGAAAGGCCAGAGGCAACAAGGGGCTTTGATTTAGTGCACCAAGAGGAAATGCATTCTGCCTTCCAGTTTAAAGAGCATGTACGCAATCAGAGTCCACTACAGATCCGTTCAATAGAGAATATCAGCAGTGTAATTGCTACAGCTGTACACCGCAGGTCTCAAAGCCAAAGGAATTCTTTGCATAGCAGCACTGTGAGAATTGCATAAGTTCTCTCATGCTAGGAAATTTAGGCTCGGTCCAGAAACAACAAAACTCTGAGGGAAATGGCCTACCTGCTGGGCTGCTGTGGACCTTGCTAAAATGCTGTCGAAGACATTTGGTAGAAAATTCCTATTTACAGGTACAAGTTCTTAAGTAGACAACTGGAGCAATAAACTGGTGCTCTGAGTGCTCTGGAGAGTTATATTACACTGATTGCCAACTCTTTGCTATACATAACAGTTAACTCCTTTACAGTAACAGTCAAAGAGAATTGCATTGTTGATGGAGAACAAGCAAAGTTCATCCCTTCAGCAACGTTTTAAAGATATATAAGATGTCTATCACTAACACTGTAAAGATAAAACATTTAGGGGAAATAAACTCTGTCTTTGAGGAACAATATCTGGAGGTTTCAAGGTAACTTTTTCCCTCTACTCCTTCCGCCCCCGTCAGAGGTTCTGACCCAGCCTGGTTTTGCAGCACTTGGGTGGCCTGCTATGTTGTATATGGAGGCAAGGCCTGGCCAACTCTTCTCTGTGTTTCCTCCCCACTGTGCTACTCCCTAAAAGAGTTTGATGATGTCTCCATCAGTTTGCAAATATTTCGGTGGGCAGCTGATTTCTCAAGTGCGAGAGGCTGCCCTTCAGTGTGCCTGCCCTGTTACCTAGTTTAAGGTTTTTACGCTTTGAAAATTCGCGGCTGCATTTATTTCAGTGCCCCTAAGCATACACTAGCAAGATCCTAGATTTGTTCAGAGCACAAGTAAGAAGACTCTGTATCAACATTAAGACTTGAGATGGCATGTGGAAGAATAACAAAAACTTATTTTAAAAAATGGCTTAGAAAACGATCAGCTTCCATAGGTGACACCCGCATTACAAGTAGAGTCAATTCTACCTAGATAATTTGTGGTTCTTTTACAAGTGTGTCTGTGTGCATGTGTATAGAGCCTCTTTTCCCCAAGAGCTTCCACGATAAGTACATTTTCCTGTCATATGGGGGAACCTGGAGCTCTTTCCTCCTACAGCAAGTGCAATGAAGCCGGTACTATGGTTCAGTAATCACAGTTCTGGGAACTAAAAAACTCACAGCAGTGCACTGGCCTTGTCATGGGTATGACTGAAGAGAATATTTAAATAGCTTCAGCAGCAAGTTTCTAAAATTGGTATATTCATCTAGCCACCTACAGACCTAAATCACCAGTTTTGATACTTTCAGGCATCAGAATCAATGTCTATAATTAGATGGACACAGAAAAATCTTGACAAAATGGACTTGTTCTTTATTTCAAAAACCTTCTGTTCATTAAACTTACATACATCAGGGAATGTTGTAAGTATTTGATCCTTTCTCTGTTATTCGACAATGTGATATATGTCCAAAGTGATCAAAAAATAAATAAATAAAATTAAGTGAGCTAAAGAAACAACTTCACTGATTAATTAAGGGAAACTGTTTCATAGTTACATTCGTCAAACAAAAGTGCACCACCATTTTTCAGAACAAAACTGCTTAACATTACCATGAAGGTAACTGAAGGAAGTTTGATTGCAGTCAGCACTCTGAAATTAAGAACCATAATTTTACAGTTCTGTCATATTACCTTTTCCTCAGCTTTAGGCATGTAAAGCTGCTCAGCTACTTAGGCATTTGAAAGGTCAATTTGCAAGGCATTTCAGTTTGCCAGTTTCCACAGTTAGAGAAACTTTTAAGCAGTGTTCCCAATTCACTATAAATCATTTGTAATTTTTCTAGTTCTAAGGAAGTTAATGGAGTGCAATCTCTAAATTAGGTCAAACAAGGAAATTTATAGTACTCTTGATTTTTCACTTGAGCACACGGATTTTTGTGTCTGTCCAAATTGTATATTTTCTTCAAGATTCTCTGTTCTTATACCATTTCCAGTAATTACTTTGCAATAATATCCAAGTGAATTTTGATGAATTGTTGATCTGTTTGAAGCCTTCATATATTGTTATGGGGTTTCCTGCCACTCACACATAGAAAGTACCAGGAAGTTTAGATTGGGCAAATTATTCTGAGCATGCTTTTGCCAAGCAGGCAGCCACAATGGTGTGGCTAAGGTTGGATTTATGGCTCTAATGCCTGCTCAATCCAACACTGGCTTGCCCAAGAAGTTATTGATGCTACCTTGGAGGGTATATTGCTCAGAACAAGCTGTCCTCTGCTTTCTCTCTCTGCAAAACTATAGTCATGCAGAGGAAAGAAGAATAAGGCCCTAAAAGGACGCAAAAAGGTGTGGATTCTCATCATGACTGGAGTAAGACAACATATCACTATCAAATTAAGCACAACTAATTTTCCCTATATTGCCACACAAACAATTCACTAGGACAAAAGCCTATACTCTCTCTGAAATCCTTTTTACATTCACATATGAAATGTGCACATTAATGGATTCTGGGATGATATCTGAAATTCCTTTGAACACACTATGTTTCTCCAGGAGAAGAAGAAAAGTTGCAAGACAAGATTAGGCTGATGTTGAAGTGCCTCTTTACTCCTTTTAACCTAGACATGTTGTTTAAAGGTAATATTTATCATCTTTACCACACTACGCATCCAGCAACAGCCTAGAAAAGGGTGCAAAAATTCCAGGATGAGGGACACCGTCTTTTCAGCAAGAGTCTGGGTAGTATCTGTATTTCTTTCACACTGTGGGAAGGAACAAGCCAGGCTCTGTACACGTCATCGCAATGGCCCATAATGCCGAGCCAGGTGATAGCAAAAACACACTTCCAATGCCATTTGCCTGGGATTTCTGGCACCACTGTGATGATATCTCGATGCAGTATTTCCGTACTAGATGCAGCTTGCTGCCAGAGTGCACGTAAACTTTGTAACTGACTGCCACGAGTCAGTCAGGGAGCGGTACGTTAGCAAGTGGCTCAGGCACTCTAGTCTAGGAGGAGAGTAAAAAAGGAGTGTGTCTGCAGCACTGGGAACAACAACGGTCCTTGTTCTCCTGCCTTGAGTGAAAGTAAACAAGTCCATTGTTCTCTGACTTTGCCAAACCTCAAAGTATAGCGCTAGAAGGAAAAATAAGTTTCACAGAATTGAGCATATACAACCCTTATCTTCCCTTCATAAACTGTATGTTATGCTAGTTGAAACTACCGAAGTGTTTACAGTATGCTATATATATAATGGCACATTTAAGCTTTTTAAAGGGATTCGGTCATTTCAGGAATGTCTCTGGTGCTGAAAAAGGTTAATGTATTACAAATCATATAATATTTTAATTCAGAAAAAATACGTCTGGGTATTTTGACCCAGTATCATAAGGGTTAGGAAACTGAACGAGGATGCCATGAAGCATGACTGACAAATCAGTCGAGCTAGTCTGCTTCAGATACATATTGTGCAAGGCATTATCGCTGCAATCAGTCACAAAAATGCATATTTAGTTTTTGTACATTAAATACTACACCTGTGAACCTATGTAAAAGATATACAAAATATAAATGTCATCAGGACTGTATATTTCAAACTTTTTAAAATAAACACAAAGTATATATATATATGTCGGCATATAGGTTGTAGTTTCAATGTCAACACTAGCACAGTTTTTCTCTTCTAAATACAGACCTGTATACTTCCTAGTCCAACACATGCACCTACAAACACATGATCATGCATACAGCTTTACGTTCTGCTGTTTGCAGAAGAGTCAGAATATACAGCACTATACATTGTTCCAACTCAAAATTGATTGGCAAATTAAGGAAGATGCCACTCAAAATAAATTCTTTGTGAGCTAGTACTAAAAAAAAAAAAAAAGAAGAAAACCAGGGGTATAGTTGTTCCATCTTAATAAAAACACTGAAGACCATGATGATGACCTAAGATTCAAAACGTTTTGTCTGGCATGTGATGGGGTCACTCTTGGACAAGATAGGACAGGGTAGAACTGGTCGCTGTGACATATGTCGAACACAGTTACAACGAGGTGCAGAGCTTTCACACCACCACCCAACCCATCTCTGGGTTCAGACTACTGAGGTCTCTGAACGAAAGGAGACAGAGCAGTTGTACGCCGTCCTTCTCACAGCAGGCGGTGCTGACGGTGATCTCGATGCCCATCTGGAAGGTAAGCGTCGATTTGCTGGTCGGGCTGGTCGGGAGAAACCCTTCCCACTTGAACATTTAGCTGGCACAGATATCTGCAACAGAAAGGCAGCTCCTTGCTTTAACACGTTAGGGCACAAAAGTCTTTTGTGGAATGCAATAGGAATGTAGGAAGACATTTGGGGTGACCGCAGAGCAGGTGGTCTGAAGCTATTAAAGGAACGCAGCAATGCACAGAATGCAAAAGAACAGCTACTTCTATGTATAGGGATTCTCACATCAGTTGCAGTTTAAAATATGTGGAGACAAGTGTCAGACGCAAGGAAAGGGACAAAATGTTAATGCAAGACAGAACTGAACATTCCCTGTTAATTTTTTTTCCTTTTTGGAAGATTTGTGAATGAACTCCGTATACTGTTCTACACATAGAAGTCAGAATGCCATCTTACATTACTGGAGTCTATATACTTTCAAGCACTTTTTGATAGATCCTATTTCAGCAGTCACATCTTGCTAAGAACTCTTTTTCCATTAGCACAGCATGAAGCTGTTTACTCTCGGTAAATAATTCAGAATGCTTATTTATTAATGCAGTGTCATGTCTGCATGCAGAGCCTTATATACACCAGAAAAACAACAGGCTTTGATATTAGCTACAGTGATGTAAATCTGAAATAATGAAAATAAACCAAATTCCTCTGTGCCTCATGCCATGTGTAGCTCTTTATACCTCTGTGACATGAATGCTGCTGGACTTAGAATGGTACCCCCTAACCAGGCAGTATCCTACACTTTATACAACGTAAACGGCCACATAAAGTGTGAGCAATTTAGAGTGGAGAAAATGGTCCAATTGGCTTAGTAAAGTTATTCTTGGCTGATATCAATGTAAATTCAGCCATCATCTGATCATTATTTCTTCCCTACATACTTATTGATGAAATTTCATTTTCCTATCAAACTTTCACTGGATAAAAAAGAAATCAGAGGTTTTCCTCTATGCTATAGCAAAGGTGTTTCTGCTAAGCAAGACGCTGCATCACCGAAAGGCTGACATAAAGACAAGCAGTAGAAAATCTATACGGTCAGATTCTCAGCTGTTTAAATTCACATGGCCCCACTGAAGTCTGTGAATTTTTGACAGTTTAAGGCATACCAGCTGACAGTCTAAACCCATTTAAGTTTCTCAGCTCTGAACACATTTGCCTTCTCTTTTCTGAGATGCTAAGGGGCATGTCTATTTGTGTTCTTTGGCCAAGGAGCTCTTCAGAAAAACTGATTTTTCTTTCTTTGTGGCCTTTCATAAAACCTGCAACTTATATTATATTTGAAAAAAAAAACAACAAACACATCTGTTTCTTTTCTCATTAAGAAAGAATGTTGGCAAAGATAATACTTCTAAACTTTTGCAAATACATTTCTGCCAAATATAAATTAATTAGTTATGCCATACTCTTCTGTTCCTGTGAGCCTATTCTTGAATATATAGGACAAGCCTGGAACTGAGACATGAGTAAGAGGAGGTCACTTTATTACTGGAAGCTTTAAGGAAGCTACAGCACCCATTTTCAAATGCAGTTCAAAGAAAATCCTGAAACAAGCAGCACCCAGGACTGAAGAATCCTGTCTCCTCTAGGATTTTGACATTACAGAGTGTGCTTAAGACTTTTGGGAAGTCTTATGAAACAACTAGCCAGCTAAAGGAAGAGGGGAGGGAGTTAAAATCTGATTGCAATTTTTATTAGTTCAGTCCTTGAATAACTGCACTGCGGTTAAAATCTAGTTTTACGCAGCAGCAGCAGAGAGGAGAATCTGGCACACATCTTCACTGGTCATGCTTACTTACATGCTTCTGCCTTCTCACAACTCTATTATCTTCAAAGAAAATCCTCCTGATTCATCCAGATCCTGGCCTAACGTACCTATTTTTATGTAATTATTTACACTATCATGTTAGCTTGCCTCATGTTAGAATCTGAAGCTCGGTACAAAGCTGAACTATTTTGCTCTTGCCATTCTTATGAACCTTACCTCTGGTAACTTCTGTCTCTCCTTTCCTTGCTTGAGTTGCTGCCCAATATGCCTGGCTGAATTCCTCGGAAATTCTTGCTTTCCTTGCTCAATCTGAAGCATTTCTAAATACTGACTCAACGTCTCACAACCCCCATCAGTAGATTCAGTGTTTGCCCGTGTCCATTTATCTTTGCAGCGTTTTTCATTACACGGAGAAGTCACTGTGGATTTTTCATAGTTTTTCAAAAGCTTTTCAACAACACCATAGTTTGACCTTGAGTCAGCTGAGCGCGGGCGACCGGATAAATTACTTGGTCTCCAGTCATGCTCGTGAAGCATGTGTCTATAACTGCTAGTATTTGGAAGTCCATTTACTTGCTTTTGTTGCCCTGTTGATCTGACAGCTTTGCTGGGGTTGCTAGTTTCTTGTTCCTTTGGTGCAGAGAATTTAGGATTTGAAACACAAGATGTATCTACAGTTTCTGTCCTGCTAATAGCAGAGTCACAAGGTGGGCTGCAGGGTTTGTGATCTTCTGATGCTGTTCGAGTCACCTGGTTTTCTTGCAAAGCATTGCTACGTTTATCTGTGTGAAATACAGTCCGGTTAAACTCATCAATCTTTGCTGCTAAAGTTTCATTTATTGGGGTCTTTCCCAAAGTATACCTAGAGTCTCCCAAAAGATCACTGTGCAGGGCAGCAGGGGCATAAAAGTCATTACTGTAAACAGGACTGCTTTGACACTTGGGATTTTGTTTCTGGTGCATCTTGTTGCTCTGGGCCATATTTCCATCTGAGCAACTTTTCTGGGATGACAGTGGGGAGGACTCACTTTTACTGTCTTTGCCAGCATCATATGCCCACGTGTTGTGGCAGAAACTTGTTGGTACGTTGCACTCATTTTTGGTTACAGGTATTGCAGCAGTTATCGTCACAGGACCTTTCACAGTCTGCCCTTCATTTGTCACTGCAGTTTCATTTAGTTTTATAGGCAAAGGATTCACCAGTTTCCTTCCACTCCTACAGTCCTGAACTTTGCAAGTGCTTTTGATGCCTGGATCTCTCACAGGTGCTTCAGAAAGCTGTACAACTGCAGAAAGTGAGTTTGCTAGGTGTCGAGAAGTGCTCCGTGGAGGAACTGGTGGAGCTTCTTTCTTTTGCCAAGGTCTGAAGTCTGCTCCTCTGTCACCAATAAGACCACCATAGGACATGTCCTTCAAACCCTTGGTGGAGCTCATCAGATTCTTCCTATTATTATGCTCCTCTGTTTCAAAAGCAACTGAAGTCTGTGATTCACTGCTGGACACATGGTTCATCTCAGGCAGAATAATTGTGTTTTGGGTTTCTTCAAATTCCCCCAGGAAAGGAAGTGACTTCATTCTGGACATAAAAGAAGAGGTATTTTAGGGATGAGCAATAAGGGTTTTCCCTCAGGACCTCAGCATGGATCCATTCTCTCTGAGAGCAGGTGTTTTAATGCTGGCTACTTAAAAGGATTTGGGAGGGGTTTTGCTGCAGCTGATACACACAACTTATTTGAAAAATACGTGAAGAATTTGAAGAAAGCTCAACCCAGGGAATTTTGTGTTCCTTTTTCTTGACACTAAAATTATTTTTCTGAGTTTTTAGTGATAGATAGTTAGATGACTAGTTGTTTTCTTAACTGTCCTATAGCAAGGATAGTGGCATCTTGTGAGCTTTAATGACTCCAGTGAGAGTCTACCTAACTATAAGCTGAATGAGGAAAACCTGAGTACATAGTGCATCCCTTGTGTAGGTTTCCTAACATCACACGTCATGGTACAAGCGTGTCTTGAGATCTGTTCAAAAATCACCCTTCTTGGCCTGGATTAGAAACTAGGCATCAGCTATGAATCTAGTTTCTTAAAAGATGCAAATGCTAACCTAACTGCAATAAAATCTTAGTGACAGGCAGCACATTGACTGTATGGTTGCATAGAGGAGTGTAAGGAGTCCCTCTGCTCTTTGGGTGCATGTGAGCTTGCCACAATGCAGATTTCCTAGGGAGCTCAGCAGTCATAGCTTAGACATAGCCTATCTCAGTTTCTTTCATGATGTGTACCCCGTCACACCATGAGTAGTCTTACCTTCTGAGCATTTATGCACAACTCAAGAGGAAATCTGGTGTTTAGCTTCCTAAAGGAGACCACGAGCATTGAATTTTTAACAGATTGTGGAATATTCATTTACTGTACTTTTCAGGGTGTGGTTTACCATCTTTCCATTCATACAGATGTAGGGTTGCTCTTCCTTCTCTTGCTTTCTTTGCAGTCTTGGATTGTAATTCCCTGACATATCTCCAACATTTAAGGCTAAATCTGGGTTTTATGTAAGAAACCTCCCAGCCAAATATACCCATACAGCATTGTACAGAAATGCATGGAAACAGCACCAGGGCAAAGAGAAATATCTATTTACTTCCCCAAACCTCTATAAAGCCATTAGAAACACACATACAATGTCATCTCATACAAGTACTTATCTCATTTTGTAGGTTCTACAGATAAACTCAATTCTTCTAGTAAAACATGGCCTTTTATTATATTTCAGCAAATTTAATTTGAAAGTTTTATGCACTGAAAGACTGAGAGGATAGAAACTGCTCAGCTGCTAATAAATTCAAGAGCAAACCTCCCTTCAAAGTGAACAGGAACACAGCTTTATTATTAATTTTCTTCCTCTAAGATAAAGAGTCCAAATATGTTTTTACCTTCTGTGGTTTGACTTCTTTCGAATTTCCTCTTGATAGCTGCATAATTCTTCACTAACTCTGGCAAGTTCTTTTAGAGCCTTTGTAAATATAAGAATAGTCTTTTAACATAAGCCTTTAAATGGTATCTCCAGAATTATTTTGAAACTTATGGTGATTTGAATTTAAGATTCACAGCAAAGGGAATTAGCAAAGCGAAAGATATTAAAATGCCCCCAGGTTAGGAATTGATGTAAAGTGCATGCTGTTAACACATTTAAACAGTGGGAAGACACACAACAATGGCAAACTGAGCAGGAAATAGAGGAAATAAAATGCCTGTAAAAATAAAATCTGGAAGATCAGTTCTTTAGGTTAACCCTGGCAGGCCAAAGCTCTCAGTATTTTCCTCACCCTTGTAACTGAAACATGCTAGACTTTACTTACTACATTGAGATCACCAATATAATTCTTAGCATTTTTCTTGGAAGTTCTGATGCTGATACTGTCTTCAGGTTCCTCGTGGTTCTCAAAGGCCAAATTGTCCATTAGCAAAATATTGTTCTTGCTCTTGGCTCTGGTTTCTTTACATTCAGGTCCTGTTTTACTGAGCAAACTCCCTTTTTCCATCCTGTCATTTACCACATTGTGTTGATAGTTCAGCTCCACTGTGTCACTCTCTTCTGAAGTAGGGGAATGCATGGACAGCTGCAGCATCTTGCTCTGAATGGCCTTATTATCATGGACATTCATACTGTTCTCCCTTCTAAGTTTTACCTCTTGGTAAAGCTGAAAAAACAATAGAACTTTCTATTAAATCACAGCACTCTTCTCTATGACTTAGTGATAAGTCCAGAATGGCATTATTTGGCAATGTGCTGTCACCCCCGTATTTTCTTTCACACTGTCTGCTAAGAACCAGTAGCTTTATTAGTAAATGAAAAGGTGTTAGTTCCTGTTACCCAGCACATCAAAACCAGGGAACTTTGACAAATTATAAAGTAGAAAAAATAGCAACATCATAAAAACCTCTTCTACTTACAGTATCATTTCTTGTGCCAAGAATACCATGGCTCTTTATAAACATTCATTGTTAACTTGCTCTTATGAAGAAAGCACAAAGCAAGCACCTCTGGACAGCCATCTGCCTGCTCTCTCACAGTGTGTAAGGCCAACCCAACAGCTTTTGGAAGGACAGTGAAAAAGAATGACAACATGAAGAACGTGGACATTTCACGGGTAGTGCTGTGGATCTGAAGTGTTCTCATGTTCAGAGACTTGACACTTGACCTCATCCTAAACTCTCAAATTCACTCACAAAGCCCAGCTGCTCATGAAACCTGAGGACTAAACTTTGTAATTTCCAAGAAATGACGGCCTCATATGGGTACAGCACAGCAACAAGAAGGACGGATACTACCTCGTAACTTAGCAATACCATCTCCTAAATCACATAGGTCTTCCTGGAGGAATCCACTAACCAAGTTAGTATTTAGTGGGCTAGAGAAAACTACCAAATGAAATTACAAGCTGATAAGGTAGCACAAGTTTTGTTGAGGAAAACCTTCTACAGATGATGGCATTTAAAAGTCATCTCCCCTTTTCTCCACCCTTGTGGCTTTTAGTGAAGAAACATCAGGCAACTGATATCAAAGGTAGCTAGTTATAGACATAGCTTAAGAAGGGACATTAGGATACCAATAAACTTGGGGTATCATCTCTAGTTTTGTCTGGTCCTGTAGTACGCAGCTATTTGCCTCATCCATTCTCTTCAGCTCCATTCCATTCTTTATCTCTTTTTCTGTCTCTGTCACATTTTCGTAATCCATATGCTAATAAAAAACATTGAACAAACATGGCCTTCACTGCCATTGTCAGGACTACTAATTATCAGAATACCTTTTCACAACACATTACTGTCATTCCAAAACAGGTCATAAACCTAACAAGCTTATTTTCAACTACATACACAGACCACATTACTAACTTTTGAAGCCCCCTCACTTTGGTGGTGAAATTAGGTAAGACAGCAAAGAAATGTCTTAACACAAAGGACAAAATGCAGCAGAGACTGTCACACCAAAGTCTGTAAAAATTGTAGGTAATATAGGGGAGAGCTGACATTATGGAGTTATGTTGCATGCTGAGGGCAGTATATGGCTGCAATTCATTTTCCTTCTCATACTTCCTTGTAAGCAGTCTCTGCCATACATTCCTGTGCTGCTCAGCCACAGGGAGGTGTTGGCAGAGAGCAAGCAAAACTACTCCGTGTGTATATTAGCATGAAAAATGTGGAAAGCTCAATGATGAAAAACTTGTCTCTGTATGTTGCCAAAGCAGATTCCATTTATGCATTTCAGGGTGTCAGAGGGTTCTGTTGAAGTGACAATTTGGAGATAAAAGAGTAACAAAAAATTACCTAAACTATTTCTGGAAGGAGATGCCTTAGAAGTGGCACAGAGTGAGTATTTGTTAGTATGTGTAAACACAAGTGGTGTCAGGGCTTTCATACTATTTATTGTAGCCGTTTTCTCTACTAAATGCTGTCCATAAATGGAGCAGGTTCTAGCCAGAAAAGTTCTGCATCATACAGCGTTTGATGTATTACATTTTTTTTAACATTACCATTTATCCTAACAGACCTGTGCCATGTAACTCCCCCCCCCCCCCATTTTTTTTTTTGGCCAGAGAATTACGATACCTAGATTTTTTTGTTACTAAATATGCATTTTCTTAAACCCCATACATGCAGATCTGTTCAGCATGTCTGAACATGTATAAAATGAGCACTGTGGCTCATGGCCAGAAGAACTGGCAGCAGTATATATAGCCAACAATACAGCAAACTTGACAGAGTTACATTAGTTACATTTAACCTCCTACATCGTATTTGTGAGTATTAAATGAACAATTACAAATACTGATTAACCCCAGGCTTCATATCCTACCATCAGCTATTACAAAATCCCAGTGACAGATAGGAGATAGGATATCACTCAGAGAAAAATAAATCGAAGTGACCTCTAGTCATTGAAAAGACTTAAGTAAAAATGTCAGTGTTCAGAGATTTGTTTAAAAGTACCTCTTCAATTTTCTTCTGCATGACCTTCCATTGACATTCCCATTCTTTCCTTTCATTGTCAAATCTCTCCAGCAGCTCCATCTTCTCCTTATTCCAGTTCCTCTCTGTATTCTCCAGTTGTTTACGCAGGTCCATGGTTACAGTCTGTGTAACAGCAACAAGATAGCTCTGCTTTTTTCTTTCTTCCCTGAATGTTTCCTGAAAGTTTATCAGAATAAGACTTACTTGTCTTTAAATCTAGCTTCCAGAAAAAACAAACAAGCAAAAAAACCCAACCAAATAATTAATGGAAATGCACTTGCAGAAGAGAGCAGCACAAGATTGCATGATATATATCTGCAGTATGGCTGGAAGATGAAGAACTAAGCGTTATAAGACACAAACCTACGGATAGACAGGCCCAATCTGAAAAGAGGAGGGATGCACAGCTGGCATCACGGGATTCACCATTGTCTGCCGCAACAGGCTGTGTACCATGGCCACTTCACATCTTTGTTGTTACTCCTCACTATAAACATGCTTTCAATGAAATTCAAGTCTATGTGATACTGAATGGCACTTCTGGACCTTGGGATCCTGTGAGGTCTGCCCTTGAGGGTGAAAGCTATATTTACATTTGTTCAAAAGACAACTGCAGGTGTAAAGGTATCATGTTTGCTGACGCACTCCTTTCACACATGCATTTAGCATGGAAAATACTATGACATTCTTTCAGCAGTTAAGACAGTAAACGATACATGAGAAGAAAGTTCTCATGGCTATACGAATGCTTTAGAACACACAAAGGAAAAGTCAAGAGAAAAGCAAGTATTAGGTAACAAACACACACATAGCATAAAGCATCATTCTGACTGTAGGTCACTCTAAAGAGTTCATGCATTTTGGATTCACGAATCTACATCTATAAATGTTAGTTCTAGGACCAGCACAAAGAAAACTGGAAACTGTTTTCCAAGAGCACTAACTCAAATTTATTTCAAAACCTTGCTCAGAATATTTCACTCATTTGTGCTTCAGTTTCTCAATCCTCTTCAGAACTCTTTGGTTTCCTTGTATGTGTGAATGAAAAAATATTAATAGAACTACTAAACACATATTTTAAAAGAAATATTTTGGATCTGCTCATTTGACATTGGAGCAAAAGTTACAGATTTACTGGGCCTGATATTCCTCCTGCTTTGTTAGGCTTACAATGGAAACTCCACTACCGTCAGCACACTTACTATGCCAGCTAGGCCGAAGTAACATTCATTCATTCAGTTACAGTGGATTCTGTGGTATAATAGCTGGTACATACACACTGATGCTTGAGTTGTTAACTTTGTCTCTCAAGGCATGCTGTTGTGTTAGTTAGGTGGACCTGGAATTCACTTCTAGTCACAAAATGCCTCTGCATTGCCTTGGTCTCCCGCCAGAAACCAAGTGTACAGGCAGGCAAATGGCTTATCAGAGAGTTAACTAGAGGTAAGCCCTAGTTTATGTTACTGGAATTTGTCCATTTCCCTGACTGACAGTTAGTGATTGTCAGCTCACAGGAATAGCCCATTTTACCGCCCACATTTTCTTTGATGTAGTGAAAATTCACCCTTGAGCTTCACACAGTTCTTCTTCATCCCGTATTTTATTGGGCAAGTCTTGTTGATTCAGCTGTGGCTACTATATAATCAGTGCTTACCAGTGTCTGCATTATTTCAGCTGACTGGTAAGCTGATGCCAAACTTGGAGTCAGCTTCTTTCATCAGCAAGTGAGCAGAGAGCTCTGCTGAGCCCGGTGTCTTTGTGTCAGAGGAAGGCCTCCTACAGCATCTCCCACCTGACAGCCATCTTGGGCCCAAACCTAACCCCGGGGTTGCAGAACCATTTACCCCCAAACAGGTTGGGATTGAGGACTGAGAGAGTAAACTAGCTATTCTCCAGACATCTCTGCTAGCCTGTTTCACAACAGTGTAACCAAGCCAACACATAACGTGGTACTGGAGCTTACTCTTTCAGTCTTTGGCTCACACCTGCCTAAGAGCTCTGAAACGGCAATCTGTCCCTCAACTATTTACGAACAGATTTCAGGCCCTTCTTCTTCCACCTGCCTAAAAATGTGTGGGGCAGTTTTACAAACACATAAAACTTGCTGAAATTAAGAGCTGCTCAAAGACAACACAGCCTTCTCATCATGAAAGAGGTCAAGCACTGGCTCGGTTGTGGCTTCTTAGGGAAGGTGGCCAGGCTATAGAGACTGCAGCTCTTCAGGCCAAAGCTTTGTGCCAAACTTCACTAAGTGTTGACCAAAAACAACTTACAAAAAAATTCTCACAACTACAAAGCAACAAAAAAAATCTTAAAACAACTTACAAAAAAAAAAAACAACTTAAGATCTGTTGCAATCTAAGCACTTCTTGTTAAATAACTTTATAACTGCTTCAATACTTCCTCACTTCGTTAGTTCAAAGGTCATAACTTTTAGTAGTCTTTTTTTTTTTTTTTTTTCTGGCTGCATTTATGCCTTTATTTCTCAAGACACCTCAGAGAAATAAACAAAAGTCACCTCCCTAGTTACTCTACTCCACTGGAGTCCTTTAAATACGTGTCAGAAAGAAACAGAAATGTGCAAGCACTGTAAAGTTCTGAACTAGAGACGCAGAAAGAATCCGTATATATCTTGCAGAAGTGGTGATTTTGCCAGTGTACTGTAAGTACCAGTGGCCATGCTTCAATTGGCAGCATATTACTAGTAAGAAACTCAAGACTATACATCATATATATATATATATAAGAATAGATGTGTACTCCTTTCAAGCATGCATATATCATTAAAAAAG
This sequence comes from Anser cygnoides, assembly GCF_040182565.1. Lineage (NCBI taxonomy): Eukaryota > Metazoa > Chordata > Aves > Anseriformes > Anatidae > Anser > Anser cygnoides. The sequence goes on along the minus strand of NC_089875.1, from coordinate 65,070,665 downwards.
CCCCTGGTGATTTCTTTGTGCTGGGAACTACTTTTGTTATGTTTGCATTCATCTTAACAATTTACAAGCTGTTTCATATGAGACTGTAATTATAAAAAGAACCCGAGATGATCAAAATGCAATCAAGTCTTGGAAGAGGTGAAGAGCTTAGCGACAGAAGTTACAGACAGTTACTTGTAGCTCTAAGATCCACAAAAACCTTGTATTGCTTCTTATGTTTCTCTGATATCCTCTTGACATAAACTCTGAGAAGAAAACTTCTGCTATTGTACAGTGGGTAATTTCCTCAGATAGTTTTAACTCCTGTTTCTGTGGCTCTATTCCCTTTTTTTCTTGGTCTTTGTTTATTGTTTGTTTGTTTGCTTGATTATTTTATTCCCTACTAGCAATAAAATCCCATGTGTAGTTCAGGTAGTATATCCTCTCTCTGTATGGTGTACCCAGATATCCTGAGGAATATTGCATATGGCTTAAGCAACACAAAGGGATGAAAAATTACACCTTTTCATCTGCTGTGTGGATCAGAGCAGTATCTGTGCTCTTGCAGTATTGGCACGTTCTGCATGTCCTAGACAAGGTCAGAAGCTCATTGCAGCAATCAGCTTCAAACAAATAATCAATTTTGTCTACATCAGCTGTGTTTTCCCTTAATTTTCCTTTAGCCCTCCCTCCTTTCAAGCAAAAAAAAATGTTTTAAGTTATTATTTGACATTACTGTTACTATTCCCCCACGTCTTAACTGTGTCTTTTTTATCTACCAATTAAAAATGCAGAACAGTTTGAAATCAACCTCTACTAACTTTGTAAAATAATCTGCAGTGACATCAGCTGAGGAGACGTTATTTTTCAACAGAGATTAATTAGACTGGATGTGCATGACCATTCAGATACACAAAACTTCCACTGATTTTACAAAAAAAAAAAAAAAAAAGCAATTAAATGATATTTCCAACAAGGTGCTATATTTTGGACGACTAAAGAAACCATAAAGTAATTTATTTGTTCAATTATAAAAGAGAGTCAGGTGCCACGATACTGTGCACTTTATACTTGGAAAGAAACTACATTAGAGAGAGAGAAAGAGAGAGAGAGAAAGGGGCAAGGGGAGGGGGAAGGAAGGAGGAGAGAGAAAATGAGAAAACAGAGAAAGTGAGGAAAAGAGAAAGAAGGAAACAGAAACTCCAGTGCTCATATGATACCTGTCATCCCTGTTCTGTTGATATATCTGTGCTTGCACTAAAGAAATTGACTAAACTAATTCTGAGTCTTTATCTAAGAATAAAAAACATGTGCACCATACATAAAACACCATATAACATATAAATAGAAACATCAGAGAGATGTTTAAATAACTGTTTATCATATTAGTAATGTGCATTTTTTAAAATTATGTTAACTGTTCAAAGCCGTTCAAAACTACTGATTTCAAATAAACCATAACCATACCTTTCATGGAATAAGAAATCCTTCAGAAGTTTTTCAGTCCATTTCTAAACAGCAGTGAAAGCAATGAAGCGCGTAGCTAGCTGAGATCCAGTTCTGCAAATCCTGATCTTGAAAAGAAACGAGAAAGCTAAGCAAAGCACAACCTTTCACTTGGGGCAGCATTTGCAACTCTCTTCGAATAACTCCACAACTTTTGCAAACTGAAAAACAGTTCCGCTCAGCATCATCCCAGCAGCTGGCTTCCACGTGACGTCAGCGCACGGAGGATGGCTTTAAAGCCATCTCTTCCAACCCCCAGCTCTGTAACTTTATATCTCCTCATATTTTGTGTAAACAACTCCAAGTCCAGGACATTTTTAGGTTTTATAGTGCAGTCCAGTCTTTAAAGCTTGCCAAAGCAGCCAGTGTTAACATTACAGTTATGACAATAGGCAATTTTAGGTTTCTTTTATTAGCGTCCATGTTGTGAAGGAAGATTCTTCTGTCTCCCAGACCCAGTTTCCACGGTTATATTTTTTAGTACGATCATTTTGAGCTTTGCAATTTGACCCTCATAAAGTGCTTTGTAAAGGGAGTTTGTTTAAAGAAGCAGTTTAGTTGGTTAATAGCTATCTTAAAGAGCTAAAAGCAAACGACTCCTCCCTAAAATCTTTTTCTGCGTTCATATACTATCACTTACAAAGTGCAGAATTACTGGGCATTGTGTAATCCGACTGTCCCGCATTCTGGGAATGGTGATAATGGTTTCTTTGGGATATGCCCAAATATTCCTGCTACTTTATAAGCTTTCTGGATCAGATTCCCTGGTCTGTTAAGATACTTTTTGTTTCAGCAAAGTGCTTGAAAGCCAACGGAATCTCCTTTGCACAGGGAAATTCATCCCTGGCATAAGGCTAGCAAGGAAGCTCCAAAAGCACCTCAGCCTGGACGTGAAACACTGGGAGTGCCCACAGCAAGTGTCGGCACAGGAAGGGACATGGAAAGGGGAAGGAGAGTGTGACAAGAATGACCAAGAAAGTGAAAGCTTGCAGGAAACCCTGAAGCCACTCTGCAGCACGAGGAGCTCTGGCTGGCTCCTTGCCTCCCTGCTGACCACCGCACCTGCACTGCCGCACGACGTGTCACACTGCTCTCCTGCGGCACGGCCAGGGAGACCCCAGGCAGCGCTGCGCACACGTACTGCTGACCCACCGGCTACTTGTGCCTGTGGGCAGTGATTGGGAACAGCCACAGCCAGAAAACTCACATTTCAGGGAGCGTTTGTCCCCGTGTGGGCCCTGAGAGGTGCCACCACGTACCTGCCTAAGGGAGCATAAAATTCTGGGCAAATTGACCCATCAGATGTTTGTCTTCAAATGCACCAAGCAGAGGTGATGTATATTTTTGCGGGCAGGGCAGCTGATGACAAGAGGATCTGCGAGACGGAGGACATGATATGAGGATTCACACCTCCTTGCTCAGTCAGCACCCCCCTCCTCAGGACAATAAGATGCATGTGTGATAAAATCTACGCACAGCACAAAGATTTTAGGTCTGGGTGCATTTTATAGTAAATACTAAAGCAGGTTTCAGGGAAAACACATTTTTTCTCCTTATATGGTCTAGCTGTAAGTCTCAGCAAACACATTACTTGGGTGCTTATTCTGTCCCCACATAACATAAATAATGGGACTTGGGCCATTTGTGAAAATTTTACGGACAATCTAAAACCAAACAAAGATCCCCAAGTATGAGACTGAATGTTCCTGGAGAAAATCCTCAGCCTCTAACTGCTGAGGAATTACAGTTTTCCCGTTCACAAAGCAAAAGTGTGACTTGTTTGAGGAGGTTACTTCCAAGCAGGCCAGCTGCCATGGCTGGCAGCAAAGCTGAATGCCTGGGGGCAGAACGGAGCACGCAGCTGGAGGCTGGGTGCCACAGTGCTGCTCCTCCCTGCAGCCGGCACAGCTGCACCCCTGCAAATGGAGACAATATGAAGGGGTTTTTTTCCTTTTTTTTTTTTCTTTCTATACATTTCCCATCAGAATTGGCTATTATCCTTGTGTATTTAATATTGCTAACTCAACATCCCTTATCTTGCTATGAGAAGTCCTGGAAATACAGCACAGCAAAAGCAAAGGAAACAATGGACTAAATCACAGCCTTGAGTTTTCACTCAGGCAAAATCGTACATTTCTGACAGTGAGAGGAATTAGAAATGTGTGAGACTGAGGGACTCATGTGTAGCTGGACCCCACTCAGTTGAGTGGGGCTCTCCAGGTGACACTGCAGCTTCACGTCTTACCTTTGCTGAGATGGGGGGATCTGCATGAGGGTGTAGGTGCTTGGCTTTCACTAAGGAGACAGAGGGCTTCATTCGTGAGGACCATGAAGGAGCTCTGCTCCCTCATATCCTGGGCTCCCTGAAGTTAAACCCGCATGGAAGCCAGGCAGAACTGCTGTCCTGGATGGCCACAAGCTCTATTTCACTCACACTATTTTGTATGATGACACTTGGAGACAGAAAATTTCCTGACCTACACATAGCACTGGAAGGACAGTTCAGAGACAGCTCAAGGCTGGATAGGGAAAACTAAATGCTTCTGTGCATGAGTCAAATGGCCATGTTAAACTTCTAATACGGGAAAGGCAGAGCAAAGTTAGGATAAAAAAAAACAACAACAAAACCCCACAAAGTGAGTTATTAAAACCTGGGCTCATTGCTCCTCACACCCCTAAGTGGAGCAGTAATGGCTTTTGCTCTGGGGGAAAAGTCATCCAACAGAAACTGTCCATCCTTCAGTATCACCAGAAAAAGCAGCAAATGTGGCTTTCTGGGCTCTGGTACAGGCAAAATAAGCAGGAAGGCCATTGTAGGTTGATTAATTCTGACATGCTCCTTCCATAGGCAAAGTGCACTTTGTCCATGCCTGGTATCAGCTCAGCTCCTGTTGGAAGTCAGCACTTCAGCAGAACAAGCGCAAGGGCATTTTAATCCGCTCCTCTGCTAAATTTCTCTTCATCGTGCAAGACTGAAGACAAAAGAGGGCGAGTTTCAGCATGGGCTCTAATCTGATTACATACTCAGTGTGTGCTGTGGATAAGTCTGTGCCCAAGACCATTTCAGAGCACCTTTAGTTCTGCTGTACAAGCTTGGTGACAGCACACCCATGTTGTTCCGTCAGCATCAAGTGGGTAAGAGGAGGGAAGAACAGCACTGCTGCCACTGCAATCAGCCCAACCACTACATCGGATCCCTGAAATGTTACAATTTACACCTCAATAATTTCGGCAAATACATCTCAGCTGTGGATATATCTCAGGAAATGGGCAGAAAGCAGTACAAATTCTGCCTCCTCTAACCATTGTGCACTTCTGCAATCACATCTGTCTTAACGGAGAAACAGAGCCAACAAAGTGTTATGTCATGCCAGTTCTCCAAGGGTACATTGGAAATCGGTGGCAGATACTTTAGATGTTTACTTTAAATAGAGCCACTGTAATTTTCCCCATAGGCAACTGCATGTGTAATGGCAAAAGTTGGGTTTGAATATCACTTCCCTCGGCATTAAATCAGAGACAGAAATGTAAGCCAATGGGAGCTGGGCCCCTGATACTGATGCCTTTAGAAGTCTCCTACTCACCTATCAAATTCTGGGGTGATTAAGGGGAAGGACATCTAATATCCTAAAGCTCTGCTTGTTTTTGTAAACAACACCCAAAGTTCATGTGCAGTTCATCTCTTTTTATAACACATATTTAGACAGCCATGTTTTTGGCAATTTTCTTTTTTCCGACTGCCAGGCATGTTTCTGCACTATAGCACCTGCTCTCTTCTGGTTTTGATTCTGAAGCACTGGTGACATGTGTCAGCAGACACTTATTCTCTCTCTAACTGGAGCTTCAGGCATGGATATTTCTGGTTGAAAGAAATATCACTGATCCTGGAGAAGATGATCTTTCTAGTATCATGGGAATTTTTCAGTAAGAATAAAGAAAATATTTGTAGAGGTATTTTCTCAGGGTATTCAGAGCTGACTCTAAATAGGAAAGAAAATTAATTGTATTTCTCTGTTTGCAGTGAAGTAAAAAATGTATCTATATGCTAAGTGACATAAAAATTCATCTGATTTACTTCCAATTTATACAAATGTAAAAATATCAGAATTAGATCTACATATGCAAGATCTCTTCTTTCTGAAAGAATGTGGAACGAATTCCCTGGAAACACAGGAAACACAAATTTAATATTTCAGAGAAATGCAGAAATAAGGCTATCTTGGGGCTGAAATTTAGTAAAGTTTTTTGCAAGAACAGAATATTAATCCCAGCATCCAGCCGAAATTCAGCTTCGCATTAGTTCTATCCACAGAATGAAACTCCTGCACCCATTTAAAACATGTTGCTTAATTACATCCCCTTCAGCAAAAGGTTGTACAGCTTTTCTGTGCACTTTTAAATCAGATTTCTAACATTTACTCCCTAGCATACTGTGTTACCAAATTCATTTTAATAGCCCTATTAGCAGCAGTAGATACTGTATCTCTCAGTTTTATAGGACTGCATACTTGCGCAACTCCTATGCTGTGCTTCAAAGGAACTGCATTTCATCAACTGATGAAATGACTTGGGGAGACTTGCACAGGGTAACTGCAGTGGTGATCTGTGAGAGGAAACATACTTCATACAAAGGTTGGTTAGCTTTATGGTGCACATTGACTTCCTTAACATCTAAGTTTTATGCTATAAAAGAAGACTTCAAAATATTAATCCTACTTAGGGAGAATCTATGCTTTATTGTGGAAGCGCTTTCCTTTCACTTGAAGAAACATGTATAAATTTGGGTTAATTTAGCTTCCTCTCATCATGGGTTTTAGAGAGCAACAATAAACATTTCTTTAGTCTGCGATACCCACTGTGTTCCGCTATTGCAGCATGGTCTAAGAAGCACTTCTTTGCTTCCAGAAGGGGATTTGTGAATCTCTATAGGTATAACTGAGATTTTAACTGATAGGTAATGTGGCATATCTGGCTTGTTGCCACATAAAAGCGAAATCTTATTTTCTTCTTATTACTGCTCTTCAGAATTAGGTGCTGTGCGGCAGACAAGTTAATGAATCAGCAGTGTGCTGTCTGGCTCTTCTCTGTCTGACTCCCACGCACTCCTGCTAGAGGATGCGGACGTGTTCAACTGCATTTATCCGCTCACCTCTGAGGTGAACTTTGCCCACCAGGCCAATAACTGAGAGGAGAAAATCTGCAGCCTTTCTTGGCAAGTGTAACTGTCACATTTCTCTGTGAGACCAAGCTATTTCAATTTAGCAAAGCACAGAACTCTTATTTTTTTGGCTAGATGTTATCTTCTGGCTATGGGTCTGTACTGATTTTATCAGCTTTCTCAGAGGCTTCTGAAATAGTGAAAAATGGAGGGCTGTGAATTTCTCTGCAATATCCAGTGTGAAAGTTAAGCAGCTCTGATCACTCCCTTCAAGCTGAGTGCAGCACATGAAGAATGCATTTTATTTCATAGAATCATATGGGCTGGAAAAGACCTCCAAGATCATCAAGTCCAACAGTTAACCTAGCACTGACAAGTCTACCATTAAACCATGTCCCTAAGCAACACATCTTACACTTCTTTTGAAAATCTCCAGGGATGGTGACACAACCACTTCCCTAGGCTGCCCATTCCAATGCCTCACAACCCTTCCAGTGAAAAGTTTTTTCCTAATATCGAACCTACCCCCCCCCACACCCCCCCCGGCACAACTTAAGGCCATTTTCTCTTGTCCTATCACTTGCTGCTTGGGAGGAAAGGCCGATGCCCACCCTGCTACAACCTTGTTTGAGGTAGTTGTAGAGTGCGATAAGGTTTCCCCTGAGCCTCCTTTTCTCTAGGCTAAATAACCCCAGCTCCTTCTCTGTAGTTCCTTCTCTGCACTGAGGTTTGCAGAGGTGCTCACTGTTCTTGCTCATCGCAGATTCAAAGACTGTGGGGACCTTCTAAAATGATTTTGGATGCTTCAGGATCCTTTAATTTCAGATTGTAGCCTCTACAACAGCTCCCTAAATGTCCCCAGAAGTCTCAACGTTGACTGGCTTTCTTGATGCCTGACAGAATTAGGATGAGGAGTCCAATTCACGTAAAGGAAATCTAAAACTACATGAAACAAAAATCACTGTGACTAATCAGTGGAGTTATAATTGCCAGTTCTGTGCAGAGGATTTCTCGGCCTCTTGACTCAATAGGTTCATGTTACTTTTCTGATTTCTGAGAAAGATGCAAATTTTTTCCAAGTTATTTCCAAGAAATACTCAATGTATAAATTCAGTGTATTAAACTTTCCTACTGTTTTACAGTAGCAGTTACTGATCCACTCAGTGTAAAGCAAGCTCTCTCTAATCATCTTGACTACATACAAGGCTGAGAAAGGCATAAACAAGTATAGGTTAAAACCTGAGCCCAGAACTTCAGATCAGGTTTGAGCATGATTTGTCATCCTTTATGGGACTGAGCCTCTAACATTTAAGAAAAAAAAAATCTTTTCTTCTCCCAAGGGCAACAGTAAAACAAAAAGAAACTCAAAAAGTCGGTCTTGCTCTAAGATTTAATACGACACGCTGAAGCCTAGAACTATTATATTTTAATATCCAAATGGCAAAGCCAAGAGAAAAAAAAACAACAGAATTTCTCAGACAGTTGCTGCAAAATCTGACTGTGACAAAAGCAGCAAAAAGGCCTTTGCTCAGTGATTTGAGAACTATCTTTAAGGTTACAGAAATTCATTATGAAGGTAGGTTTTGACTGACCATATCTTGCTGTAATAGTTTCTAATATGTGTAACTTAACTTTTAGGCAACTGAGCATAAATTAGAGCATCTTAGAAACTCTTCAAAGTTCCCCTGGGCCTGACTTTCTCTTTAAACAGGACACCAGATGAAGTTATCAATTAATCTCTTTACTTACATGTTGACTATCATTTCTTTTACCCATATCTTGATAACTACAAAATAAATAAGAACAACAATATCCCCTGATAGGAGTAAGTATTTGCATTAAATTAAGGTTAAGTGATTTAACTGATCAGTGTTACTACACCTGCAGAGAGTACACAGGAGAGCTAGACAAATACGGAGAAAACTAAGAGTTTTGTTTAATACTGAAAGTAGTAAGTTTACTATCTTTTTTGTTCTTGTAAAATAAATTCTATTGTCCAACCTCAGCTTACCTATAAGGGGTTTCTCTAAAGACATTGTCTCTGCTATTTCAGGTAGTGGGCTACAGCCCTTGGCAGGATCCTGATTAGTTGGAGAGAGGCACGGAGGTGAACCCTTCTCACATATGAACAGGTTAAGTGAACAGTGCTGCCATGGAAAGGAAATCCTTATTGCCAGCTATAAAAGCAGCTGCTTTATTCACTACCACTTATTACTAGATCCTTTATTATGGCATCTGCACAAGACTTTAATTAATATACTCACTTGTAAATGATCAACTTTGGAGAATTCAAGTTTGTGTGACTCTGGTTTCAACACAGGTTGAAAAAAAATAGATAAAACTGAGCTCCACTGGGGCACTTCAAATGAGGTTTTCATAGTGGAAGATCTTGTGTTTGTAGTAACTGCCTATGTTCGGCGTTATAGGAAGATCATGAGTGGCTTCTGCTCTCTGTGCAGCCTCTTGTAGTCAAGACAGAAATATTCAGTGACTGATGATGCACACAAGCCTCCCTACCTATGGTTGCTCACCACCACCCACATGGTTAAACAAGGGTCACTCAGCTGGCCAAGAGTTACTGTGTTCCTTCATTCCCAAACTGGAGGGAGAGAATCCAGAGCCCTGGTAGCTACAGAGTACATGAGAAAATGTTATCTAATGAAGTAGGTTCCTAGGAAAAGATAATTGGCATCAGAGAAGGTGACTTCACCATCTTCAGTTCAGACTGTATTGTGACCACCTTTCTAGAGCACACACACAATGCAGACAGCCTACATCTCTCAGAAGAATCCTTGCCTGCTCTGATACCTCCTCCTTGTGTATCTCATTCTCAGGGCTCCAGCTCCTTGCCACATTTCCACACCAGAGTGTCCTATCTCCATTCTCGTTTTGTCCCTCCCTGGTGTCTAATACATTTAATACAGTGCTGAAAAGTATTATCATCAAAACCAGACAAAATATATACAGGCTGTGAAATATAATTGCAGAACACACATCAAATGTGGTTTCACTATTCATAGGTGGCTAGAATACGAAATTTTTCTGAGAGTGGGAAGACTCTTCACACCCACTCTGCATATTTCTCTTTTGCTTCTGATTTGGTACAAATTAATGAATATTAAATTGGTTCCAGACACTTAAGAATATTTTATTCAAAAATGATAAAAAGTAGGCAAAGTGAAAAATATTCTTCTCTGTTTGCTTACCTGGAACACTGTGATGAGCAGTCTTTCTATTCAACTGGGTGATTTTTAGTGTTTTTTTGCAGTTTTTTGGGGTTTGGTTTAGGTTTGGCAAACAAGTAGTCTTCAGTGTTTTTACAGCAGTGGCTATTACAGAAACTATGTCTCTTGCACGTCTTATCTTGGAGGGTGGACAAAATAAACAAACTGAAAATAATACTACAATGAACAGTAAATGATGAATGGTTTACAGTACAAAAAACAGTGTAAAAAGGAAGACAAGTTTAAATATTGTTGTGTATGAAAGGGATGAAAATAATACAAGGATGAGAATAAGTAAAATGATAGGCTGGAACATCTGGGAAAGTAAATACAAAGACAAAGAGAACAGTCAATTAATGGAATAGCAAGTCCAAAGTTTTAACAAAATAAATAGTGAATCAGACCATGCTTGTGGAGGGACCAAGTGCCCATCTCCCATTGACATCAGTAGGAGTTCTGCATGGTCAAACCTTGAAATGCCAAATTTAATTATTACTGTTATTTGTTCAGAGAAAATACCAATTAGATTGCTTTAAATTTGTATGAGCCCATGCAGTGCTCTGCCTCTAAGTTAATGGGAGCTCCACAAGCTCAGAGGTATTGCTAAATCAGAAAGTGAGCATGCCAAATGTCTTTTCTGTTTGATTTCATGCAGTACATGTATAGTAATTGATTAACTTCAAACTCACTGCGTCTGTGACTTTCTGATACAAGGAAACAAAAGACTAATTAGTCAGCATACGGATAAGAAATAATAGCTTTCAGCTTCACCTGGTAACTACTTTGACTGTAAACTAGCAGGACAACACAAGTAAATTAACATAGCAAGAGACTTACTAAAACATCTGGATAATACCGTGAGCAATAACAGCATTTGCCAACTATAGGACTGCAATATAAGATAAGGGTAGGTAATTTTCATTTTTCATGGCAGAAGATCTTGAGTCAGCAAGGAATTTGCTCCCCAAAACCTCTTTGGAACAACTCTGCACGTCACATGCAGGATGCTCGTTGGCTCTTTCCTTAGAGGATGAGAGAAGAATAAAAAAGAACTGCATACAAGACGCTAGTCACTGTTGCATGTAAGCAGTGACCCACAGCCTTTTAACAAAAGATACAACCAGTTACAGCAATTCCAATATTCACACACTACTGTGTGGCTCTGTGACTTTATAATTTTTCATGGTTTATTTTTCTCCGTGGTTTGTCATATTCTTTATAATTTTGGAAATTGTATGCTTCCTCCTGTTTAAAATTAATACATTTTGGTTTTATTCATTTAGCAGGTACCCAACCACCAAGAAAATAACCATGCTCATTTATGTGCCAAAAATACTATCATACACTGCTTTAGAAGGCACAACTCTGGCAAATGCAGCTGCAAAGCCAGAAGAAGGAGTAAAATCTTTCACCTCCTACAGTACATTATATTCTCTATTATACCTAGAGTATAATTCTTTTAAATTCATGCAGACCAGATTTATTCACTGTTCATGAGTAGGCCCCTTGGTAGAACAAGGTTTCATATGGCCAAATGAGGATTTTAAGTAATTTAAGAAATAGAGACTTTTGTCCACAGTTTAGTGTAAGAATTTTAATATGCCATACATCAAATTTTAGGCTTAATTCATTTGGCCAAGCCTTTTTACCTGTAGGCCGTAATAAGTAAAAGTCTACCTGACTCACTGACAAAGGTTCGTCTGCACTTCGATCATCTGAAGACTTTGGAACTTCAAGTCTGTCGATGAAAGTCTGGAGCTCTTTCCTGAACGCCTTCATCTGCGCATTGATCCGGTAGAGAAGCTCATGCTCACGTATTCTGCTGCCATCGTCTTCCTCATCCATCAGTCCAAACAGGTCCCCATTAGCTACGTAAATTCTTGCCTCTGTTATGATGGTGCTTGTGTCAGAAATTAAGCGATCTATTGTCTTGCCCAGTCGCTCAGCTTCACAGCGAATGTCCTTCATCTGCTGCCTGTCAGTGAAGCTTTTCTGCCATCCAGACGGTGTTGGATAAAAAGACCTCGTGGGTGTCAGGCACCGGATGTTTCGTACCTCTTCGGAGTCACTTTCCCCACCTATGGGCCCTTCCCTTTTGCGGTGAGGGGGGCGGGAATCGTCATCACTCTCCTTTTTTCCTGCATCACTTTCTGCATCACTGTCTCTGGGGCTGCCACGGATCCCAAGATGAGAGGCTAAATCATAGCGCTGCATGTTGGACATGAGAACTCTGTTCTCATACTGGAGTTGCATGACTTTGCCACTCAGCTCATTGATTTGCATTCGTGCAGCTTTTAGCTCCTCCTGCAGTGCTTCTGTCTTCGCACTATCATGGTGCCTGGAGCTCTCATGGGCCCCAGACTTGTACTTGTATTTGTTCAGCTCAGCCGTTATGCGCTTGTTTTGTTCTTCCACATCAGCTAAATTTCTCCTCAGCAATTCTGTTTCATCTTCTACTAGCTGCAAATGCTGTCGTAATTCTGACAGAGATTCACTCTGTTCTCCCAGGAGCGGATTAGCGGTCCCTGAGAAATCATCTCCTCTTAAATCATCAAGCTCTGCTTTCAGTCCTCGATTTTCTACTTCTAGCTCCACTATTTTCCTCCCAAGAATGTTAGCTTCCTCCTCCACAAGTCTCAATCGAAGCTTAAGTTCAGCTTCTCTTGTGGTAGGTGGCCCACCTGCTTCACCTTTTGGCAAGGGACTGTCCAAATCCCCATAAAATGATCTGTATTTTTGCAGCTCATGTTCAAATCTGTCCTTCTCCTTATCAATCTTGGCCATTTTCTTCCTCATCAAGGCTGCTTCTTCTTTGACAAACTGTAGCTGGCATTTCAGGTCTTCATTGTCCTCCTTAGAAAAAAAAAGGAAAAATAAGTATTTCAAGAAACTTGATGTAAAACAGGAGACCTCCAGTAGATGGTCTTAAATTACAAGATCAACAATCACAGGTACATGGCTTTAGAAACAAAGAGGATTTCCCGTGATCATTTTTTTCACTGATCAGTAGGCAGAAGAGAGGGAAATAAATATTTCAATTTAAAAGAGGGAGAAAGCCTATTTTACTTGCGATGAAAGTCTGCATAGTCTACAGAAAATACCGTTAGGGGCACCTTGTATTTTCTAGACTTGCAATGCTGCAACAGGCTTTACAGTCCTCAAATACCCTGAAATCTCTACACAAAAAGCCTATAATCTTGTTCCACTGGTGCTTCGTTTACTTATTTTGCCTAAAATATACAGAGCACATGTAAGCTGGTGGATTCTGTTGCAGCACCAGTGGTTCATTTAGGTGGTCCCTGACATCACGCCAGCTGACTGCAGGTATGGTGTAAGAGTTCTCCATTTCGCAGCATATATGTATAAAGAGAAGACCAAAGACAGCAAGCAATTGAAGTGCAAAACTGCATGTCATATACATCATTTCTAGAGTGTCCCTGAAGCCTACACATGAGGATCCAGAGTACTGTTATTTCGACATACCTCTGTTGGTGTCTGCTGTGACTTTTTTTCTGATTTTTGTAGGTCTTTGCTCCCTCTTCTTTTCAGTGATTGCTGCAACAACAAAATGAGAGGCACTGAATATTTCATTAAAGATGTATATAATTTAGTCATTCTTTCTAAACAGTGAAACAAATGCAAACATAAAAGCAGTAATTTCTTTTAATCCTTGAGATGACGCAAACCACATAGGTAAACCACATAATCAATGTCAGTGACATCCCACCAGCTGACCTGGGCGTACATCTACAAGCACATCTTTCTCTGTGTCCCACCCACAGGCTTCAAGCTTGCAGTGGACTACCATTGCACCTCTCCCAGGCCTATGCTGTAGACAACTCTGTGCAGACAAACACATAGATCTGGTCACTGGGGTTGTTCTGTTCTCTGAACATATTCAATAAATGTGATTTAAAGCTGCTCAGATTACAAAGTCCTACAGAAAGTGAATTAGCTTATGACCAGCACCACACAAACACATCTGTGTACCACCATATGAACACGTTTCTTTGGTATTTTCACCTGTGCTATGTAGCCAAAGTGAACAGAAAAGAAATTCCTGTTTTTAGAGCAGGATGCACTGGGTTCAAAACTTACTGGAAAAAAATCACATAATTGCTAACAATAAAAAGATCATTAGCAGGCAAGTGGTAGCAGTGGAAAACAACTGCAACCATCCCACTGTCAACACTCAATACAGATCATCAAGAAAAGAGCAGGAGAGAGGAAAGTGCCTGAGAAAATATGTTAATACATAACATCCCACTTGCAGCTGTTCCCAGTTTTTATGCTCCCCAGGTAAAATGTAGCCCCTGCAGCAGGGCAGTAATACAACTGTCACCAACTCCTTCTGAGATTATTCTTTGGTAAAAAGAGCCTTTGTGCCACTGAGAATTGAGAAACATGCATTTCCCTGCACCAGCCAGGGAGAAAACAGCTGTATCTAAAAGCCATCCAGTTCTATATAGTGGGAATTCAAATCTGTTCATAATCCTCAAGGAACAGAGTACAGTGGGCAAGTATGCTGTACGTTACAATCCTTTCCTGTATTCTATTGGTACCTATGCTGGTACCAATTGTTCTCCTTCTTCTGCAGATCACCTTCCTAATGAATATTAAGCTCTGTGGACTGCTCACTCCAAAGGAAAAGGCAATGCCATAGAAGTGACTCACATGTAAATCTAAGCAACCTTAAGAGATGGTTTCTTATAAGGCTTTTTGCTCAAAATCCCTACAGAGTTATACAAGAATTAAAATAAGCTCAGATTCGGAAGAAGAACTAAAATTCACAGATGGATTCACCAAGAACCAGAATCAAAATTTTTTTGTCTCTTGAAGAAATGCTGAGCGCTCTCAGCAGATAAAACAATAAAGCCAAAGATGATTAGTATCTCAGCTAGATACCTGTGGATCACAGGATTCTAGAAGAATCTAGAAAAGGCACAAGAATAGTTAAATTAATTCACCTCTTCCTTTAAAAATAAAGCTAACTACTTAGGGACTCAGTCTTATCCTGTTACAGAATTGGTATGTGCATGTGGAAGGCTTTTTGTTGTTTTTCTTTTTGAATTGCAAATCTATAAAGAGTTAACCTTTCAGAGATGCACCTTCCTCCTATGTATTACCATTAGTTATACCACTATAAAAAGCCCCTTTCCAGATCAGTTATCACTGCAAACTTTTGCTTGCACCAGATTCTTGCCAATGCCACCCACTGATAAAGTAACTAAGGGATAGTTAAACTATATTTCTGCTTGATTACATAAATTCCTTCTTGCCAAGCTCAGCATCTCTCCACACATAATGAGGTTCTGAAATGCTGAGCTACATCTTCTTGTGTACCCTACAACTTTTCAGAAGATATGAGACATATCTGAAACCTTTGAAACTTTTTCATGACAAAAAAAAAAAAAGAATCCTAGAGGCAAAAAGTATTTTTACGGACTTGAGATAAAAATAAAAACTTGTGTTTCTCCTTTCTCCCAATATCTTTTTTTTTTTTTTTTTTTTTTTTTTTTTAATGTTAAAGCCCCTTTTGATATAGTCAGGATAGTACCATTTTAACTACAGCAATAGTTGTGGCTATTTAATGACTAGGCACACTTTTCTATTCTGCTCTACTTGAATTACAACAAACCACGCACAGAGCTTATATTATTCACCAATGAAATGACGGTGTTTAGCAACATAATTTCATAGCAGAAAGCAATGAAGAACATACACAATTCAATGGGCAGGATGATTTGGGTAAGTAGGTTAGACTCAGCGGGAATTTATATAATCTCTTTTCTTGTGAAAAACACCAGGACACAATTTCTGGTCACTAGAGGTTACGATCTCATTTACACACCTCAGCTGACAGATGGCATCTTCAAAATCACAGTGCCCCATAAACATCATGTTAAGACACTGAGGCAATACTCATACTGAATGAAGAATGCCGCATATCAAGCAGTATATCCTGCTATAAATAATCAATTTTGAGAGATTTATTCAGAGTTCAAAAGTTGTTTTTTCAAAAAACTTTGTGTTTGATCCTCTTTTAATATAACTCTCCATTTGCTGATCCTTTTCCCGTGGCACAGTGTACCACAAAGCATATTGTGATTGTCCCTAGAGGCCACCTCTACGGTTTCTCAACTACAGCAAAAAAAAACTGCCCCTCAAATTTTAGAACTGGTTTTGAGAATTCGTTGCAAAGGATAATTTTAGGGCTCAGAAAATTTTTCTTCCATATTTTTTAAAATTACATGCAGTTCAGTCTATTTAATGACTATGAATTTTAAAAAGAGAAAAAGAAAAGTAATAAACACAAGACTGCCTTTGTATTATCTGATCAGTATGCTACCCAGACAGCTTTATGGTTTTAATAACCTCAAACCAAGCTACCCATCTGCAGGAGAAAAGAATAAACAAAAAATGCCTATCATACTGTTTCTACAATGGGGAGTTTGCTAAACTGCTCAAGTAGTAATGAAATATTTCAACAGTGCTAGGGGTAATAAGAGCAGCAAGTGGGGCATATATCACTGTATTGTATAAGCTCTGCTTACCTCTGGAAGAAGGAGGTACAGCCAGGTTTGAGCTGACTATTCCAGCAGTCGCTGTTGTGAGCGCACACAAGGCTGCATCAGCGTGCTGGCAACGCTGAGAGATTTCCACAGTCTAGATAAGCCCACAGACAATGTCTGCATTATGTGCACACCAGATCACATGCAACGGGCAATTCTGTTGCGATGTTCAGCAGCACCAGTTCTCCAGTGACCCCTCACTGGAGTTTATCCAATGTCTTGCTGGAGACGCTAAGTACTTCTCAGGACCAGATGGCAAAATCCTTCTCTTGCCAGCCTTAAGCTGCAATCCAAATGTGCAATCCTAACCACCTGTAATGCCGAGTGCTTCACGGATACAAAAAGATCTGAAATTTACTTTATAAAAACACAATGTGATGAAATAACAGCACCACACTCCGAGTAGCAAAGCTGTAAAATGAACTCAGTTCTCACTACCTGACTCTAAACTACAGTAAATCTCCTTGCAATTTATAAAGAAGCCCTGAATAAAACATACCAAGATTTCAAGACACTTAGGTTTATTATTGAGGGTAAATAATCTAAAAATCAATGTATACAACCACAGGAGGAATTCCTTACACATAAAGGGATCTATGGGCGCGCAGGGCTCCCCAGGCAGCCCTTATCCCTCTTCATAGAGCAGGACAAGGCAAAGGATGTGCAGCGTCTGAACCTCCGCAGCTGCAACTGGCCCCTCTCATTCCTGCGAAGTTGCACTGTACACACTCACAGTTAGCTGCCTCCTAACTGCTGTGACAGATCTACAGAGCTTTCAAAAATCAAAGCAAACCTAACACTGCCTTTACAGTCCTGAAGTAACATCTTTACAGTCCTTGAGCAACCTGGTCTGGTGGGAGGTGTCCCTGCACATGGCAGGGGGGTTGGAACTGGATGGGCTTTAAGGTCCCTCCCTACTCAAACCACTCTGTGATTCTGTGAAAAGTCACTGAATATTGAACAACTTTGGGGCAGCACAAACTTGCCTCTGGTGCAGAGTGACCGTGATCAGGGAAATGGAAATTTGCCCTAAGACTCTCACTGTACTTTCCCTTCAGGCAAGTATGGTTGGCTAGCTCATGGATCTGGATCAAAGCAGACACAAGACAGATTTTTCAGCTTACTACCACTGAGTCTAATTCAACATATCAGATTATGTGGTAAAAAATAACTGGACACTCTCCACGTTGGCAAATTGAAAATACACTGTCTCCTGAAAGCAATCTTTGTTTTTTAAAATGTCTCCCTTATTCTGCAACTCTACCAACCTTTTTCACATACAGACTCCATAAAGTACCAGCCACTTTGGCGGCTGTTTACCAGTAACAAACTCAAGACACTGGCTTTGTCTGTCGTTGGCACAAGTATGTAGAATTACACAAACACTTTACTCCTTCCACACTGTTTCAAGGGCAGCAGACCCAAGTATTTCAGTATTCTACTTGCTTGCAAAATTAAGGCGAGAAAGTAAATGCAGGGGATGTGGGAAATGCAATGAAGCAGAGCACCCAAGTCCATGAACCAAACACAGAGCTGTGGGTCTAAGCATACCCCTAATAGCTCTAGAAATGTTCTCTTCATATTAAAACCGGTGTATTTGAAAACACTGCTGAAGAACAATATGAAATGAGAGCAATCAAGGAGAGAAAAATACATCTTTAGTCTTTTGAGCGTCTTCATATTTCAGAAGAGAAAAGAGCAACTATCCTTAAATATTTGTATAATTTTATTTGCATTTATGAATTACTTCACTTATCATTTTCAGATCCTTTACCATTATTCATTTGTCAATTAAAAGAAAAAAAAAATAAATGAAAAGAGGGAAAAAGACACACATTTGCATTTTACCTAGAAAAATCCTTTACATTTTGTATGAAAAACACATTACTAAAACAAATAACCAATGAATAATATAATGGTTTGGATTGGAAGGGACCTTAAAGACCATCTAATCCCAACCCTATTGCCATGGGCAGGGACACCTCCCACCACACCAGGTTGCTCAAAGCCCCATCCAGCCTGGCCTTGAACACCTCCAGGGATGGGGCATCCACAGCTTCTCTGGGCAACCTGTGCCAGGGCCTCACCACCCCCATAGTAAAGAACTTCTTCCTATAATATAATTATATTATAATACAATTATAATATAACTTCTTCCTATAATAATGATAACTCTGTGATGCAACCAGATAAAAACATTCTTTGCAATGAATAAAACAAAGCAGCACATTTGCTTCCATTACACCTGCTTCCTCTGTTTTCCTATTTGAAGAAAGTCCTGAGCAGTAGAAGATGAAAGTTGCCTTTCCAAAGCTCTGGGTATGACCAGGTCAAATAGCCAACCAACTCTGATACTTTTTCTGTGATCGCACACTCCCTCATCTACCAGGATATCTGAAAACAGTGAAAGCATATTCCTGAAGAGGAGGATGCCTCCTGCCATTTGAACCCTTTAAATGATGAATGAGCTAGACATGCTTAGTTCCCCAGCACTATCCAACTAGGCTTCATTAGGGATGCAGAAATCAGAGTCAGCTAACACTCAGCTCCCTAATCCTGAAATGCAAGAGTAAATCTCAGAACACAAAACCTTTGAAGTGAAAACAGTGGAATAAGACCCACAACATTCTCCTCAAGAAACTGGCTGCTCGTGGCTTGGACTGGCGTACGCTTCGCTGGGTTAGAAACTGGCTGGATGGCCGGGCCCAGAGAGTTGTGGTGAATGGAGTCAAATCTGGTTGGAGGCCGGTCACTAGTGGAGTCCCCCAGGGCTCGGTACTGGGGCCGGTCCTCTTTAATATCTTTATTGATGATCTGGATGAGGGCGTCCAGTGCACCCTCAGTAAGTTTGCAGATGACACCAAGCTAAGTGCGTGTGTCGATCTGCTCGAGGGCAGGAAGGCTCTGCAGGAGGATCTGGATAGGCTGGAGCGATGGGCTGAGGTCAACTGCATGAAGTTCAACAAGGCCAAGTGCCGGGTCCTGCACCTGGGCTGCAACAACCCCAAGCAGAGCTACAGGCTGGGAGATGAGTGGCTGGAAAGCTGCCTGGCCGAGAAGGACCTGGGAGTATTGGTGGATAGTCGGCTGAATATGAGCCAGCAGTGTGCTCAGGTGGCCAAGAAGGCCAACGGCATCCTGGCCTGTATAAGAAGCAGTGTGGCCAGCAGGTCGAGGGAAGTGATTGTGCCCCTGTACTTGGCTCTGGTGAGGCCGCATCTCGAGTACTGTGTTCAGTTTTGGGCCCCTCGCTACAGGAAGGACATGGACGTGCTCGAGCGAGTCCAGAGAAGGGCGACCAAGCTGGTGAGGGGTCTGGAGAACAAGTCTTACGAGGAGCGGCTGAGGGAGCTGGGCTTGTTCAGCCTGGAGAAGAGGAGGCTCAGGGGCGACCTCATTGCTCTCTACAGTTACCTGAAAGGAGGCTGTAGAGAGGTGGGGGTTGGTCTATTCTCCCACGTGCCTAGTGACAGGACGAGGGGGAATGGGCTAAAGTTGCGACAGGGGAGTTTTAGGTTGGATGTTAGGAAGTACTTCTTTACCGAAAGGGTTATTAAGCATTGGAACGGGCTGCCCAGGGAGGTGGTGGAGTCACCATCCCTGGAGGTCTTTAAAAGACGTTTAGATGTAGAGCTTAGGGATATGGTTTAGTGGAGTACTTAGTGTTAGGTCGGAGGTTGGACTCGATGATCTTGAGGTCTCTTCCAACCTAGAGAAATCTGTGAATCTGTGAATCTGTGAAGGTATTTTGTTGCAGGGTGATTCTAGTTAAATCTATTTCCTAGTGCTTGTCTAAGTTGCTGTTTATTTGTCAGCTTAGTTATTTACGTTTTCTGAGAGAAAAGAGTCAGTCTTTTCGTCAGGGTTTGCACAGTGCCCAGTACAATGCACCCCAGTTGTTATCTGGGACTGCCAGTATGACAGACAGTATACCAACACAGTTCAAAACACCACCATACAACAACAGCAAGGATCATAAATCACAGACATGGCAGTTATCAGTAAAATACATTTTAGATTTTACCAAATCAAAATACAATTTTACATGCACTGCTCACTAGAGATGTACACAGAAGCCAGTTCTGCAAAGCTGGGGGCTGACCACAGGTTTACAGTGGTTCCAAGTTCATTTTATACTGAAGAGTATGCACAGTCAGCTCTTAAAGTCCCTCAGCTGGATTCACAAGGAATGGTGGCATCACGAACATGCACAAGAACGTGTTTAGGTTTGTAGGCACACAACAGAGAAAGGAGCTTTGCAGCTCACCCTACAAGTCTGTGCACCAGAGACAGCACTTCTGGTTACAGAAGACTCACACAAAAATCAAATTTTACATTTGAGAGGATGCAAAAATTTGAGATGGATTCAGTTAGGAAAAATTCTGAAATTTACACTTGGTCTAGAGGTCTTTGCAGTGAGAAGGAGATTTTCTGTTAACAGGGGAAAGAAATCCATTTCTTACGTCAGCAATCACCACTCTATCTTCTCACTAGAAAGAGGGGTCTTCTTTTTCTCTTCATCTCTTTTTTGTCTTCATTTCCTTGGGGAAGTTCTATTGTAAAGCTAACATTCTGCAGATTGGCTGAGAAATATTTTCTACAACATGACATGAGGGGAAGTTTTAAAGGTTTTTAGGACTTTAGATTATTGAAAACTGAAGACCAGATTGCAGTGCTCTTAAATTATGCCAGTGTGATCCTGCCACAAATTAAATCTACGTTTTGCTGAGCAGCTCATGTCAAGAATGCACACCACAAAAATAAACCAAGTAGTCTAGAGTCTAAAATGGAGGGAAGACATTTTTGCAGTTTGGACATCCCCACACCCACCTTTCTCCCTCTATCTCGTATCTTATGCTCTCTGGTCTATTACACTCATAAGCCTGCATCCAGTGCTTTTCCCAGTATTTTTACCAGACAAAGATGGAGATGAGGGGAAGCAAAATATTGCAGCACTGGCTAGAGCAGGGGACCAGTGAAGTCACTGACTACAAAATGCTGAGAAAACCCGTGACTAGCTCCCATGCCTCTTCCTCTTAAATGAAACTTGCTTAGATTTTTAAGGGAGATGCTCATTCCCAGCAAGGGAAGGGGCTGTATATTGTAGGCTGACTTAAAATCTTCATGTAGACATTGTCTTAAGATTCTCATTTAAAGGTTCCCTTTGCTAGGAATGAGGAAATTTCATTCTAAAATGAAGTCTTCAGCTCATTATAAATATTTGATCACTGGGATGCATTTTTAACTAGCCGTCATGAGCAAACATCCACTCTTCTGCATTTATCATAAATGTCACTGAACCAGCAAATCACCTGCAAATTAACACCACAGCAGTCCTAATGGGGTCTCACAGGAATCAATTCTTGGTCCTACCCTAATTAACATTTTTCACTCCTGCCTGGGAAAAACATAAAATAATCGTGGATTTAAACCACAGATAGAGGTTGGAGAAATGTTAAAAAGGAGAGTCACTCATACAACCTAGGTGCAATGAAATAACATCTGTTTTAACATGACTAAATGTGATAATACACATGTAAAAACAAAGAGTGAAAGCTATGCTAAGACAATAGGAAAACAGACAATAGGCTAGAAGGAACATGAAAAGCTACATCTCTGAAACAGACTACAGGGTCAAAGAGGAAAATCAGCAGAAGTGATGTTCAAGTGTACTTTTGTGACTGTAAAAGGTTTATAAATCAAGGTTTTTGTAGCAGGGGGGCTGCAGGGGTGGTAGAGCCTACCAGTTTCCCCATGTCAGATCAGAGCCAGCTCCAGCCAGCTGCAAAAGGGACCCACTGCTGGCCGGAGATGAGCCAGGGAGTGTCACTTGGTGGACCTCTGGGAGAGCAGATTTCAGGAAGGGGGAAAAACAAACAAACAAACCAAAAAAAAACCATGACTGTGTAACAGCAGCTGGGAGAAAGGAGTTGGAAAATGTGAGAAAACCAGCCCCGCAGCCCCCCAGGTCAGTGCAGCAGGAGGGCAGGAGGAGCTCCAGGCACGCAGCAGAAGTTCCCCTGCGGCCTGTGGAGAGGCCCCTGGTGGAGCAGGCTGTCCCCCTGCAGCCCACGGGTCCCACACGGAGCAGATCTCCACGCTGCAGCCCGTGGAGGAGCCCCCGGTGGAGCAGGTGGATGTGGCCTGGAGGAGGCTGCGGCCCATGGAGAGCCCCCGCAGGAGCAGGCCCCGGGCCGGAGCTGCAGCCCGTGGAGAGGAGCCCACGCAGGAGCAGGGGGTCTGGGGGGAGCTGCCGCCCGTGGGGGACCCGTGCTGGAGCAGTTTGCTCCTGGGGGATGGACCCCGTGGTACGGAGCCGTGTGGGAGCAGTTCTTGGAGAGCTGCTGCCTGTGGGCAGCCCCCGCAGGCTCAGTTCGGGAAGGACGGCATCCCGTGGGAGGGACCCCACGGGGAGCAGGGGCAGAGAGGGACCGTGAGGGAGCAGCGGAGACAAAGTGCCATAGACTGATCAGAGCCCCCATTCCCCGTTCCCCTGCGCCGCTCAGGGTGAGAGGAGATGGAAGAGGGTGGACGGGGAGGAGGTGTTTTTAGTTCTCACCGCTCTAGTCTGTTATCAGCTGGCAATAAATTACATTAATCCCATTATGCTGAGTCTCCTTTGCCTGTGACAGTAACTGCTGAGTGCTCTCCCTGTCCTTATCTCAACCCATGAGCTTTTTTCATCATGTTTTCTCCTCCTGTTCTTTTGAGGGAGTGTGAGAAAGCAGTGTGGTGGTGCTGAAACCACCATGGTGACCAAACGGCTTAATTTAGTCCTAGGATGTAGATGTCAAAACTGAGGTTCCCTGTGCAGTCTCTAGAAATGGATGTTCCTCTCCACGGAGTCATGCCGCCCTCAGACCAGTGGAATGAACCACTTTCAAGCAGTGCCCATCTTTCTTCTCTGAGGGAGGCCAAATTCCTAACTTAGGTTAACAGATTAATTTTTAGATGGCTAAATGATGTTAACCCTAAGCATGCAGATTAAAACAAACAAACAACAACAAAACAAATAAAGAATTGATGCTGGACTCTTGAATTTAGCACAGTAGCAGGAATACATGTTGCCTGGCTGGTAACTTGCTTTCAGCTAATTCAGATGAGAAGGGAGGTGCATAATTTTACCCATTACAGTTGAGGAAGAGTTCAGGAAGAGTGCAACAGTTCAGGAAGAGTTGTGGTAGGCTGTTTGTAGCTGTCAACTTTCACGGAAGACCAGCAACTTGTTCTGAAAAGTAGGTATTGTTTAAATAAAATGTCTTGAGGTATTCTATGACCCATGGTATTCAAGAGGCCAGACTGGTTGATCATATTATACAGTTCTGGCCTCAATTACTGACTGTATGAAACTGTATCAAAGTCTGCAAACTCAGCAACACCACTTGGAGAAGCACACCACAAGGAAAATGAACCTTCTGAGTGTATCTGTGTATCATCAAGGCAACATTCCAGTTCAAAACTCTTCCAGGGGCACTGTTACTGGTGCTTCTAATTACTCACTTAATCAAAGATCTAAACTGCAAGCATCTGTAAAAATTGAAATAATTCAGCCAAGCCTGTAATACAAAACACTCTTGGTAATTAGGCCACTTTGATGTCATCATCAGTCATGCTTTACAGGGACGTAGAAGCCTCTCATTATACACAACACTGATGGAAAC
Organism: Anser cygnoides; assembly: GCF_040182565.1. Taxonomy (NCBI): domain Eukaryota; kingdom Metazoa; phylum Chordata; class Aves; order Anseriformes; family Anatidae; genus Anser; species Anser cygnoides. The sequence goes on along the minus strand of NC_089875.1, from coordinate 65,046,565 downwards.
AGATGTATGGCAAATACATTGTAAGTGCAAGTATTCATCTGTGACCTGAGCAAAGAGCTTGGTTATTATCCTAACCTGAACTCATGGCTGAGAGTCAAATTCAATTAACACAATCATACAACTAGGATCAGACAAAGAAAAACAGAATTGATATCCACTCACTCTACACATCTCAATAAGTGCTATTGATAATTTAAACAACAGGAAGAAAAAACATATAATATGCCAAAACATCTCAGCAGAAACAAACACTTCAAAAAATTTACCTGCACCTATAAAAGGTTAATCCACTGCCCTTTACTTCAGATTAATAAATGCAATGTTTGCAATTTGTAACTGTGGAGCATTATCAAGACCTGGATCTTAAAATGCCAGAGGGTTGCATTTCATGATGTTACAAACACTGCAATAAGAATAAACCTCCAGGTTGCAGTGAACAAACATCATAAGCTTGGTGTTCTTGTTCCTGCCTAGTACAATTCATAAGAGCAGTGTGGCTGATCACAGCGCTCAGCACACCCTATAGCTGGGTGCTCTCCCTGTTAAGTGGCTCACCTCCATACACCACAGAATATGGCTATAAATATATGCAAATGTAAGAGTCTAAAAGAAGGCAGCTCAAAACATGCCATTCTGCTCTCCTAACTGTAGGACAATTACAGGACTGTTAAGAGATAGAGCACAACTATCACACTGGTAATCCATGAAGAATCACGTTGCACAATCAGTCTTTACTGTTGTACAGCCCAGCCACAGAAGCTATTTGTTAGGAAGTATTCCCCACCACTGTGGCAGGTATAATTCTTTGTTATGCTTCATTTTTCATACATCACTCCCCTTAACGCATGTAAGGTATCTGTCTGATGGAAGGTTTAATACTCTGAGAACACACACAGAGTTATATTGCACAGAACAAACTAGTTGCACGAAACAGGGGGCACATCAGAGCAGCAGGGAAAATGCCCTGCTTGATGTACCTGCATCTGATCTCCTCTTCACTGGCTGGGTTCTGCGTAAGAAGACAACTTTACAGACTCCAAAGTCCTCTGTTTAACAGAAGTAACCTGGAAACCATTTAATTTCCTCCCTTCCAGAACTGACCTTTTCTACCCCTCTGCCGCAAAATGAGATCTTAGATTATGCTTGTTATTGCCAATTACAGACAACAGAAGCGAGAAAAAAATCAAAGAATCACAAAACAGTTAAGGTTGAAAGCATCTTCTGGAGATCTAACACAACCCTGCTCAGAGCACAGTCAAATAAAGCAGGCTTCCCAATGCCATGTACTGTGGGGTCTTGCATATCTTGAAGGATGAAGACTCCTTCCTCTACAACCAACATGTTCTAGTATTTGATCACCTTCACAGCAAAAATGTTTTCTTATGCTTAAACAGAATTGCCAGCACTGCAATTTGTGCCTATTGCATCTTGTCCTGTCACTGGACACCAATGAAATAAATCCAACTCCACTTTCTTCCTACCCTCCTATTAGGTATTTATATATACTGATATGATTCACATGCATGGACACACCCCCTTATTCTTCTCCTTCCAGGGTCCTGAGGGCACCCAATGATCTGCCTTAGTGGCTCTGACCACCTTCACTCACATACTCTGCCCATGGGCCCAGGAGCCCCATTTCAGCTCAGCCCAGGGGCTTCAGTACCTTCTTGAGCAGTGTCAGAGGAGCACAGGTTTCCAGGTCACCACAGCTGTACCTAGCCATGGACCCTATTGATCCAGACCCCTTGGGTACTGCCAGAGGCCTGAGCATGTTAATAGGCCTTGATTACCCTGATGAGCTTCACATGGGGCTTCCATCCACACTCCATGGGTCCAGGAGCTCCACCTAAGCTCAGACCTGTGCCTTGAGTCCCTGCCTCAGCTATGATAGCTGTACCCATCTGCAGCTTTGTCACTGCTGTGCTTGGCCACAGACCCTGTCGATCTTAACCCTGACCTGTGGCCTGAATTTCTAGGTTGACCTTGCTCTTTCTTCATCACTGGACCTGATCCCAACCTGTGGATTGACTTCCCCAACTAATTTCAGACCTGCCTCGTCACCACAAACCTGTCAGATGATCCAGCCTCAGCTGATGACAGCTGCCTTCCCCAGGCCTGTTCTGCTCTCCATGCTCAGGCACTTGAACTGGTCACTGGTGGGGCTCCTGCCCTCTCAGCTGTGTCATTGCACATGGCTCCTGGCTCCCACTCATTGTGAGCAGTTGGCCCTTGCTGTTCCCTAAGAGGTATGCCACTATGCACCTGCTTCCAGATGGACTTTGAGCTGCTGATTACAACTGTTTGAGCCTAGTAGTTCATCAGCCAGTTTTCAATCAACCTCACTGTCCAGTTATCTATCCCACACTTCATCAGCCTGTCTAGGAGAACATTACGAAAGATTGTTGAAAGCCTTACTAAACCTCAGATAAACAACATCCAGTACTCTACCCTCATCCACTGAGCCAATAATCTCTTCATAGATAGCTATCAGTTTTGTCAAGCATGATTCTCCCTTTGTAAATCCATGCTGACTCTTCCCAGTCATCTTCTTGCATTTATTATGTCTGGAAATAGCTTCCAGAATTATTTCTCCATTGCCTTCCCAGGGATCCAGGGAACACACTGCACAATCTGATAAGTGCATTGGAGACAAACACAAGAAATTATCGAGCATTTGCAACAAAACATTCAAGTTGGATTGCCTCTTTCTTTTTTGGGGACAGGGGGCGGGGAAGGGGTGGCAGGGTGAGGAGGAAGTGGCTGAGACAAGAACTTTGAAAGAAAAGGACCAAAATGTATGGTGCAATCAAAAGTGAGTATCACACTACATCTTTTGCTTCTCAGAGTAATCAGGCATTGACGGGTTGCCCAGGGAAGTGGTGGAGCCACCATCCCTGGGGGTGCTTAAGGAAACGTTGGACTTGGTGCTTAGGGACATGGTTTGTGGGTGATCGTAACACAAAAAAAAAATGTTTCATGTGGGGTGGCTGAAGAACTCAATTTAATAGTTGCTTCAGTTGGTGTTTCTGATTCTGTAACTACCAAGCACTTTATGCTAGCCACCTAGGTTCACAGAACCATCATTCTGAAAAAGTAATGAGTAACATATTGAATAGTAAATTCTGCAATTTCTTTGAGAGTTTTTCTGCATATGGCTCTCTTGTCCATTTTCCCATTTGAGGTCTTGCCAATCTCTTTCACCTGCTTTTACACTGGAAACCGCACTGACATTACACCCTGAGGGCCCATGACATGCTTCACAACAGCCATCTGTATTATGACATGACAAGGTTCTTATTCCTCATGCTGGCAGCTGAGTTCAGCCAAAACACAGAGCAGTGCTTACCTCCACGGTGCTACTTTCTGCTTACTTTCCTAAGGCAGAGAGAAACGACCCATGTCTGTGAAGCTCTGCCCAAAAGCCATTAGGAATACAGGCACCTGAAAGATGCACTGGTAAATTCCATATGCAGAATAGCTAATAAATCTGCTAGGTGACAAAATGACCAGGATTTTTAACTGTGGACTCACTATCAGCACCAAAGAAAGCAACAAGAAAAACTGTTTCATGTGGGGTGGCTGAAAAGAACTCAATTTAAGACCATGAGGAAAAAAACCCTGAAGACAGCAGCAAGTACATGCGCTGAACAAAAACAGAGCCATTGTAATATTCCCTTCAGTCTGAAGCAACCTCAGCTTTGACCTTTATTAACACAGAGCAAATGCTCTGTTTTTCCAGGTGTTTCTTGAAGGGACTAGTGCACTTAAGCGGTGGACTGAACACAGTGGTATAAAAGGCAGAAATCATTTATTACTGTTATTCATCAAAGCTTTGGTGAGACTTCCAGTAAGACTATGATACTTAGTGTATATTGATTCTGTACTATAACATATATCTAGACCTCTGGTTCAGCACTCAAAAATGTCTCTATTCTGCCTCCATTCCAGCTGATAGAAAGTACTTTTGCAAAATCATCTGGATTTCCTCTTAATCTAGAGAATCCTGGTCTACCTCTATAGTCCCCTTCATGCTTATGTAGCAATATAAAGAGGTTGAATTTGGCCTATTACCCAATTTCTTTCCTTAAGAAACTGAGAAAATCACACATAGTGTCTTACAATTAAAAAAAAATCCAGACACCTGCCAAAAATGACAATATATAAAAATAAAATTGCAGTTGGAATTTAAAAAGCATAATATATTACTTTTAAACACTTAAGCAAAACCAACAACAAAAGAACCAGTGTGAATTATGTACTGTCTATGCATACAACTATGGATACAACTGTGAAAGGTAGCATGACAATTATTGAAATGCCAGCTAGAGCAGGGAGCTCATTTTTACACTTGGACTTTAAGTTATCTTCCATTTGAGCAGTCAAGTTTGTACCTCTATGTTTAAATTATATATTTGGACACTTAAATGTCCACCTGAGTAAAAAAAACTGAAACTGGGAAATGCAAAACTAAAAACTTGTCATCTGTAATTGAGGACCATTGCAAAGTCCCATAAAACTTCACGTCTTTTCCTAGAAAATAAGTAAACTTCTCAAGCTTACAAGCAGCACAGTGCCAGCATGAGATTACAAGATGACTGAAGGCAAACCAAGGAATAATGGATTTCCCAAACCTTCATTTGTTAACATAGTATGGTATTTTGAAGACCTTACTAACGTCATTCGCAACATTGCCTACTGCGATAGAGATAAAAAAGCCCTTTCCTCTCCTTCAGATCTCAAGGAAGTCACAACCTAAGGTCTGTAAGTAACACAGATGTATCTTTTCCAGCCTTCCCCTTTGTGAGTTCACACTCACAAACCATTTTCTCTGATAACCAGTTACCCGAGCCACAGTCACCACACATTTATTTTACAAATATAGTTGTTGAATAATGGAAGCAAATCTGTACCAAAAGCAACTTTGAGAATTATGATCCAAACAATAAATGATCTCAGGTGTTGACTTAAGACCAGGATGTAGGGGAGTTGTGTCCTTTCCCTAACACATGGTTTCTAAGTGTTTGGAAGCTTGTCTCTTATTCTGTTTTCATTCTGTGCCTCCATTCAGTATAGTTTTATTTAAGACAGCTATTACCTATTTTATTTTATTTTATTTTATTTTATTTTTATAGAGCTTAATAAAAAGGGACACTGATTTTACCTGTAGTATCAATAATAATATTTTTGACTGGAGAACTTGCAAATCTAAGGCTGCTCATATCCATCACAGGAAAAAAAGGCAAATAAAGTAATACCCTGCCAAAAGGAAGGAACTCTCTTGCCTCCATCAAGGCAGAGCAATAGCAGTATGTTTACAGACTCAAAAGTGTTGCTCAAACTTAACTTCATTTTGTGATGGTTAAATTCTCTTCTGTTTTATACATATGCTAGATATATTCTTTTTGACTACAGATGCCACTTTTATTAATGCTTTCCCATTAGCAAGCAAATCACCCACTCCTTTTGCATGTCCTTGCAAGCTTTATGCTGATTTAATACGAAACCACAAAGCAGCACGTTAGCTTCAATGACTCTCCAAAAAAAACCCTTCTAGGCATCTTTCCTCACAAAACCTCTTCACAATGAAATATCTTTCCAGCTTTATTCTTTTGAAATCTTCCTCTATTTATTATATATGTTTTGAAGTTTATTATTATTGACAATCAGGCTGTTTATTTTCAGTTCTGATAAACTCTCTTTGAAGCACACAGCTCATGAATTGTTGATGGCTAGCACATAATTAAAATGTAATTTTATGAGGTTTAAGTGTAAACTGCTTTGCAAATATACTTTTTTTCCCTCTTGTGGCATGACATTTTCAGAGAATTATTAATACAGATTTTGTAACAGAAATTAATTTATTTCTCCATTATTATTCTTTTCACATGCTCAGAAAACTAAACTGAAGTAAACTCTGCTTATCCTGCTCACTGTGAAATCAGTGGAACTGATCACAGTGTGCTCTGAGCAAAGAAGTCAGAATCACACCCTCACAGATTATGAATAGTATTCCCTGCCGAGTACTGTTTGTAAAGGAACAAAATATTTAGGCAGGATACCAAATGTAATAGAATTCCACATAAGCAAGTCTGACAAAAGTAAATGGGGATTCTGCGTCTGCAGGGATGTGACACTTAGAGAATAACTGAGCCAGGTTTGGAGACGCAGGATTTTGTTTGCTTTTTCGTGCATAAGCCAAGGCAGAGATTTGTTTCTAATCTTTTTTAAAAGAAATTTCATAATCATGCTGCTGTTCACCAAAGCAACTTGAATTTTCATGAGGCAACAAACAGACTCCAGATCACTAAAGCACTCTGCTTAAAGGGATCTCTAGTAGCAGTGCTGCCGCAACTTATATTTGAGTCCTCCAAAAAACCCAGGGAGGAACTGGGCTTGTGAAAGACTTATTAAAACCTACCCTGCTGCCATCTGGTGCCAGGAGCAAGTAAATTACTCTTCGAAGAATACTGGTTTACTACACTGATCCTATGAAGCTGATCAGCTCCATCAGCAGGCGTAATAACATCTCATCTCTCTCTCTACCTTGTCCCTGCTCCCTCCATTGTAGCTATTTGAAAAGACATTAAACTTGAAATGGAAGAATAGGGGCCCAATTAGGAAGTTACTGGAGGACAGCATGATAGAGAAGACTCAAACATTCTCCATCAAAGCAGCACAACCAGGTGACTATCTCCTGTGACTTATATGCATGCAGCATGGGAAAGAAACACAAGCTAGAAATCCACACCCAGTTACAGAGCTATGACCTTGCCGGGATTACATGGGAGACAGGACGGGATAGCTCACATGCCTGCTGTGTTGCCATAGATTGATACGATCTCTAATGGTGAAGGAAAAAAAACTTTATGCAAAGTTCAAATGCATTGCACTGTTATGGGTGACGGGCTAGCTACAAGCTATGGGTAAGGCTCAAAGGACAGAGAAGCATGGGTAACATCTTTTTGGATATTTGCTACAGACCATCTGATGAACACGAGGAAATAGATGAAAGCTTTTTCACACAACTAGAAGACGTGATTTCTGCAATGTGTTGAAGACATTAACATTGTTAATATTTTAGAAAACTTCAGCAAAGTGATTCTCTCTCCAAGAACAGAATATCCTGGTTTGCTCATATTAAGTTATTCTAGCAACTGTTCTTTTGAGAGGTTCCAGTATGCCTCTGTTCTGGAATATTTTTGTGTCAATATACAATATATACTTTGTGCTTTTGTATTTCATCCAATCATGACTTGCCCAATAGTATTCCTTCTAAAATCTTCCATTCCTATAGATCACCAGGTAATTATTTCTTGGAGTTTACCAGCTTAAATTGCAGAAAAATCTGTATTTATAAACTATCACATACTCTCCCTCCCTAGCTGTCAATCTGTACATTTACTCAAGCTGACAGATTATGTTCCAACTCCAGAAGACAATGCCTAACTACTCCTGCTACTATTGCTCCATATTGGTCTAAGAAAGGCTGAAGCCAGGCATTACAACCAGAAACATTTTCTCTTGTGCTCATAGTTGCTGATATAATTGATATAGTTGCTGTTTCACAGTAGAGTGAATGACCCTCCACTGCCCTCAATCCAGATGCAAAAGTGAAGAGTTAAGACTTGGAAACAAAGGAAGGCTCAGAACAAACCAAAGAAGCTGAGAGATTGATGTGAGCAGGCAGAAGAATCAGGGGGAAAGAACAAATTTTGGAGAAGAGAGAAATTGTAAGAAAAGGGGATAATATATTTGCAGTAGAATATGAGGAAACTGAACTGGAATAGTCTTAAAATACAGGGGGTGGTTGGACACTGATAAAGAGTTGGAAGGAAGAAGGGAAGATGGGAAAGGGAGGGAAAAGGCTAAGACTGGGACTTAAGAACCAGAAGACAGAAAAACAGCCAAGCAAAGGCTCCATTACAAAGATCACACATGGGGGGGGAGAAAGGGGGGAAAGAGGGGGAAAGACATGGGATCAAGATCCGGAAAGAACGTAAAGAATCTGAGACTTCAAGAGTTATAGGAGACAGAGAGATAGAGTAGAAATCCGTGGTTGTGGTTAAATGACAGAAGAAGAGACTTAGAGAGAAAAATAATGAGAGATTTTTATCAAGGAGACATAGTGGCTGATATTGGTGATCAAGGGGACTGGGATGAGATTATCCCTTACCAGTTCTTTTCACAACTCTCCAGTTTTGTTTTTTGTGGTGGTGGGTTGTTTTTTTGGTTTTTGTTTGTTTGTTTTGTTTTGTTTTGTTTTTCTTCTTTCTTTCCTTGACAGCAGCTTTTGTTGTGAAATCTCCAGCTACTGTCCTGATTTCTGCTCAGCCTGAGCACTCAGTGATGTATGGAGATCTAATCTGTGCCCACAGGTTACATAAACAGGGCAGAACAAATGTTGCAAGAGTAAGCAGAAAGGTGTAATTACTTTCCTGTGGTCCCGCAGCCAGTTTGTATCAAAATCAGGAACAGAATTCAAATTCCTCCTTGCAAGTCCAGTACCCAGCTCCCTAGATCATGCTGCCTTCTTCCATCTTCATGCAATGTACAAAACAGACTGACAAGACAGGCACCACTCCAGGAAAACACAGATCCATGCAGAGAGATGTAAACTCCTCTGCCTGCATTCTGAATTGACTGGGCACAAGATGTCTCTGGTTCATGCCATGTAGCAATGGTTGTCTCAAGCTCTCTACCTGAGCCAATAACCAGAGCTTAGAAGAAGAAAACGTCAGCTTGATGACATTACTCTAACGTGGCTGTAAGAACTGAGCTATCTTGCATCTGCCCAGCTTGGAGCACTAGCAGAGCAATCTATTTCTATCCATAAAGACGTATGTCTCTGAAAAAAACACTGTACCTCCTGCAATTACATATCTGCATTGCAATGAGGATTTATAAAGCCCAGGGTCCAGTACATCTGTCATACTCTCCCCCTACTTCATTTCTCTCACAACAAACCTTCTAAAACACGGCTAACTGAGCATTTCCTATATATTATATGTTTCCTATAGCAAAGGAATGAATTCTTATTTTGTGTTCATATTTCATCATTAAAAGGTCTGTAAGTGTTAATTAGGCTTCAACAAATGCTTACCATATTTTGCATTATTAAGCTTCTGTCAGTAGGAGTATCGTTGCCAATTTGAATACTACTTACTTTTCTTACTGCATATCTAAAATGAGTGTAAGAACTAAAAACAAATTAATGAATATGTTAAGGAATGTAAGTCATTAACTTTTTTTTTTCCTACATTTAAAAATTGCATCTAGCTACAGTTGCTTTCTCTTTCTTTCAGGAAACACTTTATTTCTCTAGTTTGTTCTTAGCTTCCAAAAAAAAAAAAAAAAAGCATTACAATTAATAATATCAAACAATATAGAGGAAATCAGCAGTGGTTGCTAGAAATAAATTCTGAAAATTGACAACCTAGATTAAAAATCTTGTGTTTCCATGTGGATGCCCACAGGAATAACACTGCAAAATGAAATACCTGCAGGTTGGGGGACTGCAAGTAAGAGTAACTGTTAGAAAACATATGCCTTGCTGGAACACCTTCCAAACCTTGGATGCTTGCAAGCTTCTGCTGCAATCAACAACAACTTCTGTTTGTCATGATAAATATATATTATATGCATATATATTTATATATATTTCCAAAAGCTCCAAACCAGGAAAGGAAATTGCAACTATTTCCTACCTCTCTGTACTAATACATTCACAAGTCTATATTCACCCCAAAATGTTCAGTGGAGACCTCTGGATTTGTCTCCACACTCTAGCTTTGTCTACACAAACACATCTGCTAGCATTTATATTATAGACATGTTTGCGGTCAAGTCTTGTATATTAAAACAATATAGAATCTACACAGAAAGCTTTGGCTCTGGTCACACTCTGGAGACCAACTGACAAAAAATGCTGTTTCTGCCTCCAACATTTTCTATTAAGTCTTTCAACCTTTCTTTGCTACCTCACACCATTCATCATAAAAGGAGAACAAATTTCCCATGGCAGTTATAAATAAATAGATTTTGAGAAGAATGGGAAGTTTTATCAGCTGGTGCACAAAATTAGGTCTGTGTTTCTGCAGTACACTAGGTAACATAAAAGTACAGAAATCAGATATATATACTCTGAGCACTGCTACTATGCTGTAAAATCAAAAAGCTTCATTGACTTTAGAGTGTATTCTGCCATTAATTCAAAGCGCAGTAAAGTGAAGAACACAATCCAGACAAAAGGCCTTGACTCTACATTCCTATTTATGCTGATTAGAACTTACTTGAGGAGGAGGTTCCATTGGTTATAATGGGTGTACTGAAATAAGATAGGGTTGTAATACTGTGAAACCACAGGAAATAACTCACAAGCACACAGATTAATGTTATGACTATCTGACAGTGACATACAAAACCTCCAATTGCTGAAGAATAAGAAAAAGCTTTTGTCACAGAAAAAATCTAATTCACTTTAGACTACTATGGGTTGTTTCATGTTAACATTTCCATAGCTTTTTCACAGATTCTAAATTTCAAATTTGTAAGCATTAGTGTTCTTCATCAGCATCCTTCCGTTGGCTCCCAAAGTCATGGCATGTTTGCAAAGTGCATAATAATTTGCCTTTGCTTCAAACTTGCTTTTCTCTGACTTGCATCTCCTCAACCATTCTCCAACATCTCCCACCCTGTGCTGAAGGTCCTAGCCTGACAAATAGCCTCCTCCTGCTCACTGAAACTCAGCAGCCTCTGTGAAATATATAAATGAAAACTCCTGCCTAATTCTGATGACACACATAATAACTGGGCATGGCAGCTCTCCCCAGATCAGTATAAGGATGTATTTCTGACTCTTCACCAGCTCCACCTCTACTCTGGTGTAGAGTCTTAATGTATTTCTGAGCTCTGGCTCAGTGCCCCCATTCTGTGCCAAAGGGAATCATTCATCTGCTTCAGCTTCAGGAAAATAGTATCATGTAGAAGAGCCCCTAGCTTAAATACAACATTTTTTGTTCTGGAGCCTGAAGTATCCTTCCATTGATGGCTTCCGAGGGCAAAGACAGAAAGATGCAAATACCTAAGCTAAAAAAGAAGTGGAATATGAGAACAGCAGAACCACAGTTCAGCCTAGTGGGCCAGAGGGAAGAGACAGGATAAGGAGAAAAAGACCTCTGATGAAAGAGATGAGGAAGCCTAATTATTGGGTTAATTTCCTGCAGCTACATAGCTCCCAAAGAATGCAAGGTATTAAAATGCCACTACGTTTCACTGTAGTGCAAAGACCCATAAGAAGAAGCAAGGGAAAAGCAAATAAGCTACCTGTGGTACAACCCATCACAGAGCAGGAGGAAAGGATTCAGAAATAGGAATCTGCAAGAAAGTAGAGTCTGAAGGACAAGAAACATTGAAAACTTGGAGTAAAGTCAAGCTTAACAACAAGTTGTAAGAACAATTACAGAAAGATCATGCTGTCGTAAAGAAGATGGTCCCGGAAACTGAGTGGTATTTGACGGCATAGACCAGAGTGAAAACAGAAAAAGGAAATCTCAAGAGAGGAGAGGAAGCTAAATAAGGCTCAGATTTCATGCCCTTTTCAAATCTGCAATTATCTGGAAAAGCAGCAGAAGGTGACAAAAAATAACCACCTGTTTATCCTCTACTAACATGGTTGAAATTCAGTTCCTGTAAAGGAAACATATGAAAATTTTTAATACTACATCACTTAGAGTAAGCATTTGCAATTCTTAAAATACTGTAACTTATCATACAACTGAGAATCTCCTGTCTTTCTTAACAACTGAAATACATCTCTTCTGCTTCATGTAAGATCAAAGTAGATATTGGCATTTCTGTTAGGGAATATTACTAAATGTGAAAATCAGTGTCATTCATTGAATTTTAAATATTGGACATGAGAGTTGTTTCTAAAATCTGTTCCGAGAATTCATTCTTATTCAACAGTTTCTCCTTTTACTGCATGCTTTATTATCTCTGTCAGCCAGGCTATTACCACTGTAATACAATTTTCTGCTTACTTAATGGGATGGTATCTAGCATCTATCTAATGGCAAATGGAGTAATTTTGTAGATGAATTAGATGTAAAATAAAATTATGCTAAGACTGAAAGGGCAGGTAGAGTCCCCCACTCTTCAGTACTCCAAAAGAGCATGCCTGAACAACATGGAGATGTCTCGATTCCCTGTCTTAGTGTGCCTGCCAGTCCCTTGCAAAGGGAAAATACTGGTCTTTGTAAAAATGTGGGGGGAACATCATTTGTGAAGTCAGATGCCTTTGACTCCTTTCAACATTCTATCCACACGTCTTAACTTAAGCACAAAGTCTCAAATCTTCTGAACTCTGTTACTATCAGTTCTATATTTCCCTCCCAGCCTGAGAAAAACAGCCACAGTTTGCTTTCCATTTCTTCCAGAAATCACTCAATATTTTAGTTCATTCTCAACTTCCCAGTCATCAATCTGTATCTTAGCACTCTTTGCTACTTTCAACTTTTATCTGTCATATTTTATGCCCCCAAAACAAGTTACAGGAAGAAAAATGATAAGTTTAACAATAAGAATTTGAGAACTTCAAATACTTTGTGTAGAAGTAAATAGCAACACTAACCTCTTTCATTTTTTCCAGTTCATTCTGTAGTGCTTGTTTTGCAGTTTCAACTTCTATAAGCTGCTGCCTTAATTTTTCATTTTCATCTTCTGTTATTGTACGTTTCTCTTCCACATTTTCTAACTCATGATGAAGTCTCACTGATACATCTTTTGCAACCTAAATGAAGTGGTATTTCAAAAGAAAGAAGAAGAAGAAAAAAAAAAAAAAGAATTACAAAAGAATTAGTGCTGAAGTGCTTAGTGTCTAAGCAACCATTTACAGGTCAATTCTGATGTTCTTATGGAAGCAGCACGTAAGGAAACATGTAGAAAATGGCATACACAGATAGAATTCCAAACAATTCAAAATTCAAGACAATTCCTACAAAAAGCTGGCATGTTCTTCTTGTGGACCTCACTGCAACCACTGGTAACCAACTATTTCTTCGTTTCTGTTACATCAACAATGAAACAGTATCTTCATTATTCGTGGAGACAGTGCAGCATCTGTTTCCTTTCAACCACTGCCAGCCCATGCTTTTCAATGCACTAAGGGATATGCCCTTCAAACACTTGACATGTGGAAGCATCAGGGCCCACCTTCTCCAGGCCTACTGTACCTGTCCATTGCATAGAACCACAAATGGATGAACCTTTATTTCTACGCTTTTAGTTTCTCTCTCCTTCACAGACAGATAATCTATTTGGCATTTAGTACTACTGGCTAATTTAAACAGTAAAATATGAACAAACAACATTCTTACAGACCTTGTATTTCTCCAAATGTTGTCAATATTTTTAAATTAAAATGAATATGAGGTGGTTTTCTGTAGTTGTTTTTGGTTGTTTGTTTCTAACTTGCATTTTCACAGGAAGAATTAAAAGGAACATGACAATATCTAATTCCTTTTCCTCAGGTAAGGTAATAAGAATTTTGCCATTCAAGCTATTTGCATTGTATTTGGTGAAACCACTAGAAACTACAATCATACACTAAAAATGTTTAAATATATGCTAATCACTGCTATGATGGTGATTTAGACGTATAATTTGAAAAGGCAAATTTCATGCTTTTTTAGAACATCAGAAAGTAAAATTTACCCTTCCTAACATTATTTAGGGGAGCTCAGAGAGCTCGCGTTAGGGCTTTCACTACAGCGATCCTTATGTCAAAGAACTCTCTTTGACATACTAAAGCTCTAAAGAAAAAATAATAACTGTAAGCAAGCAGTCTAGAAGAATCCGATCTATCAGAAAACAGCAGCAGCTCGTGAGTCAGCCTCCCCTGACAAGAAACACAGTGTGTGTGAATTACTGATACAACACTGCAGTGTGGCACAAGACCATTCAATAACCTCCCCCACTGCACACACACTCAAGACACATAATGCCCAACAGAAAGAGAGGGTGGAGGGGAATTTCAATTATAAGCATACTCCAAAGAGACTGCAGGATGAGCTGAGAATCACACCACAGGGCTGTATTTTGATGGCTTTTCCCATAGTCAGTATTAAACTGCTCATCTAGTTGTCCAACCAAAGTAAATGGAAAATCATTGGGGAAGTATTTTTAACAGCATCCTATCAGAATCTGTCTGCAGCCCGTAGTTACACTCTGAATCAGTAAATACAATGAAATAACAAAATCCTTACTGGTAGTGATGTTTTGCAACAAAATTTGGCGGAGTGGTAATTAATGCAGGTAAATCCTACAGAGCATTCGAGATCACCGGGGAATTGGGGCTTACTTATTCAAGATGCATTTTAACACAGCTGTACGCAAGACCGTACCTCTGAAGAACCAAGTCCCGTAACATATCACCCTTGTAAAATGGAGAACGTTATTTTGGATAGAAATTCTTCAGAAGCAGATTTGGGATCACTACAAAGAACTGCACATGAGTTACAAATATGGCTAGCAAGAACCAGAAATTTAGTTTGGCAGAAATATGGCACTTGACAAACATCCCTACCCCAAAGCACAACACAATCATCAAATCATTATTCCTTCCCAAGTAGTAAGTTGCATGGTTATTAGGAAAGACATAGGAGAAGTCCTAATTGAAGAGAGTCCTTTGTTCAACCTGAGGCCTTAGCTGGTACCTCCTATGTGGCAGGTGAGCACCTAACTACAGAGTCAACTTCCCTCCCAGCCCTCTGTTTAAATCACTTGCTAATACAAAGTAGCATAGAGCCAACAAAGAAATCAACTCTAGAAGCTGGAATCACAATGTTCACTTGCGACAGGAAGGTTCCTGTTCAAATTCTGCCTGCAAGGTGTGTAGCACAACTGTTCACATCATTTTGAGCATGCAAAATGCCCCTTGTTTTGATCAGAAATTCTACCTGACCCTTGAGTAGGGTGCATCAAAAAAACTTTTCACTAGTTTTATTTCTGAGCAGGAAGGCACAAGGTTGTCTGTAGCCACGTGAGCAGCTACTTATACAACTGTCATGGCCAAAACAGCAAATGTGTTTTTTTAATGTGCACAGAAAAGGAGTATCAAATAGAAATACTGAGAAGTATATTAGCATTTTTAATGGCATTAGTAAGAAAATTACTGGAACATGACTTGGTCTGGTATCTATGTTTCAGTAAGAATGATGACAAGCTGGAAACTTTTCAGAAAAGATGATCCAAGTCTGAAAAACAGGGCTGGGCATAACAGACTCTCAATCCATTGCATTTATCAGAAAGAAGTTTGAAATTGACCTGTTCATGACCATGTACTAAATTATCATTTCCAACTGCAGTCCACAGAATTCAACACAGGTGACTAGTCCCAGGCAGCAGCGTGGTCAATAAGCTCCAATTTGCTGTAACAGAAGTCTGCCTTTCCATGAGAAATGCCTGGTAGACCCATCAACTGAAGAAGGTTTAGAAGCGCTGATTCAGTAACAGCCTTAACAAAATCTACAGTATGGAAGCAAAAATTAAACAACTTCCAACTAGCAAAAGAAACTTTTTTTTCCCCCTGTAATTGGAGCAATCTAGAATGAAGATGATACATTATTTACTAATGTCAGTCTTTAAACAAAGACTGAAACTTGTCCTCTGCAACGGGCTGCGGTTCACTCAGATGCTATGGATTAAATACAGCTGATGACACACTGAAGTTTGATGGGCTGCATCTACAGTTTCAGGTGGATGTGGAAAATCCTGGCTTCGCTGAAAATAACAGTTTTTCCACTGACACCCACAGAGTCAGGATTTTATGTATTTAATATAACAGTCCTCTGAAATCTTTACAAAAGAGCACTGCAATCCCCTACAACAGTGGGGCTGTTCAGTGAGGCTGATCTAATTTTGTGTGGTAGGACATGGCTTGTGTTCATCATAAAAGATCCAAAACTCTAGACCCCAATTTGTATTTGAGTCACTTATTGCACGTTACCTTCACGAAAAATGATTGGACCAAAGCTGAGAACAGCCTACCCACGAAGCCTCACCACCGGGCCACTCACTGAAGGGCTTCTATTACTACAGTAGGCTTGGCCGCTGCAATCCTACGTGCCGTGTGGGGTGCGCGGTGTACAACAGAAGGGATGGAAACGCCTGAGTCATGAGGGCCGAGAGCACGTCCGTGTCTCCGTCCCTGGCGCTCCCTCTCCTCGACACCTGCTCACGCCCGTACCTTGAGGTCCTGCTCCATGCTGCGCAGGAGCTCGCCGTCGATCTCGCCGGTCTGCGCGTAGCGGAGCCTCTTGCGCTCGGCCTTGCGCAGCCGGTACTGGAGGATCCGGCAGTTCTTGTTGGCTCGCTCCAGCTCGTGGCGCATCTCTTGAAGCTGACAAGCGTCCTCCTCGAAGAAGCTGTCCCTCATCTCGTCCATCTCGGTCCTCAGCTCATCTATCTCGTTCTGGCACCGGGGCGAGAAGGGGCGGGGACGCAACAGGTGGGTCAAAAACACAAACGCCAGCAAGCACGGGGGGAAGGCGGCCAACACGGAGCGTGGGGACCGGCCCCGGTCCCCGCGGGGACACCGCCTAAGTGCCGCCGAGCTCGTCAGGAGCGCCGCAACCAAGCAGGGAAGCGCGGCTGAGAGCCCGCCAGGGTCTCAGAGACCCCGCGGGGAACAGGGCGGCAGGGAAGCCCCCCAGGCCCGGGGCTGTGCAGCGCGGCGCCCACCTCCCACTACCCACCACCTCCCGCCCGCCGGCCCCTCACCTTGAGGCTCTCGTTCTCCTCCCGCAGCTTCTCCATCTCCTCCTGCATCTCGTCCTGCAGCTGCGGGCTCAGGGAGCCCTCCGGGGTGCCGCTCCGGCCGCCGCCGCCCGCCTCGCCCTGCCGCAGCCCCTCGGCCCCGGCCGCCGCCGCCATGGCAGAGGGCGAGGAGGCGGAGGATGCAGGGGGAGGCTCGGCCGAGGCGGCGGCCGCCGGGGAGGCGGAGGCGGAGGCGGCGCCGGGGCCGGGGCCGCCGCTGCCGTGGTTGCTGCCCTTGGTTTGCATCTGGGCGGCCGCCGCCAGCCCCTTCCTGAGGTGGAACTGGATGAGCTCACTTTGCAGGCATCCCTCCCGCCAGAACCCGCCGCCGCCGCCCGCCGCCCCGCGGCCCTTGGCGGCGCCCGACGAAGATGGAGGCGCCGGGGCCGCCTCCCCCGCGCCCTTCAGCGGGGACCGCCCCGCTTTCCCCCGCCACTGCCTGGGCGGCGGCGGCGGCGGCGGCGGCTGCGGCTGAGGCTGCGGCTGAGGCTGCGGCGCCGCCGCCCCCCCCCGCTCCCGCTCCCGCTCCCGCTCCCCCCCGCCGCCGCCCGCAGGGGGCGCCTCCTCGCCGGGCTCGGCGGCGGGCGGCGCTTCAGCACCGGCTCCGGGCTGGACAGCGCCCGGCGGCGCCGCGCCCCGCCCCGGCCGCTCGGCGGCGCGGCCCCGGCCGCCCCTCGGCGCCTGGCCCGGCGGCGGCCGCGGGGCCCCGGCCCCGGCCTTGGAGGAGGCGGCGGCGGCCGCGGCGGCGGCGGGCTGGGGGCGGGCGGCGGGCGGGGGTCGCGGGGGGGCGTCGCGGGCCCTGGCCGGGGAGGAGGCCCGCGGCTGCTTCCTGCCGCTGCTGCCCTCCGGGTGCAGGCGAGGCTCGGCGGCGGCGCCCCCTGCGGGCGGCTGGCTCATGGCGGCGGCTATCTGCGGGGAGAGTCCATCGCCGGCGGCGTCCTCCGCCTCCTCCGGCCGGCCGGCTGCGGGAGGAGAAGCGGGGAGGACGGTCGGGGGGGGGAACCGGGAGGAGGCCCCGGCCCTGCCCCGCCGTGTGCCCGGTGCGGGCTGCGGCTGCACCTGCCTGCGTCCCCCGGGGCCTCCTCCTTCAGCCTTGACAGGGCCTCTTCGGCACAAAGTGAGGCCTGCAAGGCACGCGAACCAAGAGCAAAAGGGCCACTGAATCAACTTTTACACCCATCTTTGCATCAGTTTGTTTCACAGAAGCATTGTCGAGACCTAAGGAGCGGTTCAGGCTTGCTAGCGGTTACACTGAAGCAGCACCGAGGCAGAATCCCTCCAGCACATTTCCAAAACATAGGGATTAAGGAAGGAGTACACCCCAGCCCGGCACTAGATGTGACACGGTATTCACCTGCGGGTGCTCAGGTGGCAATTTTCCCCCGTAGGGCCTGACCTAGAGTTTTCATGGCCACAGCAGATGGCTGAAATGGGCTGTTAGGTGCCATACCGTGCTGCAAAGATGTTCCGTAAGGCATTCTAAAAATAACAGCTATGATCCATAAACTGTTTTCACATAGCCTTTATTCAGTCGTCCTTAAAGGGAAAATGCGGGCCAAAATAGCATTCCTAATGTAGCCTTATGATTCCCAACTGTCCCACCACAAAGTACAGAGTAAAAGCCAACTGGTCAAAGTCAATGTAGACATTACACCCTACGCTGACAATTGGTTTACTCCCTGCAACACACCAGACAATGACACTGTGTTTGCTCTGCGCTCACTGGCTGGGGTACAAGGTTTCCTCTCAAATGCCCTGTCATTATCACCCTGATTTTAACCAATACACTGAAAATTAATGCTCAGAAGAACATAATCTGGCAGGATCTTCCCAGGCATTAATAAGCAAAAAGGGAGCATGGGAGTGTAAGCCTACCAAAACTTAGACTTGCACCACAACACCGATTTGCTTTGCTTCTCTAGCAATCACCATAAATACAATTCCCAGACTGCTGCTTTTCAGAGCTGGACAGGTCCAAAAAGCCACTCTTGAAAGCCAAACCTAAAGAAACTGCAAGAAGTCAGGGCTCAGCCTAGATCCTGCACCTTCCTCTTAACTCTGACTCTTCCCTACAGTTTTCCTGATTTATTTTTTTCCCCACAACCCAAACCCCGTTTGAGCCCGGGTCTGAAACCTCCGAAAACCCTCACAAAACTCCACGACCCCATCTCCCCTCCAGTGGCGAGCCCACGTGGCGCCAGGACGCTGCGTCTCTGCAGGTGGAAAAAGCGCAGAAACACACGCCGGCAACAAAAGGGGAGAGTCCAGCGGCTCCACCCGGCAGCGTGGGGATGTCCCCAGCCCCTGGCGCTTGTCCCCCGACCCCTGTCCCTCCCGGGGGTGGCAGCTCCCGGGGCACGCCTGCCTTTTGTCCGGGTTTTAGAGGCGTGGGAGGCTTCTCGCAGCTCCCCCTCCACGCCCGGCGCTTTTGTTGAATCTGAATCTGAAGTAACATCCCACCCCCCACCTTTAGAAATAATAATTAAAAAAAAAAAAAAGGAAATAAAAAGGAAGAAAGGCTTGAGGCTAAAGCAGCCGCGTTACTCACCACCGCCCTGCCTGCTGCCCGGCTGGCGAAATGCATGCACGGGGAGCCGGGCACCGCGCACGGGGTCCCCAGCGCTGCCGGAGCCGCTCAGGAAAATGAAGCAATATTCATGAGCTGACCTCACCGGGCCGGGGAGAGGGAGGAGAGCAGCGGAGAAAAGAAAAGATGAGACGGCGAGGACCCCGCCCAGGCCTGAAGGCTGAGTTGCGTCCCCTTCCTTATCTATCTGCACATGGTGCCACCGGATTACGGCGCAAATGGGGGAAGGAGGCGCCCGGCTTCCCTTCCCGATCCACCCCGGCGATCGATCCCCATCAATTATTTAGCGGCTCCTCCAGGGGAGCCGGCTTCGAGCGGGCGGGGATGCCGGGCGCCTTGCGCATCAGCAGCAGGCCGATAAGAGGGAGGCTTTCCTTTGTTCGCCGCCTTTATCTGCGCTCGCAGGGCAGCAGATCCGCACCGCGTCCCCTTGACAAAAGCCTGCTACAAGCCGGGAAAGGTGGAAACAAAGGCAAAGCACTGTGGTCTACTGAAGATAACCCCCGGGCGTTATTTCTTCGCGTGAACATAGGACTAACCGACCGGTGACTGTTTATTCATGGCGTGGGCAAAACCTGGAGGCAGCCATCTGATTAACCTGGGGGAGCTCCACCTGCCTGGTGCACCGCCAGCGGAGTTTGGCTTTGCTCTGGGGCACCTTAGGTGGCTTGTAACGTGTCGAGCTGAAAACCTTTCTCGATGACAAAGACGAGCAGAAAAGGGGCTTTCAAAGGGGCTTTCCCTCCTTCTCCCTGCCTCCGAGGAGGGCAGAGCGGGCGCTCAGGGCGTTTCCACCCCACGGCCCCACCCGTGTGCATATTCATACATCCATACGTCGTGATGCACAGTATATACACACAAAGACATTACGCATACATATGTACATAAATGTTTGTGCATATACACATGTATGGCACACGTGTCTCAATATAAATATATGCCTTTGTGTGTATATATATGTACATGTGTTTGGATTCGGGAAGATACCGCCCCTGTCTGCATGTCCTCCAGTTCCGAACTGCATGAAGTGGACATATAAAAAGGCGATGAGTTGAGGACAACCAGAAAATGAGAAATGAAAGATTAATGCTGAAGGATATGGGTTTTGAAACCCATCATAAGTATTGACTGCAGCCGTACCAACTAAACAGAGCGATTGTTTGAAACAAGAGGAATAAAAATACAAAATAGTTCTGTAATTGGAACTGAGAAATACACCCAATGTGTTGTAGTTTTCCTAAGAAAGTGGTGGGTAGATTCTGACAGAAGATAGATTCTGGACTCCTTGTCTCCCTGAATATACAGAATTAAGGCAATGAAGCCATCACAATAACAAATCATTTTATCTGTACAACATCTTCCAGAAGGAAAAGCATAGCAATTCCTACCTTTAAGCACTGAATAGCAGTTAGCATCCTTTCTGCTCCCTCTGTATTGTCTGGATAGACTTTCTGTGTCAAAACAAAAATGGGGTGTGATAACATCCCATGCTGCCTACTACGAGTTGCATTGCGCTGTTGGGAAGATAAAGATCCTTCCTGTCTCATGTTAGTGTCCAACTGAAAAGCAGGTCATCATATTATCTTCACCTATATTGTCAGGCCATATATCTGATAGTAAAGATATGGTACTACTATTTATGGTAGAAAAAAATTGCCTATCTCTCAGATTCATTTGGGATTGTTGACTTTCTTCTTAAACTTTCTATTCTAGCTGAAACGTCAGTGCTGACACAGTTATAAAAATTGACATGGGTACAAAATTGCTTCTGCTCATATCATTTATTTGAGGGGGAGGAGGAGGAAGGGGAGCACAAGCGTAATCTCTTGCTGATAAAAACTGTATTTCCATTAGGAAATTTGCTGCTAGATCCTGTAGGCCTTTTACATGACCAGCAGGTCCTTTTCAAGAATAAGTCTAGCATGAAAAAAACTATTACAGAAATGTTAATACAGTAAAAATTCAATTTACTTATTTATTTATTTATTTATTTGTTTGTTTGTTTGTTTATTTATTTTCTCCATCCACCTGTGGATGGAAATAATATACAGAAAGAAAGACTTGAACTTTACATAGAAAACAAGGGGCTTTCAGCTGACTACAACAATGCAGGAATTAAATGGTGTCATGCAGTGAAATACGTTAACACAAATGTCCACGGCAGACAAAACAGTGAAAATCAAATATTAGAAGTTGTTTAGGAAGAAACAGAGAAGAAAACAGGAAATATCTTTATTGCTCTGGTATAATTTCACGGTACAGACAGATTCTGATTTCCAAGTGTGGTTCTGGTCCCCTCATCACAGACATGGTAGAAGGTGCAGAGGGGCAGCCAGGTTCTGAAGTAGCTCTGTGCAAGGAATAACTTCAGGCTAGAAGAGGGATGACTGAGGGGAAATATGACTCAGGTCCCTGCAACCCTTAGTAAGGAGGCTAAAAAGCGTTACTTCATTTTGTGTTACTTTTTGCGCTATTCACAGTCTCTTCCCATAAAGGATGAGATGCAAATCCGAGTGAAAGAAACAAGCAGATGATGAGTTCCAAAATAATAAAGAAGATGGTTCTTGTGGTTAAGCTCTGGAACTCCCCGCCATGGTGTGTTGTGAATTTAATGGTGTACATGGCTTTAGAAAGTGATTGAACAAAGGCAAGGAAGGAAAATTAACTGAAGGCAATAAGGCAAAACTAACAGCTCAAGAAAACCTCTGCAATGCCACTTGTTTGATCTGGGAAACTGTCTGGGAGTGATAACATTATCTTGTTTTCTGTTGATCTCTAGCATCCACTATCAGCCACAGGCAGACACCTGTCAGTGAGCTAAATAGGTCTTTGGTTTGACTCCATAAGAAAATTATTAAACTGTTATGTATAGATATATCGCTCTCTACATTTGCTTCTCTCTTTTCATCTTTCTGTTATTTTCTTCATTTCTTTTTCACTATTCCTCCTTAGATTTCTTGTCATGCAGAGCATTGGTCATCTGCTGCACCCTGGTAGACTTTTCCAATACTTCTTTGCCTTCAATGGCTAAAAGTATTTTGACCCCAAATTAAAATTGTGAATACCTTGTTTTCTAGTCTCCATTACTACTTGTTCACATACAGAGAGATTTTTTAATCCAGCCTGCAACTGTAGTTAGTTATATGTAGTTGTACAAAAGAAGAAAAGGCAGCGGATTGAAAAGCGAAGAGAGAAAGAGAAAGGAGATGCAGAATTTCTTCTCCAAGCAGAGTTTCAGTCTAAGCCATATAAGTGTTTTTTCTAAGGTGAAGATGAGAATCACCTTATATAACACCCTAAAAGCATGACCTCCAACCTTTCATTAAAAAATACTTTATGAGCAGATTTCAGAAGCTGTTTGGAGAGGATGTTTTTCCAGGAGGCTCTCTGGGTGGCACTTGGCTGCTATACTTCGGCCACATCGCTTACTCACCTCATCTGCTCTCTTGGGAAGCTCCTGGGCTATGCGGGGGCAGAAAGAGGAGCTACTGGAGTGTGCTGTGCTAGCTGCATGGTGCTGGCACTGCCCCAGCTGGCAGCTTGTCTCCCTGCCCAAGGAGATGTGCTGGACACGACTAATTATACATCAGACCACAGTCGTTTTTCTCTTTCCATGGAAAATTGAAGGTTTGAGACTTCAGTTCGCCAATTTCTAATATGTTGACTAAATGGCCCTGATGTCTATTGTATCAAGCAGTAATTTGAGAATAAACAATTAATACTTTATCACTGGTCTCTTATCCTATTTATTTGGAAATGGAAAAGCTTTCCAGATATATTGCATAGCAGAACTGCACAGCATAAAATCATGATACTGGAAAAAAAATTAAAAAAAATAAAAAGCTTTGTGTTAAAGAGGAATAACACTGGGGAAAAAGTAAAACCAAAAAATAAATAACATTTAAGTTCATACTACTCATGAAATAGGAATGTGCTGGCAGCACCAAATAGTTTGTTTGAACTGGGTTATTTATTTTGGCATACACCATTTATTATACCATATTATTCTGTAAGTTAATGGTGATCCTGGTTTTCACATCTCTCTTCTTTTTGCTCCTCCGTAGTGACTGCTCCTCCGCCAAAGGCTGCTACATCATGGCACATTGAGGCTGCACCTTCTGTTCATCCACGGCCTCATACCCACAGAGACCAACATGGGGACAGCGATGCCATCTGCACCCCCCCAACAATTCACCCCAATGAGAGAAAGAGGTCGTGCTGCTTTTTGCCACTATGTAAAGGAAGCTGTTGGATCTGACCCACTGCCTTCAGCCTTCACATTTCTAATGGATCTCTCATTTCCCGGTTTAGGGAGTCTGCTTGTCATGTGCCGTGTCATACAGGTCTTGGTCTGTTCAGTCCTTGCATTCCAACAGCTGGGCAGTTTCTCAGCCTCGCAGGGGTGACCAGGTACAAAAAATGAAATTAAGATTAGAGGATTCTTCAGAACACCTGGGCAGTTTCTCAGCCTCATAGGGGTGACTGGGTACAAAAAACAAAATTAGAGGATTCTTTGGCTTTGTCACTGGGGAATAAAACTAGGTAAAATTAGGTCTGTTGTTTATTAGAACTCAACTGTAGTCATAAAATAAAGGCTCGGTTCTATTTTTGTTGTCCAACATTTCATTCAGGCTTTCTGAAGGCCGCAGGATGTTTTATGCCCTGCCTTTTATTCTTTCAGAAATCAATTGTACCTATTGTTTGGAAATAATGACAGAACTGAGCATGCCTTGAAACAGGCCAGGGCATCTCAACCATTCCTAATGAAAAAATGACCTCTTGCAGGCTCCCTCTGCCTCTCCTGGACTTACTGTAATTTCTGCTACCAGAATGATTTTTTTAAAAATAATTTGTGAATTTGGAATTTATTTAAGATATTATTTACACTGCAAAAACAACCAACCAACCAACAACAACAACAAAAACACAGTCTTTCTGTATCACTGTTTCCTGTTACTTTTCTATGGGTCTTTCTTTCATTTTCAGAGGCTAGGATTATCCCAAACTTACATAAATCCTATCATGCATGCATGTATCTGCGTAGGCTATATATTGCATTCTTACCTAAAGCTCATTGATTACTTAGTGAGGCTACCAGGAGAGGAACTGTACAGAAGATGTTATAGCTAAGACTGTAGGAATGAAAGAGTGACTGCTAGAGAAAAACAATAGCTTTTTTTTTTTCTTTTTTTTTTTTTTGGCTCTAGCACATTACCAGTAGGCTCAAGTAGCCTTTTCCAGAGAGAGGTTTCAAACATAATGGCAAATGACTGAAGACAACCTCAGAGCTGTTCTCTAGAGCTAAACAGATGGTCTTAAAAGTAGTAACTCATGAGCAGGCTGTGCTCTGGGGTCTGCCCGCTTCGTCCCCTGAGGGAGGCAGTGTGGACCTGTCTGCCTGCTCATGCACACCCAGCCACAACGGGTGCATTGTGGAGAGGTGGCCCATGTTCAGTGTTAGTATTGTGTTACTCATCCTAATGTCTAAGGTTCTCATCATGACGTGCTCAAACAGGTTGCACAGCTTCTTACCCCATCACACTCTACAGCTTAAAGTAAGTAACCACAACAGTTACCACACCCAGGGGCATTTACAGCCTCCTTCTTCTATGCCTAAAGAGAGTTTGGAAGAAGCAGGATTGTGCCATGGGTGGGTGATCTTTCTTCATTATTCTGTTACATTCCAGCAGTTGGCCATCGGATCAGTCACGCAGGTGTAAAACGAAGCTGCACAACCTTAAAGGTGCTTTGGTGCCCAATTCCCTATGAGTATGAAGGGACTTAGACCCCGACCTTGGAAACAGAGAAGCTGAAGTGAGGGAACAGGTGATGAAACAGACTGCATTTTGTTATTTTGTTTGTGTTTTCTTTTGTATTTATTCCTCACCTAATGCTAATTTATTTTTTAATCTCCATTTTGTTAATTCAGAATGCTCATTTTGATTACATATGGACGTGTATAATTATTCAAGCTGGAACTGTATCTGGTTATTTCGACTTCCAGGTGGCATCACATTACTATATATGTAAGCTTCCAGGTGCAAAACTGGACACAGTTTTACCAAGAGCTGGTCTTAAACGATTGTTTCCCTTCCACCTCTGGTGCCTCCTGAATTGCTCTCCACTTTATTGTCATCTTCTAACTGATAATCTGTCTCTTCTTTCATCTTTATTCTCTCTGGTAATTATTCACTATAACTTGTATTTCAGGATCAATATCTTCTTGCGTGTATCTAAGCCATTTTTGTGCTTAATGCCGTTTTTGAAGATAACTCTTGGACTAGAACTTTTGAAAATGCTGGCAAATTTATTTGTGTTCTTTATGCTCCTAAATGCCTTTAAGAGCTTAGCACAAGTCATTTTGAAAATAAGTTTTTCATTCCTATGTCTTAATGGCTTTGGAATATGATGAATAGAGCTGGAGATTTTATTTGTTAAATTACACTTGCAAAGGCTAGGGAAAAATCACTGTACTTACACAAGCTAAAAATTAATAAATCAATAGTGAATCAGTTCCTTTGTTTACCAATTTATTGGACCTTCTATCATGCGTGTTATGCTGTTATACACATCCTGGATGGTATCCAAGCTTCTTACATAATGCCCGGTTGGTTGTTGAGAAATGGGAGAACTGCTGGCACACATCAAAACAGTAAAATCAGGATATCAGGTTTTCCACCTGGTACACATAAACACCGCCTGCATAGGAAAAGCTCTGTGGGTGTTTCGACAAGCACGTATAAGAGGATTGATGCATGACTTTTGATTCAGGGACTGCATGTGAGAATGGCAATTGAGAAAATAATTTGCCCCAAATATCCTTCCTCGTGTACATTGATATTGCTTCACAAGGCTTTGAACTAGGGATAGATTATGCCTACAATGGCTTCTGCTCTCTCTCCAGGCTGCCAGAGAGCAGTTTTTTGTGTGAATGAGGCCAGAGTCGCGGTTTCTATGGTGACTTCACCCGCTTGTCACCCATCCAGCAGCCCCTCTTCCACAGCCTTTGGTGTGCTTTCAGTGTGATCGCGCCCGTGTGGGGGTAGGGAGAGAAGGAGGAAGAGAGGAAGGAGCATTTCCAAAGAGCAGCCAGGGAAATCATAGTCAGTGTGTTACATTTTCAGGTGCTTTGATAGTCTCAGATGATCTGGAAATGGGAATAGGAGAGAGCTTGTCACTATGGGACAAGCTGCAGGGGGCTGCTGTGCTTCACCACCTTGACCCCCTCTAGCAGAAGCACAGAGAGATGAGGCACCGGTAGCCTGATATTTATTATTCTGAGTCCCAAGAGGGTGACGTTACTCAGCACAGCACATTTACTCTGGTGTAATTCTATTAGAGGAGAACTAGCAACCAGGTTCAGTGGCGTAGGGGCAGGGCAGGTGAGATCGGCGCCTGGCCACGAGGCTCTGTGTCACATTGGCACAGCAGTACCTAAACCTGCACAGCTGCCCCCAGGGAGTCACAGCACTGTGGGACAGATCCAAGATAATCCTTTATTGATCCAAGGCACTCGAGACCACGATTAAAGGGTACCTTAAGGGTGCCTTAAGGATAAGGCAATGGTTGGGCAATGGGTTGAAAAGGGTGCTGAAGGGACCTTTCTGTCTCCCTCTCCAAGCCTGAACTGCGGGGTTAACTTGGTATCTGTCTTAGCAAAGCCAGTAATAACTGCAAGCTATGAATTAATTCCTATTAGTTTATTTTATTATTAATGTAGTTGTTAATAACTTCAATGACCATTGCTGATGTCCAAGGAAAGCCCTGCTGCAAACTCATGCTTACTCAGATCCTATAATTCGCTCTTTCCAAACACACCCTCTAGCCCCCTGCTCCAGTTTGCCTAGTAATTGTGAAAGAGGCACATGTAAGAAGCAACCAAACCTTGTATTACAAGGTTCTTCGCCGTTCCCTTAAAATCCTCTGGGATTAAATTCTGGGTCCCCTGATAGCAAATCTCACACTGTCATTAAAATGGCCAGGCCAAGACATTAGATTTCATTGGTCATTTTACTTAAGGCCTTTGGTTAACTGGCACAGGTTTGTTCACAATTATTTGAATATTAACATATTTTATTTATAATTTTTATTAAATAAGCTGCCATAAAGTCAATACATCTTTTCAAGTCACTGATTATTTCTGCCATGATTAGAAAAAAACCAATGTTCTGTTCACTTGAAATGCTTCATATAACGTAAGAAACTCTAGAAATCATAGTAATGAGTTGTACTATAAATTCCCAAAATGTGTTCAGAAACAAACTTTATTAAAGCAGCAAATGTCTTTGCTATATTTGCATGTAACAAATTTTTGTATGACAGAAAAAAAAAATAAGCAAAATAAAACTCACTTAACATGGTAAAGCAGATGTTCCAAATTTTATAATTAAGCTTTTCTTTAGAGAGGAAATACTATAGCTACTGGAAACAAGAGGCCTCCATACTCACTTGGGACTGCTGAGGCTTTTGCACAGAGCAGAGAAATGCCTTCTACTCTCCTGTCTGATGCTGGGTGTACGACATGACTTTGAGTGTCACAGGCTCCTAAAGTCATCATAATATTTGCTACCATCTCTTCCCCTCCAACCCTTGAGATCTAATCTTCAAAAGAGCCATGAAAAACATGTTAATTTAGAGAAGTTATGTGCTCGCTCTCAGACTAGATTGAGTTTTTTGCTTGTTTCTTTTTGTTTTTGTTTTTATAAGTATTCTTACCCACTTTTCTTTTACATGTACTTCCCACCAATCAACAACAACAACAAAAAAAAAGCCACCTGAGTCAAAGCACAATTCTGTCTTTTGGTTTATCATACTTTTAATAGCTTGAAACACTGAAAACTCCAGTGCTGAAAGCTTCGTTACCATTAAAGCCCACAAAAAAGACACGTGGAAACTTCTTTTGAACCCAGAATCTCTTTCAGCAAGGATAATTGGCTTCTTCAGCTACTGCTACAGCGATGGTCTCTCTCATTGTAGGATGTTTTGTGAGCCATTGGGAGTCTGAGCACTGAAGCATGAATCTGATTTGATTACATTTATTTTTATAGCCTTTCGTCTGCATTTTCTAGGGCATATGTGAGAATTTCATAACTATAATAAAGCAGTTATATTCATTTGCACATTGGGTACTCTCTGTCTAAGGCAACAGAGATATACCAAAAACAATGTTGCACTCTGGCAAAGAAGAGAAATTGAGGAGCTATGAAGCAGTCTCATTTTATGACTTAACAGAGTAAGGAAAGTTCCTGCTAGCATCATTCTTGGCATACTGGCAGAATCTAATAGTTTCCCCACATGCACAAAGGAGGGTGTTGATCTCTCCATAAAGCACTTTAATGCACACAAAGAAAACTCTAAGGCAGGTGTGTACTGCTATAGAAGTAATACTGATGAAACAGAAAATGCAGGGAAGCTTTATTTCCTATCATGGGAAGCTGAAGGTGCGTAGAGGGACTAAGTGCAAAAGTTCATTTGTATATTAAAATAGTCTTGATGAGAATGTGAGTTTAATACACCACAGGTAGAAAAGTCTTGCATACAGTGAGTCATCGTACATCAGAACTTCTCCAATCTGCACGACAGAGGTAACAGCTTCTGTTCCTTTATTACACTCTTATCATCTTATTTATGATCAGGTTCAATTGACAGAGACCGGTATTGCTCTCATGCTCAAGGAGAGCATTACAAAACCCTGTGCTTTAGGACTGATAATGCTAAAATTCAAGTACTCTTATTGCTACAGATTCCTCTTCTCTTTACAACAACAGCAGCATCCTTCCCAGCTGCTCTGCTGTATCTAGTCTCAGAGTGTGCATCTTTTCTTTTGAGGTTATTGCCTCAAACAGGATTGCTCCATTATGTTCTGCTGAGCTCTACTCAGTATTGGTTTTTAGACACTAAAAATATTTACTTTATTTCACCTTTTTCTTGATTTTAGTTCAGGATTAAGGCTTACAACTCATTTGTTCACTTTATTTATTTATTTATTTTTCACTTCTATACATACAAAAAACTCGCACACCTGAATTAAAGGCATTACATCTTTTGTGACTAAACACATCAGCAGCAGTTAGCAGCCATGATGACCTCAGGTAAGCAGAACTTCCTCAATAGTTGTTAAACGCCAAGAAAAAGCCAAGAATTTCACACACACACACACACACACACACACACACAAAAAAAGGGCAAGGAAAAAGAAGCTGAGCCGGTGTCCAAGTGATCATGGAAGAGCTGAGCAAGGAGTCCCATAGAGAAACCTTCCTCTGGCCCAAACAAAAAGAGGAAACAACAGAGCCAGCACTTGTAGATCCATGATGTGGGAAGGGAAGATAGCCAGAAAGAACCAGCAGAGTTGGAAAGTTGATGAGAACAGAAGATATGTTTTCACATTTGTGAAAAATTTGACAGCAGCAGTGCCTATGTGAAGTTCTGTCTGGTGTATGGTCAAGCAAGTACCATCTTAAATCAATATCAAATCCACTTCCAAAGAGATCAGCAGCTCATACAATTCCTCCTTTCTCCCTCGATATCCTGGAAGAACAAGCACACTCTTTGTATGAGGACAATAAAAGAATTTCTGTGGGCTCTTGTAACGAATGCACAGCAGCAGCTAGTCACCATTGGCTGATGCTTGCATGACAGAACAGGGTGCTAGAGTCTGGTTAAAAATACTGAATATTTTGATTTCCTCATAGCAGACCTGACATAAAACTGGGAAAGAACACTATGATTACTAGATCTTGAATTAATGAAATGCCATAAGACTTTCATTGTATGCAAAATATTTCTTGTACAGACACAACTGTTTTCCTATGTGTAAAACAACCGAAAAATGCACATAGATATTGCCATGTCTTAATCAGTAGACAGTGGAAACACTTTCTGTCATTTAACTATAAAATATCAGTGATGTTAATGAATACTTTTATTAACGTCATATTTTAGTTAATAGTATTAATACATGATTTTTTTCTTTGGTACTGCAAGAGAAGAATGAAGACGTCTGTCAGATGCCACTGTTATTTAGAAGTGGAGGGCTCTTACATTGTTTGCTCCATCCATCCTTGCTCTGCCAATCAAGAGCTAAGCATTGTCACCCAGCTCTCCGACACCTTGGTGGACAAACCTTACACAGCAAGGTCGGAGCTGTGGTGATGAGCCGGAGCCTGCCAGAGCACAGGAGAAGAAATGCAAGCCTAGCACAGCTCTTGCCTGCTCCAAGTGTATTTTCTTCAGTTCTTGCGGGGGGATTTAGAAGCTGAATTCTTCTTCAAACTCCCTCTGTTCCTGGCTGGGGTAGAAACAGCAAGGGAAAAAGGAGGTATTACGGAGATTGTATCTGTCATCTTTGTCACAAAGGGGCAGCACTGATCAGAGGCAGAGGGGTCTGAGCAGCAGCAGACTCCCTCCTCTCTCCCATGAGGAGTGGTCTGCAAGGAGCAGGAGAAGGGAGTTGGAGGAGGTCACCCTGGAAACAGCACATGACAAGCAGGGTGTAAGGCTGCTGCTAGCCTTGACATGTTTTTTGGTGTCATTTGAGAGCACTCACTGGGTAAATTATGCAAGCAAAGCAACTGTAATCCAAGTGCATTAGTATTTTTCAACCTTAAGCAATGAGCAGATTGGCTAAAAATATTTACACATGATGGAGCAGGTCACCTCTAATAAGGTCACCCAAGACCTCTAATACTCAATAAGTTCTTTATAAAGTTTGGCTCAGTCGCATTCCTGAAAACTATGAATTTATTGTACATCCATGTAGTGGAAAGAGTTTGTTTGAGTAGTGGCTTGTAAAAGTCTAGAAGACAAATGAGGCTGCTTTTCTGTAGCTCTCACACAAATAAATAAATAAATTAAAAGATGTGGTCAGACACCAAGCCTTTTGGAAGCATTTTGCAAATCTTGGTGAAGAACCTTTTAAAGCTATATCTTGTAATCACTAGCAAAGCATTGGAGAATAATCAAACTATTTTTCCAGCACGTCTAAACCATAACCCAAGTCCATGTGCCCTCATCAATTAACCTTTCAATTAGTCTGATTCAGGACATTCAGATAATGGAGACCTTCACCAGTGATGTGAAATGAGCCCATCTATGACGGCAGAGCAATTTTTATGACTGCCTGATGAACACATTAGTGTGCAGGCAATGTCCCCTGAGCAGGGATTTCTGGAAATTGCATAGATCGATACCTCCCTGAGGCAGGGACAGCTGCTAGTCCAGTTCCCAGACAGCAAAAGTGGGGATTGTTCCTTTCAGCATTTCTGAAAATGCTGAAACTCTCAGGTGGAGAGGAACTTATCTGTATCTCTATCTATCACCATCCTGAGACTCAGCTTCAGTAGTTGGTTAGTGCTTGAATGGTGATGCAACGATGTGTCACAGACACCATTCTACACACAAACATACTACCCTGCAATGTTTCTCTGCCCTGTTCTCCAGTGGCCAAAATCCTCCTATTTGATTTATAAAGAAAAGTATATTTACATATATTTACTGCTGTGCTCAGGTAGAAGTACAAATCACGTTGTAGACCAGCCGTTGCATATAGCCTTTGGGATGCACTTTAGGACAAGAGTACAGAAAAGTTGCAGTGTGGATTTGGCCATTAGTCCCTTTCTGGCAATAGTAGAATATTTATTAATACCAATCCTGTGCACCACCATATTACTTGGCAGTACAAGTTTCATCTGGACCAAAGCAAGCTGACTTAGTTGAAGCATGTGATGTTTATGCCAGCTTAAGGATTTTTTTTCCTGACTGTACCTGATTCAGCAAAAAAAAAAAAAAAAAAAACCTGCTGAGAAAACTTAATTTTTTAACATTTTTGAAAGAATTTTGCTGTCAAATATTTGTTAAAAATCATTATGTATCACATTGTTACAATATTTCTGATCTGGCACAAGGAGCCCTAAAATCAGATGCACCCTCTCATTGCATCCATCTGTTAACAAATGCTAACTGGGAGCAGAATGAGGATATTTTTTACTCAAATGCTAAGATTTTGCTTATGTGCATGTTTACCAGTGTATTAAAACCAAGTTCTATTTCAGTCTTCTGATTTTTTTTTCAGTTACTTGTGAAAGTAATGGAGATGGAAAAGTTATATAGCATCATCTAGTGGGCATGTGCAAATATACAGGAGCTTGCAATTCCACTATCCTTATTCACTCAAAATATCTGGCACCAGTACTAACTACAAAGGAAAATGTGAGTTACATTCATTATTTCCAGCTGTCAGCCTGTGGACTGTCAGAAAAAAAAATACAGTATTAGGCTAGAAACTGTGTCATGCTCACATTGTTACCATTCACAGCTGTAGAACAAGGATATCGAACACCTTGTTGCAAGGGGGTGTTTTTTGTTTGTTTGTTTGTTTGACAAATGAGCTTAAGCCAAAGAATTTTGGTGTGGGCTTTTAGTGTAAGGACGGTAAAAGCCCATGATCAGGGCCTATTTTCATTTTGATGTACTCACTTGGCTTTGACAACATAAAATAAAATATTATTGAATTATTTGTTTAAAGGTGCAGAATCAGGAGAGGAATGCAATTTTCTGGCTCCAAGGCTGAGTTTTTGCAATTAGATTAATTAGAAGAAAAAGCCACGTAAATCCAGGAGAGACTTGCCGTCTTTTTATATTCACTGCCCTGCAACTGTCTTCTGCCTCCTTCTCAAAAGATCAAGATTTCAAGGTTTCGTGATTGTTTGCGTTTGACTGTGTGCTATGTTAGTATGTCCATCCATGTTAGCCTGTAGTGAGGTCAATACTGAGGTAAAATAGCGTCTCTGGTCTGTCATTTAAATCCAAGTACGATGTGAGGCTTTCTTATACACCAGGGTGCAGGACAGTTTGGCTGTCGAGGCCACGTTGGGCCTGATGCCTATGTCAGTGACACTGCTTGCCATCTCTGCCTGGTATCGTCATTCCCCAGGAGCCGCAGCCTCTGTCGCTGAGGAGATCAGCAGCTCCCTTCACCACCTTGATGGCATGAGGAATTCGGCTCGTGGCTCCCCGTCCGATCCTGCCGGATGGTTTCCCTCGGCCCGGTACCCACTGTGAGCAAGCTCCATGTTGTGGCTCCTCGCAAAGGCCACGGTGCAGGCAGGGAGAGGACAAACTCAGCTGGGACTGCAAGTCACAATGGCAGGAGGACAGAGAGCTGCGTGGGAGGCTGAGGGAGAGCTGCACCTTTTCTTTTAACAAAGATTATGGCAATTAAATATGAAAATTAAATATGACTCCAGTTGAATAAGGTCATGTGTCACATTCATTTCAGGAAATGGCTCTAAGGGGGGGCCAAGGATATTTTGGAAGCTGGGCATTTTTTCCCGCGAAATGAGCAAATCCACAGAGGTTCTAGTCTAATAGCACTTTCTGGTGACTAAAATTAATTTTTTCAAAGCCATTTAAAACACAGTATCTGTTTCTCTTGCGTCCCTTAGAAAATCCAAGGCCCAATTCTGGGGCCTTGGGCCAAATATGGACCTGTGCATTAGAAAACCCTGTCCTACAACAGTTGCTCACGTGTGTTCAGCAGTGTTTTCATTCATTTTCATTATTGTCCCAAGCATGGGGACTTCTGTGGCACTTATCTTTATGTTTCCTGTGTAATATAAGCAGACACCAGCCAGCTACAGGAAATATGGCACTAGTTCTCACAGGGCGGTATGTGTGGGCAGGTACATAGACAGACATGAGTGTATTACCTATATTTCAGAGGAATCTTTAAGCACTGAACACTTGCGTTATGGAATTGATATTAGTGTATATGAAATTGTGGCATGTGAAAAATCTCAGAAGCAGAGTTCTTGGGAGCATCCAGGTATTGGAGTTTATGAAGTGATCTAAAAAGAAATGAAAGTGAACTAAGTGAAAAAAAAGCATGAAAAAAATGGAGAACAGAAATAATTATAATATTTTCCAGAAAAGCATTTGGTTTTAAAATTGTGTGTTCTCTCATCTTTCAACTAGGTGATGTGACATCGCTCCATATACTATCATTTGGTCTCATCTCAAGATAATAGTAGCACTGTTGTGCAAATCTTTCCATACCGTATAATTTCTCACTTTTAATATCTGCCCATGTATATGTTTGCTCCTTACACATCTTTTCTAGGTATTATAATACCATGAGAATATTTCAGAAATTACTGATTTATGTAGGCAGTATATATTAAATACACATCTTAATTTAAACAGATTTCAGATTTGTTTCTAGCGAGTTATTCACACTTCTCTGAACAAGTTTAAAATCTATTTTTCTTGAAAATCACCCTTATTTCCTCTGTCATTGCAAATGAAACAGCAGAGCCAAATTACTGTGTTCTATACCAACACAGAATATCAATTAGAAACAACAAGAGCGTTATTCTTTCACATGAGACAAGTAGAATTAGGCAATAAAAGTAAGGATGATTTATACATCATGTCTGTTATTTTACTGCATTTCTTTAGAGTAGTCTTGTACCAAAATTTATTTTTCCTGCTTACACTGTAAAACCTAATTTATTTCTTTGAGAAATATTTTTGCTAGCTCTACTTTCCTTTCTTGCAAGAAAGCTTCTCCCCTCCCCCTCCATTTTTTTTTCCTAAGGAAAATGGCTGCAGCTGGAAGAAGATGAATCACAGTCCTCTGTAAATTTTCTCTGCAGTCTCTGAGTTTCAAGAGGTGAAAATATCTCCTGATTTAAATTTCTGAATTAATTGTTTACTCCTTCCAACTGGCAAAAAGATAAAAAATGGCTTTGGTCCAAGTTTCTAATTGATTCTGTCATTTTGCATACTTCACATCAGATAGTCTGGGTGCTAACATCTAGCTAAAGATTTACTGCTTTGGATGTTTGTGCCTTTCTTTTAATGAATCTTTGCCATTATGCTGATTTTTTCTAATTAGTTATTCCCACTTATTCTCATTTTCACCTAATTAAAATGCCATACTAAAAATATAAGTGAGGATTCAGTTAATTTGTCTTATAAATGGATGCATAATTAATGAAAGATTGAAATAAAGCCAATTCAGAATGTAATTCTGATACTTTTTCTGCAGTTTGCTTTTTCCCTAGTGATATACAAACAAACAGCCAAAAGATTTCCTTGAATTTATAAGCAGATTTAGCTCTGCATTTGAGTAACTCTCTCTGGAAAAACTAGATATATATTATATTGCCTTTAAACTCACCCTGAAGTTAGTAGGAAGCCTAAAAATATAGGTTAATTCAAATTTTCCTGTTTTCTTGTTTGTTTGTTTGTTGTTATATATATATATATATATATATTAACACTGGTCTTGCAAGCAGGCCTTGTATGTAGGCTTGATCCCAAATCATTATGTTTACCTTGCTGGAACTTCATTTTCTTTTAATATTAGCAATTAGAACTCTGGAAATGTTTGATTTACACTCATTTTTGCAACCACTTACCCAGCCAGCTGTTTACCTAGCCAGCCTCATGGAAAAATGACTGTTTCATCAGGAAAAGAAGAACTACGTATGGTACATATCCCACCATAGCTATGAGTCTGGTATTTTTCTAGAATTGAAGTGTTTGGCTTAGATTGGGAGCATTATTCATTATCAGTTTATTTTCACTTAATTCTAATTTGTATATGTGTGTGTTACTGTGTGATCAATTCAGTAGATAGCTCCTGTTTAAAAAAAAAAAAAGTGATTATTTTATTATGCCAATACTTCATCAGCAAAGATTATCAGCACAGTTTAAAGCCTGAATTGTCAGGATCTGCAGCACAGGTTAATTCTTCTGTTGAACGAGGATCAGCAGGTAACATGAAAAGACTTTTGCAGACGGTAGAACAGGAGCAATAGATAACACAAGAATGATGTTTTCCAAAGGAGGATTTATGGAGGAGCCATGATATGAAGGCACAGCACCTACTGTTTGCTCCACCACACATACGATGCAACTTCCCCTGGGATTTCTGGTGCTCTTAGCACAACTTGTATTGCTGCATTAGTGGTGGAGTCCACCCATGTGGCCATGGGCTTTGGCTGATGACCTTTCCTCGCAGCCACACCCAGGAGAAGTGAAGTAGCAATTTAAAAATCCCTTTTACAGCCCTGTCATGGGGTTTTGCTGGAGGACACTGAAGCCAGAGAGATCCTTCTTTCCAAATATTAAAGGTGGGTGACAAAAGGAAATAGAATATCTGTACAAAGCAGTAACTGCAGACAATAGCAACAGAGATTGGTGAGATTGGTAAGCAGTCCAAATATATTCAGTGCTACAGGTTTACCCAATAAAATATATGAAGAATAACTTCAACTACAGTGTGGTCTTGTTTTCCTTGGAAGCACTCATAACCACTGGCGCAAGTGTCAGTGCCATGGCAAAGGGTGCCAGGTGACTGCGAGGCTTGTCCCTACTGATATTCCATCTAGAATAAGACTCGTTCTTCTTCCCCTTAGGATATTTGCCCTAAATGAGAGTGAGTTAATCCTACCTTTCAGTGCTGTCTTATGTGGCTAAAGAACAGTGACATCCCCAGCTCACCTAAAGATTTTCTCACCTGCGAAGCTCTGCATCAGTTCTGAGTTAATTCGAATTAGGGTAATGATGCCTTTTCTTTACTGGCTTGCAAATTCCTTCCCCAGTGTCCCATCAGGCCTAAGGACTGGGACCAAACATGGGCCACCATTTCTTCTTATAGTCCACTTCATTGGAAGATGCCCAGAAGAAAGACTGCTGGACAAAATCCCTCTGACTGCTCTCCTTCTTTGCACTCACTGAGGATACTTTGATATTTTACAGCCTTCATATGCATGTTTTTTTCTGTTTGACACACACACACAAACACACACACACACCAAGTACTGTTATATTCCAAATAGTACACTCTTTAAGAGTAAGAGACAATTTACTTAACTTTAACTGTTTGTAAAAAAGTTAAAATAAAATAAAAAATAAAATAAAATAAAATAAAAATAAAAGACACATAACTGTTTAAACTTTATCTGCAGTGAATGCAAAGAGGTTGACATATCCAGAAAGAGATTCTTATTAACACCTCAGGAACCTTTAACAAAATGGGATGCATTACCTACTGGAAGTGTCTGTCTCTCTGCATTGACTGTATAAGGAACCTATACAACTTAGACATGATGCCTAGCTGTTACATGACTAACATTAGGATAAGATAAACACCACCATAAATGATGGTATCTTATTTAAGCTTTATAAGCTTCATTTCAACATCCTGGTTTTCTCCATTGACACAGAAATAGTGCTGTTAATACATCACCTCAGCTAATCTAATTTAGTATTGATGCTTATCAGCAGTTCTGCAGTTATCTTGAATAAAACTGTGCAACCCACCTGAAAAGTATGGTGTATTCTCTTGAAACCTGGTAACAACTACACATCAGTTCAGCATACCACTATCCACAAGATTTTCCAGGTCTTTATTCTGTTACAGTGTCTGTAAGGGCACAGCCATACCAAGTAAATTGTGGAGTGGTTATTAAAACAGTGGTGAACAAAACAGTGATGCTGACATTACCAATAGTCTTCCTTAATATTCCACTCATTTAAAATGCTGACTTCCCCAAAGTA
The DNA here is from genome assembly GCF_040182565.1 of Anser cygnoides. NCBI lineage: Eukaryota > Metazoa > Chordata > Aves > Anseriformes > Anatidae > Anser > Anser cygnoides. Next base: position 65,008,596 of record NC_089875.1, on the reverse strand, counting down.
ATGGTTATGACTCAAGACCTGCCACTGGCACCACTCAGCTCCTGTTGACACCACGTGAATCCTCTCCTCTGCTCAAGGCGGTAAACAAACATGACTGGTTTCCAAGCTTGAAATGCCAGTCTGGAGACTTCTCAAAGGCAAGCTGTTGTCCTTAAAGTATTACAAAAACTGTTGCAACTTACTTGCCCATGACGATAAGTGGGAAAATAGTGCAAGATCTATAAAATTAATTATAATATTTTGCAGGAATATTTTTTATGTTTTTTTTTTCTTTTTTTCTTTTTTCCCTTGAAATTGAACTCTTAAAGATGAATTGGATTGTTAAAGTCCTGTTAGCAAAAGACAAAAGGTTCAGACTTTAAAAGACGAAGGAATTCATCAGAAGTTATTTGTATTTTACAACTTATATCACGTAGTGTATAACAAATCTTTATACTTTAGCTCTAAAATTGGCATAAGGCAGGCATTTATGTCATTGATTTACCTTAATTATTTATTATTTATATAATTCTTTATTATTATATTAAGTCTTTTGATAATTTAATGTTTTTGCATCCAGATTAGTAATTCATATTTGTATTCCTGCCCTGAACAGTGTTAACAGGGACTGCCTTTCTAGATAACAGAGTGGAGGACAGGCTTCGTGCCACAGTAAAGGTCCATACAAATCTGGAACAAGTCAATTTGCTACATGCAAATCTGCCATCAGGATGTATATATATGGAATTTCTGTGAAAACTGAAGGTATTTTTTCACGTCTCTTTACTGTAAGCAATGAAACTGAAATCACTTTTGCAGTTCTCACTAAGAGAACTCAAATTCTCTACTTTGACTGTATAAAGGCATAGAGAATTTAGACTCCTAAATCAGGCACTTTTTTAGTGATGGTGAATATAATCCCCACCATTAATCAGTCTTTCATGTTCCCAATCAAAATTTCTATCCTAGCATGATTATAGACTTTGCACCCTTTATTTCATAGAATCATAGGTTTTCTCTATATATCTTGCACTTTTGATAATGCCTTTTATCATCCTTGCTTTTCAGGTGAGATTCACTGCTCATTACCTCAGTTACAGCCATATATATATATACATAGTGCAGTTCTTGGCATTTACCTTCAAGATTATGTTATATAATGCCTTCTTTCAAGAAAAAACAACTAAATTTAAAAACATTTCTGAAATTATTACAGAAAATTAAGTAACAACAATATTAATTTTATTTAATCTATATGTTTATGTCTGAAACTAAGCCTAAATTTCAACTCCCTTTACAGTCAGCCAAGAACAATACATCTCAGTGATGTATTTTAAAAGAGTAATGTTCTGGACATGCCTGTTTCTCTGCTTTGGCCATAGAAGAAATCTGCATAGTTAGATTAATCTTGAAATGTTCACAGTTTGCTGAGATAAATTCCATTCATTCAAATTTAATACAAGGAAAACTTGGTCATTTGAAATCTCTATAAGGGACCACGATTAGGAAAAGTGTTCTCAAGTCTATGCTAGTCTCTATTTGGTTGAACAAGCTTTTTCAATAACCTTTGTTTATTTGGTTGTTGTTGTTGTTTTTCTCAGTAGAGCCACAAATAAAAATCAACCATTGAAAAAATTATGTTGTTTTCTAGAAAGTCTCCTTAATACATAGAAAAGATGGAAAATTTTTGAACTGAACTTACACATTTCTTTCAGGTCTACCGTTCAAATTTGCAGACAATTTCATCTTGCTGTCATCCAGGTTGTGTGTTTAGGGTACTTTAAGTACACAAAGACTGACCAAATCACAGAACTGCTTCAAAGAAAGTAAGCATTTGCAATTTTTCTCATGTGAAAGCATGGCTACAAAGATAAGAAATACATTTGTTTGCTGACTACTGTTTTGCAACAGTTCCTTATCTGAGAAAAAGCAGCTGAATATTATACAATCCTAGAAGTAGATGAGGTGAAGGTAGCTTGACAATTTCATTTATGTTGAAGTGTAACTAATTCAAATACCAATTTTATCAGTGCAGGGGTGGCCTTTGTATTGCTTTTGGAGTCTGCAAGACCATGGAGATTTAACAGGAGACTTCAGGTCTTTATGGTGATCATTTTTACACAAAACAAACTGACACTAAAAATACAGGTAGACAGTTGCTACACACCAGCCTGGAACTTACGACATTTCATGGTTTGAAGGCTGTAGAAAGTTGTCCCAAGACCAAAATATAAAGATATCAAAGGCAGCACGTGGCTTATGCCACTGTTGCTCCTTGGTGGGCACCCAGACCTTCCTCAAAGCACCTCATCTGGAGTCACTCAGCCCTGTGTCTGATTTAGGGGTGAGCTCTCTGATACCGCTGTCTGATCTTTACCTGGAGGAACTAGGCAGAGAAAGGGGAAGATGGCAATTAGCAAAAATCACAGGGACAGAAAGGTTCATAATGCTACTGTGCAAAGCAGTACCGCAGCATGGCTGTCTTTCGGGAGGGTGGGTATACATTGTGGGCATACATTTCTTGTCAGGCTGATCTCCCTTAAACATCTGCTCTAGCTCCTCACACCTCACCAGGAGGACAGAGGCAGAAGCATTACTCACAGCTTGCTCACCTGGCAATGCCAGGTCAGGGTCACAGGAAAGAAGGAAGGGAGACAGCAGACCTCTGCAGTCTGAGTCATCCTTTTTGCCCAGCCCTCACCTTTCATGATAAAAGCCCTGCAGCCACAAACACCTGGGTCACAAACCTCCACAATGCGGACCTACGGTGGCATACATGCTCTTCTTCTCATAGCAACTGTTACCCTGAATCCAGCAGCTGCTGCAGCAGCACAGAGTGACAACGATGACACTGGAGAACAGGTCTATCCCCCACTGTGGGACGTTGTCCCTGAAAACCTGCTGAATTTCCCAGTTAAGGGCAACAAAATTGTCATCGATCCTTGGAACTATCGGGAACGACTGGGAGTATATAAGAGCTTGCTAAATTCTTCAGCCATATATTTTACCAACTTTGGATCCCAAAACTTTGGCAATATTCTCTGGGGATTACCGTTGCAGCATGGGTGGCAATTCCGTACAGGTATGAACTGTGTCGTTAAGTTGCTAGAACAGCTAACTGTTTACCAGACCCACTTTGGGGAGAGGTTTTTTTTTTTTTTTTCCCGAGGTTTCTGCCTTGCAAGCCTCCTATAGCATCATATTGTAAATTTTTTACATAGAGTGCTAAGCTGGTGATTTGGAAGACAAATTCTCAATGAAGGCAACACTTTTCTTTCTACTACTGGATTTACTAGTAAGAAAAGATATTACTAAACATAGAACTGATTGGAATCCAGAGGGACCGTGGTTTAGAAACACTAACATCTCAAATGAAGAGGGTAGTATTTCAGGTATCCGAAAATCTTTGAAAACATATTGCCAGTCTTTCCAGCTTGTTGCAGGTAGATATTAGGGTCTGTACTCTGCAGTACACTTCATAAATTGTTAACTGATAGGCTTTCTTTGGCTGCTAATGTTATGATCTTTTGCTGGTGGTTTGAGTTTAATTTCTAATACATATTGTTGAAAGCCTGCCTCTCCCACCAAGAATTTTTTGCCCTCTTTGCCTTATTTGATCAGATTAGAAGTAGCCTTAACACATTTTAAAATATATATTTTTTACAAAAAGACATTTTATTATTATTATTTTTTTTTAAAGTAGGTTGATTTCTGGGGTGGTCATTCTTGTTCTCTAGTTGGCTGTGCTGGGAAAGCAGAGACAGAAACTTGTAAAAGGTCCTTTGAGGCTAAAGCTGCAATACCTTATCTAGGGCTTTGTTAGAGAACTTGTTCTCCCACGCTGCTTCGCAGGCAGGCAGCATGCACTGAAACCTTCCACACAAAGCTGGTGTTGACTTGCTTTGTTCTAGCAACCAGGAAAGGCAGGAAGAAGGGAATAACAGGCAGTGTTGTTTGTAGAAACTCGTGCCTGGTGTTAAATCCTTCTTGCCATGTGTAAGCAAACGCCTGGTTTTTCTTTTATGGGTTGTGCTCTATGGTTTCTTGAGGTCCTGCTTTTACTGAAGGTATATGTTCACCTGGAAGAAAAGAGAGGCACTGTAGCTGGTGGTGAAGAAAGGCTGCCAGCATTTAATTGCACCTAACTGAAAATTAACCAATAAGTCTACGGAAAAGGAGGTAGAGAAAGCAAAATCTGAGCAGGCAACTAGCTGGAAAGCAGAGAGCGGCAAGGAGAATTTGGTTGGATTTTAAGCAGAAAAAGAAAGAGAAGATGAAGAGGATGACTGATGCAGCAGGAGAGTTGATCCAATGAGTGGCAGAGACAAAGGTACCTGGATGCAGAAGCTACACTTGAGTGGGGAACTGCTGGAAACAATCTGGTTATCTAGTGTGGCCTCATCTGCAAAGTGAAGCTGTGCCTGGTTGCAGTGACAGTTCCCAAATAGAGATGATGGACATGATGGGAGAGAGGGAGATTTGCAACTGGTTACACAGACAGATAAAGACTTGCTCTCATATAATTGGTCCATAGACAAAGAGATATATTTTTGAAATTACATGAATGAAAAGAGGGAAAAAATAGTAGGAGAAATATCACACAACTAGAAAACAGTTTACAGAAAGAAATGTAAGAAATATTGACGGATAAGGGGAGAAGAAAGGTCTAAATTTTAGTGTGTGTAGTAGTAAAGTTAGCAAATATTTAAGCTTAATCCTGATAGGCAGCTGGGCTAGAAGCTACTACTTTAGTAAGAGTGGTACAAATATTTGTAATGACCTACTCATGGGCATAAAATGAAATCATTGATTTGCCCAAGTTTATTGTAGAGACAATATTGGCAAGGCAGGATGTCTTGATGGGCAAGCCAGAATAGCTGATAAGAATGAGATTATGGAAACAGAAATTATTACTTTGGAGATGGAGCTAAACTGAAAGTGTCCTACCTACACAAACTGAGGAAACTGGGTACTCCCACTTGAAGGAATTGGCATATTGAAGTACAAATCCAGGAGCAAGGATTTTAAGAAAGTTTCAGGTGCTAAAATGTCTGAAGAGCGGGAAAAGTATTACCTGTACTTAAGAAGAAGGAAAAAGGGCACAAATATTCTTATTCTTACCTTAACAGTAGGTAAGACATTGGAATAGGAATAGAGAAAAGAATTTTTTAAAAAAGACATAGAGCTAAATATAAAAAGGGATAGATTAGTTTATGCTAATCTAAAATGGATTCTTCTAGACTAACTGGGTATTCTCTTTTATGATATAATTGATGTTTCACCCAAGTCTAGAAATGCATTTCCTTCCTCTGTAGAATCAAAACATTGAATGAAAGTCGTTAGTTACACTCTCCAAAATAAGACAGAAAAAGGGAATTGTAAATCTGACAATGGAGCACCTAAAGGAGAGTTTAATGATGAGTGTTGTTAAGGGAAGTTTACAGCAAAGTGAAGGATATGCTCAGAGTTCTTCAATTATCATTCTTGAGAACAATTGCTCCTTTATTTTTTCTGTTAACAATCTTGTTACAAAAAAAATAGCAAGGAAATCTTGCTAATGAGAAATCATGCACAAACTTGCTAATGATGTACATCTGGGAGGCACTGTCAATACAGAGAAAGATTGGGATAGCTTGGATAAACGTGAAGATGGAAATAATCATGTTAAGCACAAGAAATAATGGGGAACAGAGAGCACAAACCTGGAGTGTAGACCTGGAAGTGGAGTTAGTGCTTCAAGATGCAAGCAATTTAGACATATCCCATAATTATCACCAATACTTTCCAGGACTCTATTGTCCCCAAATGCCTAGGTTAATGATCTTTGGTAAATTTCATGTGTAATTCTGAAACTTTTTTTTTTCTTTACCTTTGTCTTTCTCCATTCAACTTCCTTGCACACCAGTGAACTACTGATGCCTACTGATGGCCTGTGTGGAAATAGGTTCTTGCAGGAAAGAAACAAAGAAACAAAAAATCAAGTCTTTCTGCAACTCTTAAAAAAAAAAAAAAAAAAGTCACATTGTACTGCATTCCTCTCCACTGCAAATTCCTGCTCTTGATGTTCTGCTACTGAAAGGCATGGGCTTCAGCCGCTAGCATGCTCCAACACATCCTCTGTCCAGTCAGATGGAGAGGATAATTAGGATAATCTTTATACAGATGGTTCATGATTCCATTTTCTCTTTGAGTAAAATGCATCAGGTGCCTAAAAGAAAATTTGTTTTGTCTTTTAAAGAATGCAATGAACTTCACTTCTGATCTGACAGAAGTGACAATGTCTGTATTCATCTGACTTGTCAGAAAGTAAGTGCTCTGCAGGACAGGGGCTGAGAACTTCTGGAATCGCTCATGTCATTGAGGCTGACCATGGCAATTTCATGTCATGTTCTTAAAGCAATTTTCCTGACTCCCTAAATGACTACGTACCACGTGAAGTACATATCCAAGTGCTTTAAGGAATTATGCTATTCCTCTGTGTCATGTGCTCAAAGTAAAATACACCTTACGTGCTGTCACAGATAATTGTGAAATGTCTTGCATGTTTGTTATGGCACAGATGCTTGAAAACTCTGCTAATCAGATACAACAATGTTTGCATGCTTAGCTTAACAGGAAGGCAATGTTTGTATGCATCATTAAACTGGAAGGGATTCTGTATCACACAACCCAATTAGGTGACACAATTACTAGCACATTTAATTTGTGCTATTCTCTTCATTAAACAGCTCTCCTACACTAGCAGCCTTGCAGCTACTGAAAATGATGCATCAGCTGTGCGTGTGTTTATGTCCGTATGCACATTCATATTTATATCTCTATAAAAATATCATTGTGATGTCCTAGTTTCAGATAGTTCCATAAACTCTCAGAATATATTTACAGTGAATTTTACAATGTGAACCGTAAAACATAGTCAAATTACTATGCGTTCTGTGAAATATTGACTGAGAAATTCAACTACTGTACCAACAGTATTTTATAAAGCAGAACAACAGTAATTGTTCTGCTTCTCTGAGCAAAATTTTGCACGCTTTACTGGTATAATTTTTTTCCCCTCTCAGTGGGATTTCTCATGTAAAAAAGGTTGAGAAATATTTGTGCATTCTTTCATTTTATTCAGGCAGACTAGCAGATCCTTCAAGTGTGACTTCTTGTGGCTATGAAGATGGAGACCTGTGCATATCTGTAAGAAGCTGGTGGTCCTGTAAGTATATGCTATTACACTGTTATCCGAAGTATGATTAGTGTCCTAGAAGGCAATTCAGAGTCTTTCTTCCTCTTGGACTTCTATACTACAAAGTAATTGCAGTGCTACACAGTTCTTCATTGAAAACTTGCAGCAAGACAGCAAAATATGAGTGAAAACATGGGGAATACCATGATGGGTATCTGTATTTGTAGGCACTTGTAGAAATCACCATTTTCAATCACTCCAGAGCAGAGTTCTTCAGTTTAAATGCTAATTCTTCAAACTAAAACTTAGTGTGAGAATGTCAACCAGGAATCTTTGTGGTTCTTGCATCACCCTTAGCAATACAGAATCACAGAATCACAGAATCATCTAGGTTGGAAGAGACCTCCAAGATCATCTAGTCCAACCTCTGCCCTAACACTAACAAGTCCTACACTAAACCATATCACTAAGCTCTACATCTAAACGTCTTTTAAAGACCTCCAGGGATGGTGACTCAACCACTTCCCTGGGCAGCCCATTCCAATGCCTAACAACCCTTTCAGTAAAGAAGTTCTTCCTAACATCCAACCTAAACCTCCCCTGGCGCAACTTTAGCCCATTCCCCCTCGTCCTGTCACCAGGCACGTGGGAGAATAGACCAACCGCCACCTCGCTACAGCCTCCTTTAAGGTACCTATAGAGAGCGATGAGGTCTCCCCTGAGCCTCCTCTTCTCGAGGCTAAACAACCCCAGTTCCCTCAGCCGCTCCTCGTAAGACTTGTTCTCCAGACAATACAAACCTGACAGGACTTTTTTTGCCTTAGGCTGCATCTCCACAACTTCACTGTGGTTGGAGGGATACAGAAAATGAAAGAAAGGGAGACTTTTTGTCCACAATGCTCAAACATCTTTGCTATCTTCATCACAGTGACAACATTTTTCCAGTGGGCTCTCAAGTATCCAGCAAAAACACAGTTATTATTTTGACATGGCATACATAAGCTGCAAGACAATTTTTATTCACTTTAATATTGGCTTTGGAATTCTAGTAGGCTGAAATTTTGTTATCATTATTATTATTTTAATTATTCCAGTAAGTAGCAACAAACTGAAGACAGAGAGAGAGAAAATGTAAAGATCTGATTTTCCAGCATCAATATCACTGACACTCTCAATGTTTTCCTCAACATGTCTGAAAATACACATCCAGATTAATAAAAAAAAGACCCCTAAAATCCCCATGTTGTTCTGATAATTCTGTTAATTCATAGGTTCCCCCTGTTGAAGTGGAGCGATCAAGTAATTGGTTTTGATAGTCTGTGTTTTTTTTCTTAGCACGAGACACAAGAATTTATTTGTAAAAAAGTGTACCATAAGTGTAACTAAAAATGGGTCTTTCACTTGCACCTAGGAAAATATTAGACATTGTAGGAAGCAGTGATGGTGAGATCAAATCATATTTGGAACAACCTTTGTGTTAAGCAATACCAATAAAAAACAAAGTAACAAATGTTACTGAAGGAATAGCTGTGAGCTAACTCAGCCAAAGTGCTCACTAACTCAGTGCTATTTGCATCAATAGTGGTAGATGTGGCAGAGTTTCTTATCCTTCTGTAGGATGTAAGTGTAGGTCTACTGCATCCTCTGAAAGTACCATGGGAGAAATTATGGTGTGTGGGACAGCAAACTGTAACTAGATTTTTAAATAGAAAGGAAAGGATAGTTGTATTTGCTTTTCTCTAAGAACTCTGCAGAACAAGAAAGGATGTGATCTGGAATGCCTCATGCAAGTCAAGGGTGTCCATTTATTGTTCTGTAGGACATCCAAATGAGTAACACTTTAAGCATCAATAGAAAAGACACCAATACTACAATGCTCTTTGTCTCAAGTACAAGTATTGAGAGCAGCCCTAATGAGAAGGACCTGTGTGTGTTGGTTTATGAGAAGCTTGACATGAGTTGGCAATGTGAGCTTGCAGCCCACAAAGCCAACCATATCCTGGGCTGCATCAAAAGAAGCATGGTCAGCAGGTCAAGAGAGGTGATTGTCCCCCTCTACTCTGCTCTCGTGAGACTCCACCTGGAGCATTGTGTTCAGCTCTGGGGCTTCCAGCACAAGAAGGACATAGATCTATTTGAGCAAGTTCAGAGGAGGAACACAAAAATGATCTGGGTGCTGGAGCACCAATCCTATGAAGACAGGCTGAGGGAGTTGGGGTTGTTCAGCCCAGAGAAGAGAAGGCTCCGGGGAGACCTTATAGAGGCCTTCCAGTGCCTAAAGGGGGCCTACAGGAAAGCTGGAGAGGGACTCTTTATCAGGGAATATAGTGATAGGACAAGGAGTAATGGCTTTAAAGTAAAAGAGGGGAGATTTAGATTAGATATTAGGAAGAAATTATTTACTCAGAGGGTAGTGAGGCACTGGCACAGGTTGCCCAGAGAAGCTGTGGATGCCCCATCCCTGGAGGTGTTCAAGGCCAGGTTGGATGGGGCTTTGGACAACCTGGTTTGGTGGGAGGTGTCCCTGCCCTCTGCCAGTGGGGTTGGAGCTAGATCATCTTTAAGATCCTTTCCAGTGCAAACCATTCTATGATTCTAAGTACACATAGAATCATTAATGTTGGAAAAGACCTCCAAGATCATCTGGTCCAACCATCTTCCTACCACCAATGTCACCCACTAAACCATGTCCCTACGCTCCAGGTCCAGCCTTTCCTTAAACACCCCCAGGGACGGTGACTCCACCACCTCCCTGGGCAACCCATTCCAATGCCTGGCCCCTCTTTCTGAGAAGAATTTTCTCCTAATTTCCAACCTGAACCTCCCCAGCACAACTTGAGGCCATTTCCTCTTGTTCTATCACTAGTTAACTGCAAGAAGAGGCCGCACGTGTAGTTTATTCCCGTCTGCTCTATTTACAGCCAGTGTGCTATGCGGAAAAAGAGTTCTCAAAAAATGTGTACATAGATTTTCACAGAGTTGGTCTTACAAGGTAATTTTTCTGAGCCCGTGAAAAAAACATAAATAACAGTTGAATTTTCTCATTTGATAGAACAGAAATATTTAAATAATTTGTCTGCACCGAACCTGAGTCACATATTTCATACAGTCTAAATAGAAGGATGGTTTTATTTCCATTATTGAAAAGCTGAATGAACATATTCTTTCATAATATAACATAATAACAATAAAAATTCCTTTTTATTTGATCTGAGTCAAAGACAATAATTTTAAACTTTTTTTTTTTTTTTCCCCCTGAAACTGGAACCGACTCTTTTGGAAAGATTATCTACTATTTTTTCAGAAATGGAACTGGCAGGTTGGACAGGAGGAATAAAGAAAAAGCCTGACCTATAACTTACAATCAATACCTATAACTTATTGTAATAAAATTATGTAAAACTCTTATATATATATATATTTTAAAGGCTTCTAGTTTTAATATTCTTTCCCTTCATTAGAAAGAGAAGGCCGTCCCCTCCTTTTCACCTAGTACATTTTCCCTCCATCACTTCTGTCCATTGCTCCCTCTGCTTTCCTGCTGTCTTGCCACAAGTCCCCCTTTCCAGAAGACCTGCAGGCGAGCTGCAGTGAAGGGCTCTGTCCCTTCCCTCCATGCCAGTGCTTTATTGTAGAGGCTCTTTGAATGAAGCTTCTGTCTGTGAACCAGCAATTGAATATATATATCTTCATGTGATCAAAGGCATGAGCACAGAGTAAATGTAAAACGTAAATTTAGAGTAAAATCAAAGCTCACTGTGATACTCAATCCAGCTGCTAAGTTCAGTTTCCTATCTCTGAGGGGGACTAGGTACTTTGGGGGAAGGTGTCCCACACAGTGACAAGTAAGAAGGGTCATTGCGTAGCCCTGTACAAGTAGGGGACCTTCCCGGAACAAAAACCTGCATTCCTGCTCTTCATTTACTTCTAAACACTGCAAGTCTGCTTGATACCACTTTTGTCCACTTTTGTTGCCTCCAGAAAATATATAAACTCAGTCTTGATTTACCATATTGCAGAAGCAACACACAAAAAGTGTTTCAGACTGCACAGAAATGCCTCTTACTGCTCTAAGGATGTACGTGCTTTTGATTGGCCTTCAGGGTGAGCCCGTCTGGCATGCATAGTCATACCAAGCCAGGAATGAGCTTAAACCAGAAA